>NC_141320.1:59175123-59440123 GCF_037954235.1 Aulostomus chinensis | reverse complement strand
CGCACCCTCTTCATAATTACTGCAGGATTAAGAGGGGGACAACTGAGCTGCACGGGCCTTCTTTACTCGACTACAAAGACCCGTGCTAACCACCATCGCTGGCTAACATTTTCACAACATGAGTCAAAGTAGAAACCTAAATGTGATCCACCGGGTGTCAACGCTGCTGACCGCGATGAAACATTTCACTGACTCATCATGCTGACTCATTCCAGCGTATTTTATCTACAACAATCTGGAAGTTGAATCATAGTCTGGTCATAAAATATAATTCAAACATGCAGCACAGCCTGCAGGGGTTGTAGATTATAACATGCTGAGTTGTTGGAATCGGTGATTCGGTCATAGTGTGTGTGTATTTACTTTGTGTGTGACAGAGGTAGGCAGCTGATGTTGTGGCTAACTGCTAGGATGCTATTCCTGCTGGTCTCAGCTGTTCCTGTGCTTTTCCACACAGCAACTGTTGTTCAGCCACAGCATGTGGTCCTTCTCGTGGCGCGCGCGCGCACACACACACGCACACACACACACACACACACGTTTTCACAGCAAACAGGCTTCATGCTAGGGAGAGTGTGTTAAGAAGAGTTTGTCCACGTAAGTCCAAAAAGCCTGCTCAGACGACGGCAGGGCGACTCTCTGGTTTCATTTGCACATAGTTAATGTGTAGTGTCTCTCTCAACACAAGGCCATCCAACAGGTGCGGCAGTGACACATGGACAAGTTGCAGCTGCAGGGAAACACAGTTGCTCCAGTCACAACAGCGCCGGCCCGGCAGGCAGCTGCTCGGATGCTGAAAACGACACATGCACCGGCAAACCTTACAGAGTAATGCTTGCTCACACCGAAAAAAAGAGATGACCTACATATTCTTTTCAGTTTCTCTTCGATTGTGAAAAGGAACACACTAGAACATCAGTTTCGGACCACCTTTGTTCACCTGAAATAATAGTCTTTTATACAGGTGTGTCTAACCAAGACCGGCTAAATAAAAACACACCGGTGCTGCTGGATAAATGCTCTCACACAAACCTGGAACATCTGTGTTTAGGACTTATTAACTCAGCAGAACAGACAAACGAGGCTTTTAAGAGCAACATGCCTGGAAACAACATCTCCTCTTGTGACTGACTCTTGGGCACTATAAAAAACACACATGCACCCAAAAAAAAAAAAAAAAAAAGGGCCCCGAGAACAAGCGGGAACACTATGTAGTGGAGACAGGTGTGTCCTTGTCCACTCATGCTTTCCCTCCCAATAGCTGAACTTAACGGGGGCCAGCTCATTTCCTGTCAGGGCAGGAAGTGGGAAGGAGGGTAGGGTAACCGGGCTAGCAGGGCTGATGATGATGTCACAGGAAAAGAAAGACAGGATTGTTGTCGGGGGGGAAATCCAGAATATGAGTAAGCAGACAAGGAGCAGAGCTAAAAGACTGATAGATGTGGCTGCTTTAACCATTCACGCAGGGAGAAGCACTTCCTGTGATGAGAATTAAGCACCAGAGTCCAACTATTTATTGTATATCAGACAGGAAATCCTCTCCGATCCATACCAACACCAAAAAAGCACCTAGAGTGATTTCTTTTGCCATCTGGAAATAAGATATGTGACACAAGTTCTCCCTTTAAGAGGCAAAGACCATTAAGGGACGATTGGGCGGTGACGCCTGATTGACAGCAACACGACATGGACCCACAACTAAAGGGAGAGTTATCGACGAGAAAGAAAGAAAGAAAGAAAGAAAGACGGATCTTAATTGGCTTTCAGGACAAGACGAGACCTTCGCAGTGACCCTGAGCGTTCTTGTGAGGCCACTGAGGTAAACCATCACACAGCCGATGGATGTTCGCCACACAGCTGATCCTCACTGGGAAGGTGCATTAGCATTGATCAGTGCATTACTTTTAAGTGCCACCGACGCCATCTTTGCACAGTGGACTGACTGACCTCTAACGTAATCTGAAATCTAACTGGGAACTGTGAGATGCTGCCTTCCGACTTCAACTGTGACTCACCAGAAACATCTTTAGACTTCTTGATTTTAAGTGATTAAAATTCACGCCGACCGTGTCTGATCAGTCTCCACAGAGGCTATAATTCTCCCGGCATCATTTCACCATCGTCTTATTTCGCTGTTCCCACTCACACACATCGAAGTCTGGTTGTGATTACAAGGAGCTGATCTCTCCTCCTCAGCGGGATTCTCCACGGTCCGTGCCGAGAGCGCTCAGCACTGGAAAAACCACACATGGTGGGAATTACGGAATAATGCTGTGTCAGGAATGTTCCCACGATGGCCAGTGGGATCTGATGGAGGGTCCCAATTGGTTGGCTAACCTCCGGGAGGGTTTATGGGTAATGTAACACACACATACAGAGTTACACGATGAAATGCCTCGCGTTTGTCGACATTTGGTGCCGTTCCTCTCACGTTGGATGAGAAGTGTTTGAACAAGTGTGCACTGCTTTTACTTATCTCATTAGCTCAGCTCCAAGACACAAATCTCACTTCTCATTCACACTGTTTCCAATAATCTCAGCAGGGAACATGGAAGAGGGTCAAGCCAGCTGACCGCAAACGGGTGACGGTGCCAAAGTTGGAAGCAGATCTTAATCCTGATACTGAGAAGATTTGTCTCCGTGGCACGTGAATCAGGAATCACTAGAGAGTGAAGATCAGCAGAGCAGAGAGATTAGCGACCTACTCGGACACTTTGTGAATAGAAGCTGGAGCTCACTCAAGAGCTGCCGGGGTATTAGTCAGTGAGGTTAGCGAGAGGCAGCCACACACACACACACACACACACACACACACACACACACACACACACATAGATATTTCCAAGATTACGCCTGCAAGTTTGAGTGACTGTCAAGGGATTCCTGCAAAAAAATAAAATAAAAATGTGTCATTCTACAACCACTTGGATTCTCTCTACATAGTGGGTCACTGCAGTTATCGCCTGGAGAGTCCTACATGCCTGCCAGCATGACTCTATGCAGTCAATTCAGAACACCAGTGGCGAGCCAAGAGTTATGAAAAGGTGCGACTTCCAGATTCTGGCAGGAGGACGCAAGAAAAATGACCTCAGTGTTTCCAAACCGCTGCACTTCACATGACATCAGCTGCACTGGAGAGCATTTAATTGGTTCTCATAAACCTCTCTCCTCTGTCCCCTCCCTGCCTGCCTCTCCTCGTCTTTCATCTGACACTCCTTTCAACTCAGCATTTCACCCCATTTGGGTGTCAGCTTTGGGTGCAACGGACGGGCAAGGCTGCTTTCCAACCCTTCATTTCCCACTGCATGTGTAGTTACCTTCTTACAAACTGGGGTGAAACTTCATGATTACGGGGCGAGAGAGTAGAAGATCAGAAGGGGTGAAAAGTAGGCTGCGGTGCATATTTAATGGCAAAACATGCTAGTTCAGCCCCAGTTTTTGGTGTACTGCTGGCTTGAAGTGAACACAGTCGGATCACTTAAATAATGTAGGGGTGAGCCTGTTCCTGCCTTTGATATACGTGTTGCAGACATCTCGGAATCTAAATACAGCTCACGCTCAGGTCTGGAATCTATTTTCTATTTGTTTATCCCAATGACTCAAACTTAGGGAGCAGTCATTGAAACCACACATCCAAATATGACACCCCCAACACAATGTGATGGTAACCTCCTACAGGAAAGAACACTGTAATCACTGTAGCGGTTGTTAGTTTATTCTTAGTGGTACATAAAACTGAATCTACAATGGATTTGAGTGGAATGTAACCCGGAGGTCAACAGTTTGAAAGCTCCCGAAGAAAGACGGGGCCATCTAAACATTTTAGGCCGAGAGGCAGGCATTTCGCAGCGGGGTGAGGGGAAACAGTTCACTTTGCGTGCATCTGTGCGTGTGTCCCTCAAGCCCTTTTGCATGACGCATTGTAAGTGTAACCAGAGCATGCAAACAGGCAAAAACACACACGCACGCGTGTGCTGTTTTAGTTGCATGAGAACCACTTGACCTCTGATCAAACAGGGGAGTAGAGAGGATACAGGAACTGGTAGTGCTGATGTTTATCCCAGGCAATAAAACAACCGTATGCTTCCAAGAGTTGCACATTTAATTTAATGAACAGTGCAAGAAAAAGTGCATGTGAAAGCAATACTGTGAGTGGGATATAAATTTCTCCTCTCGGATCATACATAACTCATAGTCACCGGTGAATATTTTCCACGCAGCAGCCAGTCGACACATGTATTTCTTCTGAGTTTGCACTTCATGCGCTCCCGTTTGATGCGACCTACTTGTCTTAAGGCCGTTACATCCATCAACCTGTCCCGCCTGTTGCGGTGAAGCTTTAACGGGACTTTTCTGACGCTTTCATAAGCAGGTGGGGCAAAGAAAGAAACACAATACCATAAATCACCCCCTTCGCTCCACCCTCTCCCTGACGATATCCGATGCGGCTGAAGGAATTCTCGTACAGACTTCCCACTGGGATGCGATTCCCTTTCCCAAACTTGGATGCTAAGATCAGTTTCAGGGTGATTACCTGACTTAAACGCAGCCAAGCTTCATGGCAAGTTGAACTATGCAAGAGATTTGTGAGATCGGGACAAAAAACTATTTTCACAAGGCCTCCCATATCCTGTCACAGGCCCTGTTGAGTTGACTGACCGACCATCTGTAATAATGTCGGAGAGTGAGTGTGTGTGTGTGTGTGTGTGTGTGTGTGTGTGTGTGAGAGAGAGTCCTCTACAGCAGTGAGAATCAGCCACCTGCCATTGTCAAAGTCACAGAGATTATAGCTGGCTGCCTAAGCTGCTTAAACAAACTGTGCGGTGAAAGATATAGCAAAGGACCGGTAAATGACTGAACAATAAAAACAGACATCATAGCCAGTAAGAGGGAACGGAAGAAAATGGGTCAGGGAGGCAGAGGTGTGGATGGGGCACGTGCTGCCTGAAGGTGGGAGAGGTTGCCGGTTCAGGATAAATCCAGGTTACCCTTAAAGCCAGCTGGACTCCCAAGATCAGATGAGAATTCGACTATTTCCAGCGTTCAAGTTTTGCACTGATGTTTAGCCAGTCAGCGTCTTTGAAGGAGGTAGGGGCACGGTTCATGCATGGTGACGGCGGGATGGGCGGGTCCCGAACAGGTTAGCGTAGCTTCTGCTATAGCATCGGTTACACCCATCGGCCATGTTTGACAAGTTCACCTCTGGGTACAAGGGTCAGTATTTCAAGGATTCCGGTGAAACCGGTGGATCTCGGGTCCGAGACTTCCTGGCTCTGTTTGCCTCTCATTGTTTACAGTCCTTACAGCAACTTGAGATGTTTGCATGGAGTTGAAGGACGATGAATATGAGCGGATTGTTCCAAAAGTAGCCAGTTTACGCTCAGTTAACAGTTTAAAAACCACTACAGCAGCTTTGATGCATCATCAGACCACAGCTTTTTTTTCTTTTTTTTTTTCATATCGCCAGAGTGTTTTGTCTCCTTTGTCTCTCTTTTGCGCTCCACATGGACTGTTTACCTGGACGTGACCGAGGCCTGCTCAAACATGATTGGTCAGAGCTACTCAAATGGAAACCAGAACCTTCCCTGATGTTTAAAAGAAGAGCAAAGAACAGCACAGACAGCTCTGACTCATGGAAAAGATGTTTTTTTTTCCACTCTTCCACTGACTGGCTTCAGCTTCTGTCATTGAGCATCTGATCTGATAGCAAGTTAGCTCGTGGCGGACGATGACAGACGGGTGGTTCAGCCAATCACCTGCCCAGACTTCTTCTCAAGTGAAAACCCTTTCCTAAACAGTTTCTTCAGCTTCTTTCAGCCCCAAACTGGAAATGCTGTCCTTCTGCTAATTCCCCCCTATGGCACAGATTTGAGAACAAACACAATACGGAGATCCAATAATAGAGCAGTTCTCCCTGTTTGGTTCTTGACTGTATATCGGAGAGTGCGCTCGAGTTGCTGAACCACATTCATGTATTGATCTGATCGGACAGGAGGGTGCCCTCTTTCTGCCGACTCTAATCACCAGTGCAGCCAGAGATGGAGACTGTTTTGCAAGTCTATTCCTCTGACCCGGGACGACAACACCTATACATCTATACCTACCTAGCACTGGGTAGATATTTATAACTGTAAATGGGAGTCGAAAGGAAATCACTCCTAACATGAGAAAAAGCTCAAAACAATTGATTTCCTGCCATAGAAGGCATTGATTGAAGCTTCTGAGTATGTCTGAAAAGGCCAACAGGAAGAACCACTTGCTATCTGGAGCACTAGAGGTTTTACAGGCTACAGCAGCAACGGCTAACCATTTGTCTTTGTTTCCAAATGGCACGGGCAGCTGCTACCAAAGGTCAGCAAAATGTTAACAGAACAAGGCCCCATACAGGCTGCGACCACATGCCTGGGACCAGAGGGGAGGACACACCCAGGTGGAGTGACACATGAACACTTTCTTTCTTGTTTTCAGTCACATCTCGTCTGGTATCAAGGAGCTGGACGCCACTGCAGCTGATGGCCTTTTCCAATTTACTCCCCGGCCGAGATTCGTCCTATCAGTACAGAGATTATCAGGTTACGCTCTTCCCTCTGGCGCTCCATCAGGGTGTGTTGAAGGCAGCGTTTGATGTGGCATACCCCACCTGCTCTCCTTCACCCACCTTCACCCCTGGCTGTAACACAACCTGGGTGCTTTCACACCGCTGCTACTCCCCCCGCCGAAGGCGTCGTCTTTGGAGCTATTGTGCAGGGGAGTCTGATGCCCAGGAACATGGTTGGTTGGTTGGCCGGCTGCAGGGGGGGGAGGTCACACATGGCCCTTGCAACTTGCACGACAGAGCCAGGAGGTTGCTGACCGTCAGACAGACAGGAGATGCGCACAATCCAAGAATAGCTGTTCATATTCTCTAACACATACACACAGTCGCTGGGGACAACTCCTAAAGCCCAAATTTACTTTGACAACTGTTTTTCCCATCTAATCAGCTACATCCTAAAGAAAACCAAGCGAACACACACACACGCACACACACAAACACACAAAGGATGAAAGACAGCAGCAAAGGCACTCTTTTGGCAGAATGGATGGATGAGACACATGTATTTTGAGCTCCTTCCAAAATATCCTCTCCTTAGCTTCGAGAAAGAAGGATGACAGTGAAAAATTCCCTGCATGCGCTCCCTAAACAGGGGCAGCGAAAAAAAAAAGAAAAGAAAAAAAAAAAGAAGACACGCTCCATTCCAACATATGTTTTACCTCTGTGGCTGGAAATTTAATCCATGACGGAGCTTTTTATGGCTAAGCGGTATAGCGCACACAGCCTGAGCGCAGACACCTCAGGAGTCTGCTTAAAAAGTGTTTTGCGTGATCCTATTACAGCAGGCCCATGTTCCATTTTAAGTTGCTTGTGTGTTTTCCTCAGCGTCGACTCTTGTTCTTCTTCACATTTAGAAGTGTAATATGAACACGGCTTCGAACGGGAGCTTATTGAATTCAAATTATACATGATAACGGGATTATCGCCTGTGGTTGCAGCGCTAACACCGGGTTTTTAGAGTCACGCAGCAGTCCTAAAAATCATCTTTGTCATCAAAATATTCCCAAACTCTCCAGTCGACACAAACATGTAAAACTTACAACAAGCAACAATCCCAGAAAGACCAAAACAATCCATCCCTGGGATTTCCAGATGTGCTTAGGGCATCATTCATTTTGCCTGACAAGACAGCGACTGAAATCAGACTCCTCTTGCAAAAAAAAAACAAAAAACATAAGCTTGAAGGCATCTGCCCGGGGGGGAGCAAGCAGAAGGCCAACAGTTATTTTCAACCCATTAACTGTAAACGAATGGGCTGCATTGTTACTGCATTGTCTCCATGCCCAGAATAATGGGCTTCTAGTCTTCTTTGTGGATGCAAATCAAGCATGCCTTAAGGACACAGACGGTCTGTTATAATGCCACTGTGGGGAATAAAGGCTGGGCCAAGTGGCTTCTTTTTTTCTTCTTCCCTCCCTACAAATACATTATGTTTGTTTTGCAACGTTCACCCTTGAACTAAAGGGGGTAAAATATGGCCTTTCTTTGCTTCCACGGTGCAAATCATACAGGCAAGTGAGCTGGGTGAAAACACATGGCAGCCAGACACAGCGGCATACTCCTCCAAACATGACCTTTGAACCCTTGGGTCAGGGGAAGGGTCATCATCTCGCCAGTGTTTAATGGCAGTAGGGTTTAGGAGTGGTGAGGAGACATTGTTGTGAGCCGTTTTTGTTTT
The DNA here is from genome assembly GCF_037954235.1 of Aulostomus chinensis. Classification (NCBI taxonomy): domain Eukaryota; kingdom Metazoa; phylum Chordata; class Actinopteri; order Syngnathiformes; family Aulostomidae; genus Aulostomus; species Aulostomus chinensis. The sequence continues at coordinate 59,431,850 of NC_141320.1, read as the reverse complement.
GGTATAAATACATTTAAGTGTTGAACTTTTCCTCCCGAAACGTGTTTTGAAGCTGAAACAACGCGTGGTTTCCATATAGCATGGAGGCTAAAATAATTAGCTTCAAAGAATGGTAGCACTAAACTGGGTATAACCGTCGGAGAAACTATGAAATTAGCCCCCCCCCCCCCCCAAAAAAAAAGAAAAAAAAGAAATAGAAGCGCCGTTCTTGAGCTAAAAAGTTCAAACGGAGCTCAGTAGAAGCAAAAAACGAACTAATAAAGCGTGTAAACACAGCTGTTTCGGGGGGGATAAAATGCGATATTCCGTGAGGCCACCAGCAACATTCACGCGACAAAGCAATCGGCCATTACCAGGAGCTGATAGCCTCCTCCCGCTGAGCAGGGTGGAGACTACACATCCCTCTATCCACACGAGAGGCAGAGGGAGGAAAAAGGGTTGAAAAAAAAGCCCGTACCAGTCAGAATAGAGTATTTAGGTTTGGCTTTAGCGACAAAGCAGACAAATACGCCCTAACAAGGCGTCCAATTATCACTCCAAACCCAAATCCGCCGCTCTTTTCCCAGTCGGCCCTCACACCGCACACCCTTTCTCCCCGAGAAAATGGGATTGTTCAATGGCCGCATATGGGGCACAGAAAACCCACCCATTCAAAAAGCTTCCCGCATCAAATTGTAATTTTGTTCCCGGCCACATTCACACATTAAAAGCTCGTCGGTGAATTGTCTTAGTAGTAAACATGAAGCTGCTCTCCGTCCCCCGGCGAGGACGCAATCCCGGGATGTGCTGCCAGCGGTGTGCGGCATAACACGCTGACATTTTACAGGCGAGTGACGTTTTCAGGGTTACAAACGTGAAGGGAAGTAAAAGAGTGAATTAAAAAATATGGGAATAGTTGAGAGAAATCAACTTACACTCAAATGGGATTCACAAAGGGGCTCCCGTGTTCTCCAATGGGAGCAAATCTCACAAGCCGCAGGGGCAAAAAAAAAAAGGAAGAGAAATTCCCGTTGTGTTGTTCAAACAAATGTATTTTTAAATAAGAAAAACCGTTTAAAAAGTGGCCGACGACATGTTTTACCCTGGTCAACCTATAATATACATAGGACCCCTGCCCATTCTTCCCTTCTTGTCTCTCCCGGAGCTGCCGAGGAGACACGCTGCGCGTCTCCGTTGTTTCCTGTCCAGCCCAGAACCCGCGCTACCTTCACGGACTCAAGGGAAAAAAGGAAACTTTGGATTTAACTGCATATTAACGTTTTGGGTTATTTTTTTAAAATAATTTATTACACACACGAACGTCCTATTTAATAAAACCACGCGTCTCAAAATTGGTAGGAAAAACAGTTGCAAATCTCCAGTGTGTTCAAGATCATCAAGCCCAAATCGAAAATGATTTATAAAGTTTTTAAATATACGACATCCTGGGGAGCATTGAATGCATCACCTCCGTCCAGTAGCAATCCCTGTCTTGTTGAGGATGAGGAGGAAGCAGGAGCCACATAAGAGCACATCAGCTTTGGTTCCTGCTGATTTCCACCTAAAACCACCACAATACAAAGAGGTCACGCTCCAGATTAGAAGATTATTACGTGTTAATGTGGCATTACTACACCCTCCCTCCCACCACCACCACTACCACCACCTCACACACACTCCACCCCTCCTATTTTCATATTTAGAATTAGACGTTTTGGAAATTCTATAATCCCCATTTTTTACAATCCCATTAATCTCACACCATGTGTTACCACGCAAAGTAAATATTTTTTTCTACCCTTTTTACGGCCCGTAATCCCCGTTTAGGCTAGTTAAGCCTGCGCCAAACAGGGCACAGGTGTTGCACTCATATTCAGAATAAAAAACCCTGCAGAAATGACTGTTTTCCTGGTCTGCAGCAGTACAAAGTGGCAACAGGTTGATAGAAATAAAACGCTTTGTTGCCATCTAGTGGAAGCTGTTGTAGTGCCAAGGGGAATGATATCCTACATGACCACAGCACTTTTTCAGGTCGTCAGTCCATCACCCCCACCCCACTTTTTTCCCCCCTTGCCAATGACATTCTTGCAAAATAAAGAAAACATCAGTTCCGAGCTGATGTGTTCAGTAAACATTTCCTTCTGGTACACCGGGTCATTGCACTTTTGGCTCCTAACAAGCTGCAGCATGACTCTCCAGCACTGCTTCAACACACAGTCGATATTTACCGTAAGCTTTCTAGCAGTGCCCACTTACACTTTTTTTTTTTAAATAACTTTAAAAAAAAAAAAAAAGGTATTTACACTGAAACTTTCAAGAATGAGGTCATTTAAACCCGCACCAACTTACAAGGTAGAAAACCGTCTACTACATTTTTGTAAATTTGGGTTGAGAAAAAAACCCCGCAAAGGTGACATCTGGAGCGAAACGGAAACTTCTAAAGAGGAGGCGTTTGCTGTCACAGGATGTTTTCCTTCATCTGAGGAAGTGGCGGCGGCAGCAGCATCGTGGAGTTTCTTCACCCTTCGGTGCAGTCGGACGCACACATGAACAGAATCCGGGCCGAGGGTTACGAAATTATTCCTTCCTCCGCCGCACAATCAGCGCTATCTGTTGCATTTAGGTGATGAGGATCAACCACCTGAAGGAAGAACGCTCCTCCAGTGAAAGATGAGTGTTTGCTGGGTGTTCCTGATCCTGCTGGGCTCCAGCTTATTCCAGTCTCTCAGGACCTGCGACTGTAAATGTAAGTTGTACCACATTCATATATCTTTTACCGTTTGGTTGAAAAATTTGCCGGATTAGTGGTAAAACACAGGTATCTTAATAGTAAAGAGTACTACGAGAGTCCAAAAATACTTCCTCGCTTGATACTTCGATTTTTGACGCTCTGCGGCAATGATTGACAGCCGTCTGACGTAAGCTTAACCTCCCACATTTGGCTTTCTTTAATCTAAAATGTGAAAAATCGCTCAAAATCGGTGAACAATCCTCCACGCGCTGAAATAGGACAGTTCAAGCAATTAGTTTACAGTCAAACTTGAAAAACAAAAACAAAAAAAAAACAGTTCGAATCTTTTTCAGAAAATTTTATGCAAAAATGACACCAGTTTTTCTCAAGTGCATATTTCAACAGAAACGCCAACAGACGTCCAGTTTTTCGAACCTTCCTGTCGACATTCTGGGTGTTTTCTTGAGTCAGTCGCAGCTTGATTGACACACTGTTTAATTCCCGTAGTCGTCGCAAAAAGGTCACTTTTAATTGCGTTATTTCTCACGTGTGAAGTGACAGATTTCCACGATCCCTTGTGTGAAAAAAAATAAAATTGACGCATTCGATTTGTTAGATCTGGAAGGGTCTGAAAATTTTGCACATATTTCATAAGATAATGAGTACTTTATTCTTTTATATATATAAAAAAAATAGATATTTCAGTGCGTGAGTGTTATTTCTGTCACAAGTCGTCGTCGCATTTTCTCTGCAGACAAGCTGACGACCGCCTGCGTCCACACCGGGGACGCGTTAACTGTTCCCTGCCCGGAGTTGGCGGGCGAAGAAGTGACCCTCTTTCTTCTCAAGGACGAAGAGGTGGTTTATAACCACACGTGCAGTTTCGGCGAACAAAAGCTGAGCTACAGACTGAACACCAGCGCGGGCATCGGACTGCGCGCGTTCAACAAATCGGCCACTTTCTTCCTCACCGGAGAGGCCGCCGGTAACCCCGGCGTCTACTGGTGTGAGGTAGCGGTCAGGTTCCCCCCGCCATACAGAAAAATTACAAGCGCCTTCAAACACATGGTGCACGTACTGGGTATGTATTCCCAACCTGCAGCACAGCTGTAACACGGTGCGAGTTCCTTAAACCGAAACGTTTTTGTCCAGGACACCAGTGCAAGTGTGGACACCAAGATTCAAGTAAACCTCAACCGCCTAGCTCTCTCTGGATCTGGATCCCTGTGGTCGCTCTCCTCTTCACCTACAGCGTAGTCATCACCGTCTCTGCTGTGGTCTTCTGGGTAAGAGATTTCTACAACACACACGCACGCACGCACTACATTTCCCCCTTAAAATGGACTCTGGACACAACGCACACCGGATTATAATTCAGGTTGTCCACACCCTCCCGCGCGGTTCATTAATTGTTGTGTTGTGTCGTTACAGGTCAAGTTAAGTCGGAACGAGTCTCAGAACGATTACATCAACACCAAACCGAGAGCGACCAACGCACACAAGAGGAGGAGAGGCCTTCAGAACGTTTAGCCGTGACACGGATCTCCAAATATTTGTTGCGTTCAGGAGTTGTAGGTATTTTCTAGTTGAAAACAATAATTAAAAAAAAAAAAAAATTTAAAAAGACATATTGGGTTTTGTTTTGGTTCCTGTTTCTTTTACGACCTCTTCCTTGCATACGCAGACTCTGCGACTTGACACATCTTTGTGGCAGGAAGCGCGTGCGTGTGTGTGTGTGTGTGTGTGGCGGGGGGTCCCCGAAAGAGGGGATATAACCACAAACGTAGGGGTTTACGCCGAGCAGTGTCACCACAATCAATACTGTGAGAAAAAAAAAAGAAAAGGAAAAAAGGAGCAGGCCTCGAAAAGACAGCGAAATATTAAGGATGAATGGCTTTTTTTTTTTTTGTGTCGTTCCTTCGGAGAAAACGGCTTCTTGAGAACGACGCAGGGTTTCAAAACCGACTGCACCGTTTCCTGTCTTCCTTCAAAAGCTTCAAAAAAGAAAAAAAGAAAAGAAGGCACCCCGCATTTACCTCAGTCACCTCGCAGTTTCTCTGCAGCTGCTGTGCGCGCACGCAGATTTGATCGGTTTCTACGAAATCAGCAACCGTCAGCATCAGAAAGATGAACTCCGCGAGGAGGAACTGCGCTCTCCTGCAGAAAACGCTGGAAAAGTTCAAAGGTTTCTGCCACAGAAGACGACAAGTTTGTAGTGTCAGTCTCGACCTTCTTTTTTTTTTCTTCTTCTTCTTCTTTTTTTCAACATTTTCGTTCATCGGTATTTTCACGGTCAAGCATACAAACAGATGTCATCTGCTTTTAAGAGGTTGTATTTATCGGCTACGTGTCACTGCCACCTGCCCAAGATCAGACCTCAGTGGCTCCTCCTGAGGCGCCGGGCGGATCCGCGCCTTCTGGAAAGATTCGCTCCCTCAGGATTTCTGGCCCATTTCCGCCAGACAGCTCGTTTGCCTTCACCTGGAAAAGAGGAAGGAGAATTAGTAGAGCAGCCACTTTTCATCAACTTCGACATTTGCACGTCGTTTCGTCACAATAACGTCACGACGAAAGCTTTACGGAACGTGAAACCTGAGCGTGCGATCCCTAAAGGGACTTGATGCTTGTGTGGCGACGGCACAAGCAAAACTGTAATTTACATCTTGACAGACCAAAAAAAAAAAAAAAAAAAAACACAGAGAGAGAGAGAGAGTTTAAGGGTGGCGATCATGTGACTCTCACCAGCACAGGCTTGTAACCCAACATCTTCAAATGGCGCACCATGACGGCAGAGGGGCCGAGGAGGCGGGAAGCGTCGGCGCAGAACGAAGAGTCTGGCAGGCAAAGAACTGCAATTCTGGGAATCGTTCAGAACAAAACCTTGTGAGATGGAAATCTTTGAATTTACAAATCACGAAAGAAAAAAAAAATCGACTTTATGTATATCTTCCTAGAAAATGCCAAATGTGTTGTTGTTTTTTTTAACCCCATTTTTTTTTATGATTACTGGACTGGGAAACAAGTCTTGCAGTTATTTTACTGACGTCTCCGCTTGACGTTTGACGATTTTTCGTTTGTGTTTCGTTCAAAGCGAACTGAATCCGTAGCGACTCTGGTGTTAGAGCACGCAACCGCCAGCTCTCACAGCGTGCGTCAACACAGAGAGAGACGGAACGTTAAAAACCCAAACATCCTCTTTACCTGCTTTCATCAGCACATTTGATCCTAAATAAAACTCTCTCGAGTCAAAAGATGCGCCGTTCTTACTTCTCGCTGCTCTCTGCTGGCGAAGGCTCCCCTGCAAAGCTGCTTGCTTCCGTGGTGGAGGTTTGGTCGGGCAGAAGTTTGGTGATCACGGCGTCTGATAGTCGACACAAGACAACAGCTAATCACGCCGACACAGCGCCGTTGATCAACAAGAGCGTGAATGAAAAAACAAAACTGGAAGCAAGTAATCACTGACTAACGAATAAAATCAGGAAAAAATACCTTAAAACCTTCCCTTCAGGTCAGATTCGATCCATCTTTATTTCTATGGTTGCCTACAAGAGTCTATTTTTTCCATGTGACATCACAACCCCGACATCTGTCTTTACCTAGGCAGTAGAACGTCTCCACCATCACCATCTCCTGAAGCGCCAAGTCTGCTCGTTCCTCCACCAACTGGCGGAGGGCCTGCAGGAGATCCTGGTTGGCCGACGGCGTTCTGGGTTTCCCCAGAAAAGCCGGTGGAACCGGCGGGGGTTGAGGCGGGACAGGATACTCAAGTTTGAGACACAAGGACACGTTCTGAAACATTTGCTCCTGACTCTGGATGAAAACAGACGCTGGAGAGACATAGAGGGATTTAAATTTTTTTTTTTTTTTAAAAAGAGAGAGAGACGTGAGTGCGTTTGAGCGTGACGCCTGACCTGTAGAGCGGAGCTTGTCCAGGGTGCTACCCTGCAGGAGTTTCTCCAGGGGTTCGGACGGGAAGTGGCCCAGAAGACACAGATAATGAACCGTCTGTAGCAGCTCAAAGGCGGGCATCCTGGGCAGATGGCAGTCCAGCTCCTGGCTGAGAGCATCCAGGAATCTAAACCACGAGGTCCCAGAGAGGTGAAATGATGAAACGTGACAACGATGGGAGAGTCTTTAGCCTCTATCATTGAGGGGGGGGGGGGGGGGGGGCTTACTGTCGCCTGCGATGCTGCAGATCAAAATTGAGTGACGAGTACAGCCTGAGGGTGAAGACGATGTCTTTGAGGGTCAGCTTGTGCGGGTCCGCGATCACTCTTTCTGCGTGCATCTCCATTAAAGCGTCGGAAAAACCCAGATTGTTCAACAAAGACAGGATGAGGATCACCTGAGTTTAAAAAAAAAAAAAAAGAGAAGAGGAAGATTGGTTGCAGGATCCTGGAGCGACGGCAAAAAACTAGAAGACGGCGGCGGGTCCAAGAACCTGTGAGTGGGTCCACGTGTCTCTCACGGAAGTGACATGGTCTGAGATGGCGGTAAGCAGAGGGATATTTCGGTATCGCAATCTACTGAAGGAACGCAGCATTGCGCACAATCCACGGAAGGAGATGGCATCGACTTCTTCTACAAGAAAAACAAACAAACAAACAAACAAGACTTTTATGAGCATTTTTGATTTCAGGATATTCTGTTCAAGGATTAACCGAGCGCACGAAACCGGCGCGGGAGAGGGCGAAGAGAAAAAAAAAGGGCAAAAATCCCACCACGCCTGCAAGGAAGATGTCAACGATTCTATCCTTTCCTCTTACCTTTTATTTTCTCACTGCAGATGTCCAGCAGCGGTTCGAAGGACAACTTCATTTTATCCATGATGGCGATCATTTGCTGGCAGTGGGTCACTCTGAACTGGTTTGACATCGAAAACGCTTTTCTCTAGAGGGAGCAGCAGAATGCATCTTTACCTGCGTCACGCGTACAGAGCTCCTTGGTCATGACGTAGTCCGGCAGCAGCAGCAGCACTAACCACGAGATTCTGTTTTAGATCCAGCGGGGTTTCTCTCGCCAGCCCGTCCATCAGAGTCTGCAGAGTCTTTACGCTCCAAACGCTCTCAGAAAGATCAGACTTGACTTTGAGCCTGAAATAGAGCATAATTACATTCGCAATCTGATTAAAAAAACCAAACAAAAACAGCGCCGTGATGTCATAGAGCATGTTCACGTGCGTAAAAAAAAAAGATGAGTCTGACCGCAAGCCATCTTTGAGTGCAACAACGAGGGAGCTCCTCTTCATTCCCACCAGACAGGAAGCCAGGATAGAAAGACTTTTTCCATCCATTGTATTCAGTCTCTCCTGATAACGAACAATAAAAAAAATAATCAAATCATGTGCTTTCAGCGTTTATACAGGTCTGCTTGCTTGTCGATAATTTACCTGACAGGTTCGGAGGTATAACTGGATCACACGAGAGTGCTGGGGCACGCCCAGATTAAACATATACAGCAGACAGGAAGTTATGTTGCCATTTCGCATGGTCGCAACGTTCGCCATGGCAAACTGGATGGTTTTGAGGAACGCAGGGTGATCGAACATGAGGTCCCGTTCGCGTTGCAGCTGTTCGGGTGACATCTTCTTGGTGGTGTGCCACATCTTGTTAAGGGAGGAGGAGAGGATTTGTACTTCGAGGGGGTACTGGCTGAGGAGGTCCAACACTTCTGATGGGGAGTCGCATGGTTTGAGCTGTCTCTGAAAAGGGGATGCGCTTTGAAACTCAGATTCCCACGGCGGTGGAGAAGCGGCATACACCTGTTCTCCTGGTTCCTCTTTGGGAGTCCTTTCTTCTGTGAAGAACCTCACTGGACTAAATCGAGCTCTGACTAGATTGGTTTGGATCTGCACTGCGCCCTGAATGTGTCCCAACTGTTGACAAGGCAAAGATACATCCATGGTTGAAGATGTCACTAAGAATCCGCCGCGTTTCCATGGACATCCCCGGCTCCAGAGGCGCAAGGACCCCCTCATGACCTCCTGCGTCAACAAGACTGACATACCACCCTGCGAACAATTACCGAGTTAAAATACGTACAGCAGTAGGTCAATTTAGCGTCACGCTTATCAAACGGGGCAAAAACGTAGATTCGCAAGGTCACACAGTGGCCTTCATTTAGACTTGTTTGCTAACAAGAGGCACGTTACGACTTCTAACTTACAACTTAAGCGCCAAAAAGACGGCGGACACCATTAGAGGACAGAAGTCAAAAATTTCCGACTCGTGAAAATCTCATTTCCACAGAGAAATGTGTTTCCCAGCGCCTGGCAACACGAGGTAAAGCATGAGTGAAAGGCTCGTTCTGCTAGCGTCTCCCTCTGTGCGCTGCCATGAGTGTCGTGACGTCAGACGGGATGTGTGCGCTCCCATAAGTGGTCCGTGCGCTAACTTGGAGAACTACGCACGGTCGGTTTTACAAATTAAAAAAATATTTCAAAAGTATATATTTCCAGTAACATAGTACATGTTTTGATTAAAACCGACATTAGGATTTTTTTTTTGCCTTGTAATTTATATAAATGCAAGAAATCTCCTTCCTTCGGACTCAAACACGCTCCAAATCCCCGGTTACCTAGCAACCAACGCAATCGGACCAGGATGGCCAAGTTTGTGCTTGCTGGTAACGTTTGAATGTAGAATTGATTAGAATACCGTTTAACAGCTCAAACCATCCTAATATATTATTCCTTCCTCTACAGGTAAAGCAGACTGCCCTTATTATGCCAAAGCGGAACTTTTAGCGGACAGTCTGCAGCGGTCTCTGCCTAACTTCAGGGTCCACAAAATCTCCGTCCTCCCACAAGAATGGAAGGTAAAACAAACAAACAAATCATTTAGAAATACATTAATATAAAAGAATTCCCCACTTGTCTTTGACAGGGATGGTTAGAAGTCACATGCAGAGCAAACGGCTGGGAGCATGAACAGTCCCCTTTGATATGGAGAGAACTGGTTGATAGGGGGGGCAAAGGAATCCTCCTGGGGGGCTTCAGTGACTTCCTTGAGCACTGTCAGGTAGGAATAGTTCTTCTTCTGATGGTTGTACATATTATCTAGTATTCCCCCTCATAAGTCCCTCCCTGCAGAGCTACTACAACATGACAACAGACATGACCTCAGATATGATGCAGAGTATTGCTGCAGAGAATCTGGCAACCAAACTGGCCATTATTGAGGAGGAGCAGCGCCGCGCCGCTCTTATCCAACCCCTCCGCGTATGGATCAGCAGGTGGGCTGAGAAACTTGATAGAAGTCTGTCTTTTATTTGCAGCTGAATGATTTGATGGGGTTTTTTTTTTTTGTCCAGCGCTCTCAACCCGACCTGCCGCTTGCTGATCCCCAATCTGCTGTCCTCTGAGGTGTTCCCTGGCGTTTCAACCATCAGCCTGCATCTTCTGGATCTGAAGGGGGATGAGGAAGAATTGCAGTGGCTGAAGATGGAGACAGAGGACCTGGGTCTTGCTCTTCTTCATCAGATGACCCTTCACACGGATCTGAAACAGGCTTTCCGGGAAGCTGATGTCATCCTCCTGCTGGATGAGTGCTGGTCCGATGGCAACCGTATTAACAACGAGGAGACGAAGACGCTCTACACAGAATACGCACGACTGATCGACCTCAGAGCCAACAGGGAGGTGAAAGTGATCGTATCCGGCGGCTCATTCGTCAACCTCAGGTGCTCACTCCTCCTGAACAACGCCTGCTCTGTTGACAGCCATCGCTTTGTTGCCGTGGCAACTCAGTTGGAAAACCAAGCCAGGGCTGTTCTTGCAAAGAAGCTGAAAGTGATCACTTCAGGTAGAGTGCGGTGAGAGCCCTCCCTCCCAGCTACGTTACCGCATCATCACCACCATATTGTTCTTCTCCTCTAGATGTCACCGACGTCATCGTCTGGGGGAACATCGGCGGGAGCTTCTACCTCGACCTACAGAGGGCCAAAGTTTTTAACTATGACAGCCCAATCAAAGGACCGCCTCCTTTTTCCCAAGAGGTCCTTCAGATTCTCCGAGACGGGTTCGTCTCAGCAACAAATTCATATTTGGATAACAAGCAAATGCATTAAAAGACAAAATAATGCCTGTAAAATATAATTTGTTCCCTCAACTTAGTTACTTTGATACCACCTGTTAGGCCACAAACTAACTTCTTCCCTAAATATAGATGTTTGAGGTTACAACAATAAACTTTTCCTTCAGTTTACTCTGTGACCGTGAGACATACCTTCTTTGGAAATGTAAAATTATTAAATTGAGGGAACAAGTTGTATCATGTGGCTTTAACATTTATATGCTTTTATTTTTTTATTTCTACGGCCACTTCAGGACTCTTTACTTTCTGCCACCAGAGCCAGTCGAGCGCCCTACAATCTGCTCTCCTCTCATCAAAAACAACCCTGTCCTGAGAAATGCCACGAGGCCAATAATCTCCTTTCCCCTCTCAGGAAATGGCTGGAGACAGAGTTCCACGACTTGGTGCGTAGTCGGCGTACAGCTGTGGCCTCACAGACCTGTGCAGGAGCCGCCATGTCAACCGCCAACGGGATTCTTGCTCTCCTCCAGGCGTGGAACAGCAGCTCTAACCAGGTTCTCTCCGTGGGTGTGCTCTGCTCAGGTAAGAACACAGCAACAAGATGATGTCAGATTCAACCCTGTACCTTTTTTTTTTTTTTTTTTAAAGAGAGAAATGTGATTGTAGGTCAAAAGGATCTCCCCGAAGGGGCGGTGCTGTCAGTACCGGTGAGATTCACGGACGGGAAGTGGAGCGTGACGCTTGATGGGCCCCTGGGAGACGACGTGAAGGAGACGCTCCAGGTTTCTGCGAGAGAGCTCGGACAGGTACGACTGACACGCGATTCTGCATAAATTACAAAAAAAAAACAAAAACGGTAACTTAAATGCATCACGTTGCATTTCAGGAAGAGGAAGAACTCAAATCAGATCACATGAACAATCGAGAGGAATCTTAATGTTTTGGAGTAAAATGAGAAAAAAAAAGGGCTGCATCTCGTTTCAGTTTGTTCTTTTATTCTTTTTTTCTTTCACATGTAGAGTTGCAGTTTTATTCGACCAGTTTGATGACAGTAAATCTTTCTGCCTCGCGAGACTCATCCTTGGCGTTTTTTTTTTGTTTGTTTTTTTCCCCAGATGTAAAAGATCAAACTGAGTACTTTATGGAAAAAGGAGAAATTAGAAAATATATTCCTTTTTTTTTTTTTTTAATAAATTGTACAGTTCAGCAAGTGCTGGGTTTTTTTTTTTTTATAGTTCAAGAAGCAATATTTTAAGCACACTACATACACAAATTAGATAATCCCCTTCTCTAAAATCGGATGTAATCATTTGCCGCCTGTTTCCATTTACAGTTGAGGACACATCAAAAACATTTATTCCCCGTATTATAAAATATTTTACCGCCTTTAACGGGATCTTTAAACCTGAAACAGCGGGGATTTTTTTTTTTCTTCTCACAAATTGTGCAGTACGTCGAGCGCCGTTTTACATGCAGAATATACACGTTCCTTTGGAGCATTTCTACACTATACACAAAGAGGCGTTGACTGAGAAACAAAAGAAGGAGAGGTTAGTACAAGTACAGTGCACTACGACATGTTGGGAAATGGACACAAATTCTAGAGTTTGTACACCCACGCCCCCCTCCCTCCCTCCCCCCGAGATCTGGATGCAGAATGGGTTTGCAAAACCTGTCTCTTTGTACGCTGGGTGTTTTTCCAGGTCTCTCCCCCCCCCCAACAGCGGTCAGACAGCATCACCGTGTCCCTTCAAATGAACAGAATCCTGTAAAAGTAACAGTGAAAATTGACCTCATTCCTGGCATGCGTGGACGTGTGGCGGCACAAACAAGGTTACTGAGGAAATACACATATCCCAGCGGTGACTACACTAAGAAACGGGCCGTTCTAAAGTGTATCCTTTGTTTTCTTGTTTTGTTTTGGGGTTTTTTTTTTTTTTTAAACGTACAATTAAGTCCTACTCACAAATATTCATTAAAAATGAGGCATCGATCACAGAGAGGAACATTTCTTTTTATCTCGCCACATCAAAGTTTGTGTGCGTGTGTGTGCGTGTAAAGATGTCGACATCCAAATATGTCAAAAGTTTCCATTTCCAGGCAACAAGTGAGAGACTTACTTAGTGGGAAGGATCAAGTGAAGGATACTTATTATTTCACTCAGGGAATAAGCTACTAAACCTGGGAGTCCACACCGGTCGACTGAAGGGATAAAACAAATCAACTGTTAAATTAAATAATTTATAAACATACATATATATATATATGTGTATATATATATTATAATCCAACTCTCCATTACACCATCTAGACAAATATCTGACAGTAGCTGAGGTGGGAAGGATTCAACCTCGACAAATAAACCTCCTGAGCTCCGCCCCACGTCGAGAAGGCGCTTTGACCTCCTACGGATTGATGCGTTTGTGTGTTTAGGAAAATAGATGATAAATGGATGATCCCCAAAATGTGACGGTCCAGGCTACCGAAGCAGAGCGCACATGTCGACCATCAACCAACAGTATTAAATGCTCTTTGATAAATGTTTTGTATATAGCAGTATGTATGTATATAATGTAATTCTAATGTACAAAACAAGAGAGAGAGATGGGGAGGCAACAGGGAAGCTATGACAGCGGTTGATGCTGAGGAGATGGAGGTGTGTCTGGAGCTCCTGAGACTCCTCCCACCGGCTGTCTGTCAGAGCTGAGGTCCAGCCCCTCATCCGCCAGCTCCAGTTCACTTTGGTCCAGAAGCTCAAAGTCCTCGTCCTCTGTGGGTACCAGTGTGTCATCAGGCATCTCTTCGCCGCCGCCCTCCGGGTCCTCTTCAGGACCCAGTGCCCCGACTGTGGCGACTGTAGTGTTAGCAGTGGTTGGTTGGGTGTCCAGAGGGCCCGGTGGGGTTTCGGTAGGGAGGAACTCAGCCAGAGCGGGCTCCTCGCTCGCCTCGCTGGTGCGCAGCAGGGCTGACAGAGTGTTCTGCACCACCGTGGAGATGGCCGTGGTCACTATCTCCTCGCTCAAGGCCTCCAGAGAACGCTGCGCTCCCTGGGTTACTGATGCCTCCTTCTCCTCCCCCTCCGGCTTCCCAGTCTCCTCCTTCTGGGCTGACACAGGCAACACACCCTCCTCCCCGCCAGGTGGTCGTCCATGCCCATTGAAATGCGTGTTCACAAAGTGGAGTGGGGATGCCAGGTGCTGCATAAGGAGGCTGGCGGGGCTCAGCAGCTCCCCCTCCGATGCAGCCTGAGCTCCGTCTCCCTGGCTTGAGCTGCGCAGCGGAAAGTGGAGCAGGTTGTGCTCCAGGGATGGGAACTCCTCAACAGAGGGAAACTCAGGTAGATCCCGCAGGTAGGACTCCTCAGGGTCGCTGTGGAAACTCTGTTGGTCCAGGTCTGCAGCACAGAGGAAGCAGCGACTAAATATCAAGATGATCACTCATTAACTGGACGTTAGACTTGATTCGGAATCTCTTTTAAATAAAACGCTGCTGATCCTGCATCAGCCTCCACTGAGTAATCCCCACATACCTGAACTCAACGTTGTGAATTCCGACTGGCTCCAGACCCCAACCATCAATCCTCCCTCCCTCCCCAGTGAGAGGCTATTTCTATACTGGGAGACGCTCCTGTGTCACTCTGACATGGGTGGTATTTACCTTCAGAGACATCAGTGAGCTGAGGAGTAGTAGCTCTGGACACCGAGAAGCCTCCACTCTCCAATATGGACGCCTCCTCATCCGACAGCTCAGAGTCAGTGATAGCCATCGCCAGCGCCGTGGTCTTAACATCCACCTGGGAAACAAAACCAGGGCGTTAAGGGCACAGAGCTGACCTCAGATCAGCACGCAGGAACACTAGATCTACTGTGAGTCCATACCGTCGGGGCAAAACAAGACAGCTCCTCCTCGCTCTCGCTCTCTGTTTCAGCTCTTGGCCCGTCCCCCTCTTCCACCTCCTTTTTCACCTCTGTTATGAAACACACACACACACACACACACACACACAAAAACAACACCACAAGTTTAGCAGCACATCTTTCAAAAGAGCAACAGTAAATCCCACTGTCTGTGACAAATGGGATTTAGTTACAAATGTAACCATGGCAACCAGATCGCTAACATTCTTCCACTTACGTAACCGGTGGAGACACAATAAAAACAAAAAGTTCACATAATTTTTTGGTGTCATCTGACACACACACACACACACGAATCAAGGTGTAGAGGCAGGGGTGTCAGAGATACACTCACTCCTCTTGTCGTGCTTGCGTGGCTCGGTATCTCCCTTCATGCTGTAGTCCAGTTTCATCAGGATGGGTTCCAGACCGGTGTACATCCTCTGGATCAGCTCGTGGTACACCACCAGCGGCCAAAGGAGCACGCTGAGGACTGGAACATTTACAGATGAAAAACGACAAGCACGCCTTCTTTAGCGATTCTAATTATTACAATAACGAAAACAAAAAAGAGATTGTGACAAACACTCCGTATCTCGAGGTTTACCCGGATGAGTCGGCTCACCTATGATGTAGGAGATCATGATTCCCGGGACGTAGTGTCCGACGACAGCGAGCGCAAAGCTGCCGCTGCACATCATCGCGCAGAACTAGGAAAAAAATTAATGGGGGGTGGGGGTGGAAGAGGGAATAATTGTGAAACCATTTTGTGTGCGTTGTTGACTTTCACTTCATTTGTCATCAATAGTCAGCTGATTAAAAACTGTGTCTCCTTCCTGTTTACATGCACAAAATAATCTCATAATTTGGAATAATCCCGGACTGGCGCATGAACTTTAATAGCGCCGTAACTTAAAAGACAAGTCAATGACTTCTCTCAGAGTAAATTACATTTAACTCCTTTTTCTGGATATTTTCAAAACATTTGGAAAGCTTCTGGCCTGTATATCAAAGTACTCCAACGGAGAATCTTTTCATTTTCTCTTCGGCTCTCTGCCCGCCTCTGCCTTTTTCATACTTGTGTTTTTGTCTTTCCTCCCCAATTGTCCATTGCCAATTCACCAACCGGACCAAGCTGTTCAGGACGACCACATGCAGCCCATCTGGAGCTGTGTGCTGCATCTCTTTGCGTGACAGCGTGGATGTTTGGACATCCTCTCCTGCGGGTTTCTCACATTTCTTAAAGTTGGCGGCTGTTACACTCCTCTGTTCGTGTACTTCCTTGTCACCAGAGTAAAAGCGGCCTACCTTCCCGTGGTTCTGACGTTTGTACTGCAGCATCTCCTGCAGGTACAGGCAGCAGGTCAGGTAGCTCTCGGCCAGGTGATGGCTGAGCTCGGGGACGCTGAGCAGACGCTGCTCCACGCTTATTGTTTCACTGGATACACACACACACACACACACGAGAGAGATGCCAAACATGAGAAGGAGGTGAAAAATTGCTTCCACGTTATAATTAAGAGTTCTGAAATTCCATGTGACCACAGCGGAGAGGGAGGGAGGGAGACACACACACAGACACATACATACACACACACACACACACACACACACACACACACACACACACACAGCTGAGGAAACTAGACCGGTGGCTTCAAAGCAGTTACGATGAGAGGTATAATTCCGTTCACCGTGTTAACACTACACACCTTCGTATGGGGGGGGCGTCTGCGTGTTGAACTACAGCAGGAGAGAATACACAGTTAGCCACAGATCATCAATCATACAGGCAAACAATCAAAGTACAACTCTGGCGTGGTTATTAAAGGCTCTTCACTGGTCTGATGCACATGTTGCAGCGTGTTTGATCGTGTGATTGTTGACTAATCAATTCAGCGCCAGTCATCGAAGGAGAATTCGCTGCTGGAAAGCATTACCAAACACTTTGAAATTGTCATACCAGCTGATTTTATTATGCAGTGCATTGCATAATTTTGTTGGTAAACTGAAAAACCCTACATTTTATGCTCCGTTCACATTTAAAAGAACAACAAAAGTGTGGATTTGAAAGTCTGGAGAAATTAAAGCTAAACCCTGACACAGATCTACCAGGTTTCTTAAGGCCCTCATTTACATATTCCTTTATTTTATTGACTCAACTGTGAGCAATTGCTTGCGCAATAAATGGCAAAGCCTAAGGGCAAAATTCAAATTTTAGTAGATGCCTGGTCTTACCAGTAATAATAGGCAACTTAGGCTTCCATCTCTCCAGCAGCATCAGCCCCAACAAGGACACACTCAGCAGGAACATCGGCCGCAGGGAGGTGGAGGACAGGAGCCTGGGAAGACGCAATAAACGCTATTAACGTAGGAGAAAACAAAGCACAACAAACATACATTTAAAGCAGTTGTGCTCGCCTCCAAATCGGGCGTTATAAATGCATCTGCATAGCACCCTGGCTGGACGGCCTTGCTTGATACGGGGACAGTAACGATCTGTCACTTGCAGCTGATTTATAACGAGGCCCGGACCGTTCAGAGTGACAGGAGTGGTTCGTCGGCCTGGGCTACAAAACA
The DNA here is from genome assembly GCF_037954235.1 of Aulostomus chinensis. Taxonomy (NCBI): domain Eukaryota; kingdom Metazoa; phylum Chordata; class Actinopteri; order Syngnathiformes; family Aulostomidae; genus Aulostomus; species Aulostomus chinensis. The sequence goes on along the minus strand of NC_141320.1, from coordinate 59,414,631 downwards.
GCTAAACTTACGAGTTAGCATAAAGGGGTAAAAATGTGTTGGCCACCTGTTTCACCAAGCAATGATGTCATTTCATGCATGACGCCACGTTTGCCACGGTAATTATTAAGTTTAAACTAGCTTACAAGCTACGTTAGCATATGGCTAAAGACGTGGGATTAGCTAATTTATCCTGACATTCGTTGCTAATATCCTCGCGGAGGTTAGCTAGCCAGCTAGCAGGCTAACGATTCCAGCTGCCTCATCGCGCTGTCAGGGACGTGACAACACAAAAGCTCGACGCTTACCAGAATAATGTGTTAAGTGTCAGGGCGACCGAGATGCTGTACAACGGCCTCTCCCACACCAGCAGCCTCTGCACCCATAGCAGCAAGGGCTCGTACTGCGATAGCCAGCCCTGGAGACGCTCTCGCAGGCGGACGAGCTCCGGGTTCCCGTCCCCGCAGGCGTGTTCCGACGTCCCAGCGGGGAAGAGAGCCTCCAGGCCGACCGAAGAGGAGGTTACCGAGGGGCGTCTTCTGGCCTCCTCTCCACTCGCCATGTTTCCCCCCACTTTGTTATGTTGTTTGGGAGATCACGGGGTATATAGAAAAATCAATGTTAAGCATAAACTCAAATATAGCAAAGCTTCCGGTTATGGCTTTCAAAATAAAAACATGCTTTACATTCACAACATAACCATATGCAACGTATTCAATACATGCTAGTATTTGATTACAAAGACGTTACATGAAAACATCAAATCCCTTGTACTAAATAAATACACAGTCCTATATTGGAATATAACACACAATTAGGTCGAAATTAAATTGATTTCCGTCCTCATTCGTGGAAGTAAGCGCGAACTTGATGCACGAATGACACAGACGGGCGGACGAATCCACGGACAGATCACAAGGCCCGTCGCGCATGAAAAAGTAATCACGTGTTTCCTTGTTTACTGTATGAGAGAGGATTAAACGAGAAGTGCGCCACGGTGCGTTCTAAAACAGTACTGCATTCACACGACCCGTTCGGAACGCTATGTTTTTGTCTTCCCCAGTCGTGTAAAACCACAATTACCAACACGAGTTCCGTGAGGTTTATTTAAAAAATTTCCATAGTTTTGTATTTCTCACAGCTATTTTGCGGACTGATAAATGTTGATTGAAGAAGACCAACAAGAAGGCAACGAGATTCATTATAAATGTTTAATACAGAAATGTACAACCCAGAGTAAACATATTGATCAATTTGATCAAATGCAGTCACTATGGACAAGACTGGCTTATTATATGTCCATTATTGTGGTCTGGAAATAGCAGGAGACACATCCTCATGTAAACAGCAGTGTGTGTGTGTGTGTGTATGTGTGTGTTTCTCTTCCTATGGTTCTTATTTCACTCAGTAATATCTGAAAGACAACAAATATGAGTCTTAAAAAATGTGAGAGACATTAATAAGCATTTATGTCAGAACATGATTCACAGTGCAACTCATGTCAAGGCACCGCACATGGCACAAGGGTTGCGGGGGGGGGGGGGGGGGGGGGGCTCCAGAGCCTACCTGCCTGAGAGCACAGCCAGGACTGAAGCCTGTACAGGCAATAAAGCAGGGATGGGGACCCTCCATCCCCTGGTGCTAGGACAAAAGGGCGTCAATACCTGCGGGAGATAAGACCATGGCCTGCAGCAGGTCAGACAGGGAGATGATGCCCCTCACCACGTCAGCCCTGTCCACCAGGACCAGCCGATGGACCTGGGAGGACGAGGGAGACGGTGATCTCATGATTTCATATCAATCAACATCTTTGTAGAACAAAATACACACTTCAGCTTTGACTATACGATCTATGATGGTTTCCAAGGTTTCATCGGGGTAACACTTGATCACACCCTCCACGTAACACGTGCGCCTACGGACCGCCTCCTGCATGGTGATGTCCAGGTTGTTGTAGGTCTTCTGGGCCGCTAGATTCTACAAAAATAGACACTTTAACACGGGAACCTGCTCACGTCACGTCAGCTCTTCGCTGTACTTACAATCACGTCAAATCTGGAGTAGAGCGCCACCACTTTGCCTGAGAGACGGGAAAAAGAAATGGAGCATTGTAACGCCTCTCAATACTTTAGACACACATCTTCAAAAACTCTACGGCGCACCGTGGTTGTCTACCACCGGTAGTGCTGACACCCTCCGCTCCACAAATATGGAAAGGGCATCATGAAGTGTTGCTGTTTGCTGAACCGTGGCGATGTTCCTAAAAGTTCCAATCCCGAGTTCCTGGATCTGCCTCCTAATGAACGCAGGCTTGGGTACTCTTTTACCCTGAAAACACAGTCATAGTTTTAACGCTGAAAAAAAACACAGGAAGTTTTGTGGTGAATACACTTATTGTCCATCCACTCCAGAGCTAAGACCCACAAAGACCGGCAAGTTAGCTTAGCACCAAGATTCGCAATAACTGGGTTGGTTAGCATACTTCTTCCTGCATGAAATAAATCAGGGTTGTCCATGAACCACAACACAAAAAAAAGGAGGGAGTGCAGGTTTTTGCAAGACAGAGGTATGCTAACACTTCCCATCCGCTTGCATTCATTGTGCTAAGCTAACTAGCACTCAGCAGGTGGCTCTCAAATTCAGCACAGAAGAGAGAGGGGTATCTGTCCCCTTGTGCGGCTCTGGGAGGGGGATGGAAAATAAGTTTATTTCCTAAAAAGTTCCTTTGAACATCCCCAAAACAGCAGATTAAATGAGAATAAATCATATGAATGAAAGTTTTCTTACAAATATGTGGAGGAATTTAAGAATTCTTTTATGGGTCAGAATGTGCAGGACATTCCCGGATTGTGGGTCGATGACGGGCAGCCTGTGGATCTTATATTTGAGTAGGGAGTAGATGGCCTCAAAGAGGCTTTGGAGGGGGGGAAAAAAAAAGAAAATCTTCATCGTAACGTCATCACGCCGTCTTATTCGATCGATAAGAATCAACAGTAATCACACTGACGCACTTACCTGGCGTTTGGAGAAATACTAATAAGAAACGGACCGGGAAACTTTAAGTAGACGTCTAAAAAAAGAAAAATAACAAAAGCTTTAATACAAATGGAACCAAGCTGCACGGATGATGGCGTCACTGCTCTGTGGTGGTTATTTACTTTGAAATGAATCACCTCTCCATGTCTCTATCTTGTGGCTCTCTAGCTCGTACATTTGAACCTACAGTGAGTCACGAGACGGTAAATTAGCCGCAGCAAACGTTCCTTGATATAACGAGGATGTTAAAAAGTCCTCACCATGGGGGATTTGTAATAGCAGTGAAGAATGTTGATGAAATCTGTAATAGTCAGCATCCCTAGAGAGAAGAGGGGATTGATACGTTCTTAAATTAGAACTCACACCAAATAATGTCACCATCAACCTTGCCTTACCCACAAATTTCTGTAACTTGCTGTCCCAGAGTGGCGCAGCCCTCAGTCCGTTTGCCACCAGTGCAAAAAAAGCCTTTTTCACCTTTAGAAGTAGAAGAATCTCAGTCAGAGAGGCAGAGGAGCCCAAATTCAGGTGAATGTGAGCGTTCTTGCAGCCATACTTGTAGTTTTGTATCAAATATGACCAGTTTACAGCTGGTTGGAATGGCGTCGTAGCAGCAGTGACTCTTCATGAAGTTCATGTAGACGGTGGCATCAGCCTCTGCAGGAGACACAGACACAGTTCACACACACACACACACACCCATCGACATACACCCAGAGTGAGTGAGCCCTACCTCGCATTTGCCACTTCTTTTCTGGGAGTGACACCTACAACACAACAAGACATTCTCTACATGACATTATCCAGATAGTCAGAAATCCTCAAGGCTGCTGAATCACCCGCTTCTCCTCCTTCACCTTCGAGGGAGGCTCCATGCTTCTCTCGTGTGTCCATGAAAAAAAAGAGGTTGTTTTCAAAACAGCAGCAGACGCAGGAGGCTGGTGACGGCGTTCATTTCCTCGCTCTTTCCCTACAAACAGTTGGAACTATATTAGGAGCTCTCCAGTGGTATGTGGCAGAGCAGAGCAGAGGAGGGGAGGGGTAGGAGCTGGCTGCAGGTCAAGAGGGAGGGACACTACAGGCTGTGGTGGATGTAGACGTCTGCTGTCCGGAAGACGGGCCGCGCATTAAGAAATGCATCTCTTTCTTCCTGTCTAAGCATCGATTTGTTTATTCTTCCTGCAGATACGATGCATCCGACCACTTACGGGCTAAAAACGTCACGCAAATTCGGATTTCTCAAGACTCGTATACAGTTTCTCCAGCTATTCCAGAGATGGCATGACCTATTGTCTATGTAAATGTCAAGGGTACAATGACGGTCTATGCATGTTGTCGGTGGCCACCTCCAGACCCTCGTAGGCTTCAGTAAACGACACGCCGTCACAAAGAAATGCATTGTTTATTAATTCTGGGGTTTCTACACATTTTTACATCATGTACAGAGGTAAAGGACTTTTGTGCTTTAAAGTATCAAATTTAAGAGGAACTTATCAAAGGTTCATTTACAAAGTAAATTTCCTGGGTGACCATGTTGCCTTAGAAGGCCATGTAAAACTGCGCATATAACAAAAGGAAGTATTCAAAAATCTTTCTGGTGTCAAACAGGAGGACCGACAATGCAGTGATGGTGGAGTGAAAGGTGTTGCTGTTGTGGAGATGGAGCCAAATGTGCAGAATCAAGTCCATGTCAACAAAGATGTGCAGTTAGAGCCAAGTATTCACTTCAAAATCATCAACCTTTACCGGAAACTATGAAAGCCAGCAGTCCACGTCTGATAGAAACCTTCCTCCCTCGTACGACCCGTCTAGAGATACCCTGTTGGAGTTGGATGTCTTTAATATTCTCATTGTCCTCCTCAGAGCCGGACGATGGATGCCCTTAAGAGATCCACAGCTTGCTAGTTAGCTTAGCTCAATGATTCTTGGTGAGTGTTATCTTGCGCACCAACCCCCCCCCCCCCCCGAGATGTCTACCAACCCATCATTTAAAATTGTGATATAATTTAATTGGAGGTTATGGAAGCTGAGCCTGGCAAGATGCCGGTATGCTACCATGCCCAACCACTAGCGTTTACCGGGCTAAGCTAACTAGCAGTTATCTGATTATGCGGTTCTGGTGATGACAGCGAACGAGCTCGTTCCCCCGCGGAGGGGGGGGGGATAAAAAAAAAAAGATACCCCTTCTTGTTTTTTAAGTGTACGTAACAACCCGTTGAAGAATCTTTGACTATATAAAATGAAAACAATGCATGCTACGCTACAGTTGCAAGAGGAGGATCGTGGCGCCGGGTGACAGACACACTGAGGTATGAGAGAAGTCTGCTCACTTTCGCCCCAAATCAAAGAAGGTGAAAATCCACCGGAGCTGGGGGCGTTTTGTTCCTCCATTAGTACCACGTGATGTACAAAATCAGTGCTTGCAGCATGTGTGTGAGACCACTTTGGCCAGGCCATTGTAGACATACATGAATAATGCATGGCAACAAAAGCAAATATAGTTAAGTAAACTGGTTAAGTCCCTTCTTCTTACTGAGCCTCTTCATTAAAAACAAAAACAAACTTAACAACTTACTGTGAACACTCCCCGCACGTCCATCAACCTGCCCACGAAGCCTCTATATAGCAGCTGCTGTCACCCAGAAACACACCAAGCAAGTCGCTACACTGCTGCCCGACAGGTTTGAACTTCAAGAATACAAGCCCAACAGTTTGGTTGCAGCCAAGGAAACATGAACAAAATCTTCAAATAACGTTCTGAGGTCAAAAAGGGGTTATTAACTCCACACTGTGGCATTTTAACTGTGGCAAATGTACTCTGCGATAGTGAACTATTAAGTGTATAATTTCTACCCTGTGCTGTGTTCAAACTCACCCTCTCTGAGAAGTGCTTGCGCTAGTTTGCACCTGTACTCTCCATCTGGATAGCAAATAAAAACGTGACCTGAAGAACACGGCGAGTCATGAAAAACAATGCTGGTTTCATTTGCAGAGTCTACAGGGCTGGCGGTGGCGCTGCTGGGTCTCTAGCCGGGCATGAGCAGAGCTTGAGGTGTGGCGATAGGTAACATAGACTCTGGATGACAGGGTCCCAGGGGTACAGGTGCAAATACGCCCAGGCGAGAGTTCAAACTTGCATCTGCGCCTCCAAAGAGGGTGGGGGCCAGCCACGGTGCATGGCGGTTACGCAGGTGCCCAAGAGAGAAGGAGGTCGAGGTATTTCTTAGCCCGCACTGAAGTGGAGGGAGGGTTGAGAGACAGCCAGGACAGAGGAAGGAGGCGGTAGACCAGGTCTGGGGAGAATCCACCTCAGGTTTTGTTTCAGGATGTATTTGACCCATAGAGGCGAGGAGGGAGCCCCAGATGCACAACACGGATGTCTGAGAGGGGGCCGGCGGCGGACTTTGCTCGTCATGGATTCCAGGTGTGCTGGTCCGACCGTTAAGACTCTTGTTTGCCAGACCACAACAGGGGAGACGCTGGGCCGCAGCTGGAGCTTCTGAGCTCATACTGGAGGTCTGGAGGTGGGTGGGGCCCATGTCAGCAGCAGGTGGAAGCAGGGACTGGCCGCTCTGAGAGAGACTGAGCTGGTGCAGCACAGTGCTGGTGGCGATAAGACCAGCCACGCTTGTCAGATAGACCAGGCCGAGCATACAGGATACCTAAGGAATAAAATAAGGTCAGTACAAATGGAGGTTCCTTTCACGGCTGTTGATGCAGTTAAATCCCTCCTCACCTTGGTAAAGTGCTGGTAGATGGCTGTGAGGGCCTGGTTCCATGCAGAATGCTCCAGCAGCACACACAGATCGGTGTAAGAAAACCATCCGCGTTTCATCCCCTCCCGCTCAGCAATGCTGCAAACACAGATGATTGAGTCGATTCAGGCCCAAAATCGGTCAAATCTACCTGTGAATTTAACATTTCTAACCACACACCTGCTTTCCAATTCGCTCAACACGTCGAAGAAATCCCTCGGTTCTGTGAACAGGCTCCACTCCTACAAGATTCAACACATCGGTTGCTATCAGGAGCCAGACATGCATTCCCACACACTCACAGCACACAAGACACTTACGATAGCGTTCAAGAAGTTCATCTCCAGATTATTCACGGTTTGGACGTCGAGCTTCCCGGCAGCTCCCCACTCATCGTTGAAAACCTCTTCCTCTTCTCCTTCATCATACAAGTACTTGCTGGCAACCATCTGATCCAAAGCGGCAGATCGATGAATATTTCAGACAACAGGAGGACAGCCAGTAAGGAATAAACTGCCTTCTAATATGAACACAGGCTCAAAATAACACTGAGACAGTTATAGAACGACCTTTACACCCCAAACACATACCATGGAGATCAGGAAGAGGTCAGAGGAGGATATCTTCTGAAGGTATTCAGGGTTTCTGTGTCGGAGTCGTTCTATGTAAACCAAGGCTAGCATCATGGCACACGGAGAGATGCAAGCCTCCCTAAACCCCCCCCCCCCAAAAAAATACATATTACAAATTTCTTGCACCATGTCTTGGTTCCTGTGATAATTCATGCCACAGCACAAACCTGGCAACGTGAGCAGCATATTTCTTGTGGAGTTTTCTGATCGGGCTGGGCGCAGACTTCTGGAAGATTTCGACAGCTATATCTAAAATACCACAAGCATGGAGACAAAAGATGACCGACTGTTTTCATCCGCCACACTTAACGCTGAACACGTCAGCCAGTTCAAAGGTTATTCATGAGCTATGGTGCAGATTGTAAACCTTTAACTCACCTGTTACGGGGCAAGAGAGAGCATCGAGTGACACTTCTTTATCCAGGCCATAATACAGTCGCTTTCTCACTCGTTCGGTCAATTTTTGGTGTCCAGGAATAAACTGTCAACACAACACGTTCAGCTGAATTCACAAAAGACTTTCACGTCGTTATATTATCTGAAAGTAGTGCCAGCTCAAAAGGGAGTGTCTGCTATGGACACTTAAGTTGACTTTTTTTTTCTTTTCTTTTCTTTTTTTTTTACAAACTTGTCATGAGAAGTACATGACTTTCACACATGACGCTTACCAGCATTGCTTATTGACTCTTATTCAATATACATTGACAACAAACACAAGGCCACATCAATATCTACATTCCTAATGCTAAGAGTGGAGATAAGACCAATACAACATAAAGGCTAGCAGTTGTTCCTAGCATGACCTATGGGCCCTATTTAGCTTTAATAAAATAATTACAAAAACATAATGTGAATCGCTATCTAACTGTCGTTTACAGTAAACAAGCTGGAAGAGGGACATTTAAGTTACATCACGGTCGTTCTTATCTAACCGTAAGCTAGCTAGCTACGTCGCCTAGCATTAGCCTAGCTTGAGCCGCAACCGCGTTAGCAAAACAACGTACCGTGAACTCCTGGAAGTCCGAAAACTGAATTGTGTTCTCGTTAAACAAAGCGTCGAAATCCATATTTAAGTTACTAAAGGCTAAACATTGGGGGGTTGAGTTTTTTTAAAAAAGACGACTGCCTGGCCTGGCCCCCGCCTAGCTTGTTTAACAACACGCCCTAACTGGGGACAGAATGTGCCGACTGAAGCCTCCAGCTGTTTCCCTCCTTTCGAGACTGCTACAAATGACATGACCGGCAGGGGGCGCAAATGCTCGCCATGAAACAATTACGCAAGAGTTGCTGACTTAAGTTATTTTAAGAATCCCTTTTTTTTTAAACGTTTTTTTTACTCACATTTAAAAAAAAAACTTTTACATTAAAGAGAAAATCATACATAAAAGCCTTTATTGTTGATAAAATCAAGACAAAACAATATTTACAAGTGTTTCACGAACCATACCATCTGAGAGGTAATTGACAAATTCATGGGCTGAGTCAGAAATTGCTGTAATAGCACATTTAGTCAGATGTATTATTACACTAAATGCAGATATATATATATATGTATAATTACCAAAAAAAACCTTTTAAATGTCTTAATCATAACTGCCGTTGGCAGGCAGATGCGGGTTGTGTAACAGCCAGCCTAAAACATATCCACAAGATTCTTCTATTTTCCCTTAACATCTTGTGTATCCATTAATAGGTGACAAACATTCAGAAGACAACACTTCTTCTCAGTGATCAAAGATAAACAGATGCTTACATGTGTTTGTTTTTTTTGGAGAAGTACAACTTCATCTAACGGCACAGATCAGAAATAGGCGATGAAAACTTTCAAAAAAAACAACCTGGCAGCTTGTACACGCAGGATTTTCATGTATTCATACATTATTCAGCTGGCAACAGAATAATTAGCCCCTCCACTTCAGTGCTGAGGCAGACTTTAGTGTTTTGTATTCCCTCACTTACACTCCCTTTTATAACTTCAAATAATGCATGCCTCGGGTCAGATTTAAGCTGCAGTGTTTTGGTTTTTTTTTTTCTTTAAATAATAAAAACAGAAGTCAGTTTTGAATACAAAATACGAACTAAAACAACATTAAAATAGCAGAGGGGTGCTAAAAATAATGCTTCACAAGTTTAGGCGCAAACATGTGAAAAGGTGTTCCAAATTTACCTCTGGTTCCCACATGGACAACTTTATGTCTTTTGATATCCAGAGTGTCTTAAGGCACCATCTCATGTCCACCTTCAGTCACAACACTTAAAAACATTTGCAGCAGCTATAATAAGAGGAGTAACGCGACGCAGGGTTCGCTAATAAAACCCAGGCTACATTCAGTGGCTCTGGTGGCTGGAGGTGGACGGGGGCTGCAGTTTCTCAGACTTGCTGTCTTTGGCTTCCGTCTCTGATGAAGAGTCGGTGTCCTGGGCCTGCTGTTGCTTTATCCACATGTCTGCATACAGGCCTCCTTTCTGCAGCAGCTCCTCGTGTCTGCAGAGGCAAAAAGCAGAACTGCTTTTAAGTAGGAGGGGAGTTAGGAAGTTTCATAATGTTATCCGAGAGGAACAAGGCGCTTACCCTCCTCGCTCAGCAATCCTCCCGTCGCTTATGACCAGGATCTGGTCTGCTCCGATGATGGTGGACAACCTTTTACACAAGTAAACACAGTTACCCTCTCTGCTCTTCAGCTAAAAAGCCACACTCGGATCACGCTTTACCTGTGAGCGACGACGACTGTTGTACGGTTAGCGCACACTTTGGTTAGCGAGGCCTGAATGTTGCGTTCCGTCTGTGTATCCAGAGCAGATGTGGCCTGCCGAGACACACAAAATGTGAGAGTAGAAGCAAAATCGACTAATTCCAGCGAACAGAGAAACATGTCGCGGTTCTTTACCTCGTCCAGCAGGATTATCTGCGGGGCTTTGAGGATAGTTCTGGCGATAGCGACCCTCTGCTTCTCTCCTCCGCTCAGCTTCAGACCTCTTTCGCCCACTTGTGTATCATAACCTGCCAGAAACCACCAACGGTCAACTGACGCTGCCTGAACAAAACATCCACTGGAGTCAAATCAATTACCTTCAGGGAACGTCATGATTTTATCGTGGATATCACCAGCGATGGCTGCCTCCTCCACCTCCTGGTCGCTAGCAGAGATGCGACCGTAGCGGATGTTTTCTCGGATGGTGTCGTTGAAAAGCACCGTGTCCTGGGGAACCACACCGATGTGAGCTCGTAGAGACTTCTGCTTCACCTGAGGACAAAGTTAACACAGTTTCAGCCATGGTGAGTGCTGTGCACTATTTTAGTAATAGCTTGCATACCGTAGCCTTAGCACAGCCAAATTCATTCACTCCAGACCAGGAAGGGCTTTTCTGGCTGCCAAACACTCACCTTGGATATGTCCTGACCATCGATACAGATGGAGCCTCCCTGGACGTCGTAGAAACGGAAGAGAAGTCGAATGATGGTGCTCTTCCCAGACCCTGATGATCCCACCTGGGTGGGGGCGGGGGGTTATGACACATGAACTGATGACACAGTCTGAACAGAGGTGGCGCTAATGAAACTTAAATCCGCCTTACCAAGGCCACTGTCTGTCCTGGCAGCACGGTGAAGGACACGTCCTTGAGAATCTCCTTGCTGGATGAAACACAAGCACTTGTGAAACAAACACGTCATCAATCGATTTAATAACTTTTAATTTGACGATCAAAACACAACCGTGGACCGACCCATTTGTGTAGCTGAAGTAAACATTCTCAAACTCCACTTTTCCCAGTTTATAGAGAAAATTGCCTGCGTTGACTTCGTCTTTCACCTGCGTCAAAGGACAAAGACAACAATTATAGAAGAATACATGATCGTACAGTCATCGATGATCAAGTGTACCTCTTCCTCTTCTTCAAAGAGTTTGAACATGCTTTCCATGTCGATGAAAGAATTCTGGATCATTCTGGAGTACAAAGAAGAAAAGCAGAAACCTATTTAATGGCTTGTTCTCAATCTTTCTCTTCTAGAAACAGGTTCCAATTGTTCTTACCTGTAGTAGGTTCCAAACCAGTTGAGAGGGGTGTACAGCTGGATTATGTAAGTACCAAAGAGAACGAAATCTCCGACCTACGATTAGAACATTTCGAACTGTTGTTCCTCACGTTTCACCAGTAAAACACACGTTGCGCTTGGAGAAATGTTCAGCCAGTACCTGAAACTTCCCCTCGGTTACAAAGTAGGCACAGAGCAGGGAACCCGCTAACAGGCCCGATCCGATGATGAGGTTCTGTGTTTGGTTGAGGAAGGCTAGGGATGCTTGGGTCTTCCACTCAGACACCTGGAGTAGCGGAACCGTTATGCTACCAAAGGAATCTTCAAGATGCAAGACAACAATTCCCGGCCGAAACGTAAAAAAAAAAACAACGAATGCTTTAGCAATGCGTCAGACTTACTTGGTATTCCAAGATGGCGTCCTCAAACCGGCTGACCTCATAGTTCTCTGCATTGTAGTACTTCACCTGTTCAACAGCCAGAAGTCAAGATCAGCTGTGGGAATGTGGGAATTCAAAAAGGCAGGAAGGTGTTTTTAAAGTACCGTCTCAAAGTTCAGCAAGGAGTCCACGGCTTTCGTTTTGGCGTTATTGTCCTGCTGATTCATGTCTCGTCTGTACTTGGTTCTCCATTCGGTGATGATGATGGTCAGAGCTGACACACACGCGCACGCACACACACACACACACACACACACACACACACACACACACAATCAACAAGTTCTATTGAGTCAGCGTGTCAAAAACAATACAAATTAGCCAGCATGATTTTTTTTTAAAAAAGGAAGATCATTTGGACGGTCAGTTACTTACTCAGATAGAGAGCCATGCAGACGAAGACAATGAGGCCGAACCAGGCGTTGAAGTAAGTAATGAAGTAAATGATGGAGATGACAATGTCAGCAATTGTTGGGAAAATGCTGAAAACGATGTAGCTGGGGAGAAAAAACATGCAGAGTTTAATTGATTTTTACTCACCAATGAGATATTTATGATCCCTCAAACACTCTCCCCTCGCCGTCTTACCTGAGCAAGCTGTTAATAGACGAGGTGCCGCGGTCGATGCTCCTCAACACGTCGCCCGTTTTGCGACCGAGGTGCCAGCGCAGGGAGAGGGAGTGCAGGTGAGCGAACAGACGGACCTGCACGACGCGGTTGGTGAACTGCTGCACCCGGATCCACAGGAAGGAGCGCAGGTTACTGACGAACCCCGAGGCACCTGGGAGGAAGACGAGGATTAAGGAGGGGAGAACGGACACGCGGGTTGAGAGGTCGTCACGGGCCTACCTGCACCTCCGCCCTGCAGGAACTTGAGCAGGACATAAATACACACTGTAGAAGCCAACGTGGGCCAGCTGCTCCCGCCAGTCAGCTCATTTACTGCCAGAAGAAGGAGAACTGATTAATAAAAGCCCTCTTCCTTGTGCAGCCTACAAATCAGGATGAGATGCCCACCGATATTTTTGTAGTAAATAGGAACAAAGACGTTAATGGCCCTCTCCACTCCCAGCAGCCCTAAACAGAAGAGGACGAGGAGCTGGAGCAAGATGTTCCCCCGGGGCCACATGTAGGGTACAAGCAGACGCACCTTCTTGCTAAAACCCTGCCAGGTGGACTGGTTCTCATCTGTTCTACCTAAAAGACTCTAAGATGAAGAAATACACCGGTGCAGAAAGGTGATGTCGCATGTTTTAAGTAGCAAGATTTGAAAAACAAACAAACATAATGTCTACCTGCCCGCTTTGCTCTACATCTCTCTCATCTTCATTTATCAGTAGCATGTACGGTCGCCGTGGCAACCCAGGAGCTTTGAGGCCGATGAAGAAGAGCAGTCCTGTGCCAACGTAGCGGATCAGCCACAGGGAGAACTGCACCTGTGTGGTTCATAGACAATTAAAAACCCATCAGTATGATTATAACATGGCAGTTAAACAGCGTGAGCATGGGAGCGCTGCATTAGATGAGTCAATTCTTAGAAAACAAGCAAGCTTCTTGGGGGAATTCTATTGGAATATTACATTTGAATTTAAATGGGGGTACACCATTTATTCAAGGTTGGTTTAAAAATAGATTTGTACAAAAATGAGGGCTCCCACAGGGAAAATACAACCCAGTACGTGGTCACAATCTTGCACTGGCAGGAAGTGGGAGGAGCAAGATTGGGCCTTTTGAGTTGATGGGTCCAATGTCTCAGCAAAAAAAAAGCAAAAAAAAAAAAAAAAGCATGGGAATTCTGTTAGCATTAATAGCATGCTTTGTTAGCCTGGAAACAAGACCGACAGCTTGAATAGGAATGACAACAAAAACACTCCACCCACACACACCCCTTTCTTGTTCTTCTAACATAATGAACCATTAACACAAATTGCACTAAATATATCTTATCACACAGATGAGTGACCGCCTTATCAGTGTGTACTAACCTGAATGGAGGAGTGCGTCAAAGTGCCATTAATATTTCACTCACCTGTTGTTCAGTGTTCTCCAGGCTCCACCACCAGTGAGGACTATACCAGGAGATGAAAGCCAGGTTCTCGGCTGAGAACGCCACAGCCCAGAACAGCAGCAGGGCGGTGCTGTGACCCCGTGTCCGATCCATCACCAGGACCCTGTGTCTCTCCACCCTGAGTAAGGCAATAGCCCAGACCCAGCCTACTGCGCAGAAGCAACCATATAGCACCACATAGCCTGGGAGCTCCCCTCCGTTGGCAGCTCTCCACACTGTCCCACTTAGAAACTGGACCAGGAGAAGGACAGAGATGGCCTGCTGGAGGGCGTAGAGGCGTGAGCGCGGGATGAATTTAGGCTCCATTGCTGTGCCATACTTCTGGTAGCACAAGCAGTGGATGGTGCCGAGGAAGAAGGAGATGGTGAGGAGGACGGCGGGGACCAGAGTGAAGTAGAAGCAGGGGGAGATGCCCTCATCCAGCCAGGTGTGGGAAATGGAGGCATTAGCTTCACAGTAGTTATGGAGCAGCATGGCTTCAGCTAGGAGGAGACAGAAATACACGGGCCACGCTTAAATATAGCTTTCTAACACACTTCCTCTCTTTCAACTCCGTCAAATAACTCCCTATATTAGCTGATAGATATACACTTCCACCATGACAACCGTTTCCACACAGTAACAACAGACATGACAAACATAATTGCAACAAAACCTACAGTACAGAAGCACTTCACAAGAATGACAAACGTGTAACACATCCCATAAACACCGGGAAGCTAAAGGGAGCACATGCTAACTTCACTTAGCATTATCATCCAATTTGTTTCATGTAGTCTACAAAACATGTCAGCGAATTATTCGCGGCATTACCTTGTAAGTTGGTCGGCTTCTGTCAACGTCACACGATGCAAACACTCCCCTTGTCACACACAGAGGTTAGCTAACGATGATGCTAAAAACTCACTAGCACTCAGCTAGCTTAGCCGGACAAACACAGCTTTAACACAATTAAAGGCTCAGAACCTGACAGAGCAGTGAAAGTACGACCTGAGTTTAGTTGCCCGTCTGTCATAGTTTCTGTCTAAAGCGTGTCTACATGCTGCTGAAGTGTGTGTCCTTGCGGAGTCGTGCGTGTTAAACAACAACCTGACTCGGCAGCAAGACGCAGCGGTTTACACAACCGTGTGCGGCAGCATGGCTGGAACGTCAGCGCCCCCCAGGGGATGAAGACGGAATCGACACATCAAGGAGGGAATCGGGCACATGGGAAACAAAATTGTCAATATTATAAATCTTACTGTTATTAAACATAAAAGAAAAAACTAACAGTGCACTATCATTCAAAAAAATGCACTTAAGTGATGAAGGACGCTTGCAAAATGGCTAATTTTAGGAGTAAATGTGAATATGAACTATGAGCGCAATATCAAATCATTTCAGTTAGAATGACATCAGGCATATCTCTGATCGCCATGGGGTCCTCAGCATGTCAATTTTCCAATTTTTAAGTGAAATTTAACTTCCTTTTTCACATATTTTGGTGTAAGTCACTAATTTCTAGGTCATTTCTTTGACACTTTTTTTCAATTTCAAGCTCATTTTCTCTTCAACCTCTTCATTTTGAGGGGGGGGGGGTTAAAAAAATACGATTGGCACGTTCATGAAAATGTTTTAAAACGTAAAAGTGAAAATAAAAATACAATTAACGACAAAATGGAGAACCTCTGACATGAAGCGCTGAATCGAACTGGGAAGATGTGAGGTTGCAATGTCGCATATTGACAGGTAGATGGCGCCAAATACAAACGTATTAACAGCCATGGTCGCTACACTTGCAGTATGTTTGAACATTATCACATAACGATCACATACACTGGTGCTGAGGAACAAATAATCCAGGAAACAGATCAATGGTCAATTTAAGATAATTTTATTATTCGAGTATGAAAAATATATTTACACTTTGATGAGTCATTTCTTCAGTTCATGTTGCAATGAAAAAAAAATGAAAAGAAAAGAAAGAGAGGAAGTGATTTAAAAGCTGAGATCCGAGGATGAAAGAAGGATTCCTCTGAGGAATGTGTACCTGCTTGTGAAAGGAAGAAGAAGAAAAGGAATCACCTTTTCCCGCTCTGTGTGTGTGTGTGTGTGTGTGTGTGTGTGTGTGTGTGTGTGTGTGTGTGTGTGTGTGTGTGTGTGCTCCTGCGCAAGCCAAGGAGCTGGTGTATTGTTTGAGCTTCCACATGTGCAAACACACTGGCTGGGATTGGAAAGAAGGGCTCAATCTTATCATTAGAGCCTTCACAATGGGCATAAAGGGCGGCTAATCAGCTACATCTCTTTGGCTCTTTTGTACAAGTGGAAATGGCCCTTCTGTCCATCGGCTGCTTGTCACTCTGCTCTTTTGTTCCCCCCCCCCACACACACACACACACCTTCCCTCAGTGGCTGCCCATCACAACCCTCATCTCTCTCCAACTCTCAGCTGCAGCTTTTGTAAATCTTTCCTTACGTTCACCTTTTTCCCCTCATTTCTCTGGAGGATGTCTGGAGAGGTGCGTATGCCAGTCTAATCCCGTGATTTAGTGAGAAAAGAATATTAGCGGCGTTGGGAATGCCCCGTTCAATCTCATTAGCGGCGAGGAGCGATCAATAAAGCTTTGGGCTCTTGTTGAATGGATTCAGCCAAGGACTGGGCTTTGTGAGTTCTCTTCTTAGCACGGGCGAACTGGCAGATGACCTTTGTTACCTTTGATACTCACAAATCTACCAATGATCTATCATGTGTAGCTGATCTGGACGGACACAGGAATGGAACAAACACACTTAAGAATTTACAGGAAAAACTATAGTAAATATATATATATATATATAAAGTAATGTGTGTGTGTGTTTGTGTATTTTATAGATGTAACCTAAAAGCAGATGGAGACACAGCTTGGAGAATCTTTCCACTTGGCCCACTGAGCTTGACATCGTATTTTTTTGACTCCGAGACCCCGGCCGCCCACGGAGAGCAGCTCAGCCACCTCTCCCTGCTGTGAGGAGAGCAGCGCAGGGGATAAGATCTGCTGTCAAACTGCTCGACAAACACAGAAGTCTCCCTCCACTGCTTTTAGTTTTCTGCAGATAGAGTGGTAGAAGGGGGGGGGGTGTGTCTCTCTGAAAGGCGAGAGAGAGAGAAAAGAAAAACACACAATCTTGAGGTTTACCGTCGTGATAAGAAATCTTCAGCCTATTCAGAGAGAAACAATCTAAATAGTTTGAAGTGTCACCTTTCAAAAAAAAAAAAATCATGCAATACACCAGTTTGGTCACTAGGGGCAGCGCCACATCATGGTCTGACCCGTGACTGACACCAGAGGAAGTCTGTCGATGGGTCAGACAGGCTGCAGCCATCCTGGATAAATAAAATAAATCAATTGTAAAATATCTGCAGCGCTGAAATATTCTCATTCAGCATCTGCTGACCCTGTCATACAATATAATAATGCTAAATAATGCCATTTATGGGGTGAAAGTACAGCTTCACAATAAAATTCTATCAACGCAAGCCTCGCTACCTGATGACAATTGCAAAATGATAACGACATCAACATCATTTTCACTTCAAATGTCTGTTTCCACTCCATAGCGACACTTCTGAGGCAGAAGTATCCGCTAAGTTTAAGTAGAGTGTCCAGATTTGGAAAGGAAGAGTGTGTAAATGTCTGCTCCCAACCTGGGAAGAAAGCAGAGCCTTGTAACACCATAACAACCCCCCCCCCCCCTCCCCGCCCCCGATACTACAAATCCACATCTGGGCTCTTTTGTTGCCTCATTAGGCATCACTAGTCGAACAGGAGCAGTTGATTAAACTTCAGGAGCCCAGAAAACACGCAAAAGCCTGAATATTTAAAAACGCGCCAAGCCTCCCCACGAGACATCGGCATCCTCACTCACTCCTCATGAGAAGTAAGAAATGAACCGTGAGGGCTGTGAAGCACCACCCAAGAAGAATTAAGAGGAAAAGGAGGCACCTTCCCGCACGAGTAGCTCCACAGCGGCTCTGAGGGAGGCTACAAGGGAAGAGGAGGAGGAGGAGGAGTGTCAATTTCAAAAGAGCATCTCTTTCCTCTGGGCCGAAGGGTTACGAATAATGCTTTAGTGCAATACAGAACCAGGAAGGCCATCCATCACATCTAGGGGTGCAATAAGCGCTGATCGTATGCAGGTAGCGTTGCTCTCCTGCAGGCTGTGGTGTGGTTATGGAAGGGGAGGAGGAGGAGGAGGAGGAGGAGTGGGGCCTTGAGGGTAGATGGAAGGCAGGCAGAGCATCTGGAGACAAGGACTCTCACTGGTGTCAAGCGGGGGCGGATTATTTATTTGGCGAGGGGTCGTGGGAATATTAGAAGCTTGCTGATGAAGAACTGATGCTCTCGGTGTGAGGGGTGGTGTGTGCGTATGTGTGTGTGAGTGTGTGTGTGTGTGTGTGTGTGTGTGTGTTACCTTCCCACTCCAGATGTTGTCATCCAAGGAAGTTGCAGACTGTGTATTATCTCATATTCACTGCAACATTTTTTTGACAGTGCAGCAGAAAGACTCCCTACAAGTCACAATTTTTAGACACGAATGGCAGGAAAGTACAGGTGAAAAGCAGCACAGGAGAGAATTTATATGCGCATAATCCCCCCCCCTCCCAAAAAAAAAAACACAAAACAAAACAAAACAAAAACCTTTTGTATTTTTATTTCACTATAAATCTAGGAGGCTATACACTTTTCAGTCGAGGCAACGCACGCACAAACACAGAGCTGGTTTGACCGGGTGCTCTCCAGGGCTAACAAACATGCTAATGCTATTCCTCCTGCAGCCGCTTGTTGTTACCATAACAACAAAAGGTAAGAGGATTGAAAAATACACGTAAGCAACACCCATCTATTGTTGTTTTGCCTCCCCCAGGTGCGTTCGGAGGAGAAGGGGGAGGCAGCTGGTGCACGCTCCCTTGGGTGCATCCTCTGAGGGTTATTACTGTTACAAATAATCCCATGATGACGCCTAATCCAAACAGTTTCAAAAACTAAAGACAGGATATTGATTCGATGTTTCACAGCGGTATTTGTTGTTGGATTTGGCTGCTAGGTTGTTGTTCCCAGTGTATTTATGGAAACAGCAGCCTTGCATCTGTGAGTGTGTGTGTGTGTGTGTGTGTGTGTGTGTGTGTGTGTGTGTGTGTGTGTGTGTGTGTGTGGCCTCGGTCATGGGAGGAAGGCCTTTTGTCTGGCTTGCTTATTCTACTACGACGTGTTTACTCGACTCCCTGCTCGTGCCCCAGTGGCCTGATGCTGTTATGTCTCAACGGGCTCAAACTGGAGCTTGAGAAGGACTGATAAGAAAACCCAGCGAGCCTCTGTTACCTCGTAGAAGCAGAACGATTGTTTCATCTGTTTATATTTTCTCCATTTGGCCTGTAAATTTCTGAACATTTCCGAGCACTTGTGGGAGGAGGAGGAGGAGGAGGAGGGGGCGCAATACCAACCAGAAAAAATCTGAGAAATGCACTGAGATGAATTGAAAACTGCAAATTCCCAATGAATCTGTGACATCATTTTGAGTGTTGTTATGAATCGTGTGTGTGTGTGTGTGTGTGTGTGTGTGTGTGTGTGTGTGTGTGTGAGTGTGTGTAGAGAGAGAAAACAGAGGGAGAGAGATTGCCAAGTTGGCGGTTTGAATGATGTTTAACTGGAGCTCAG
This sequence comes from Aulostomus chinensis, assembly GCF_037954235.1. NCBI lineage: Eukaryota > Metazoa > Chordata > Actinopteri > Syngnathiformes > Aulostomidae > Aulostomus > Aulostomus chinensis. The sequence goes on along the minus strand of NC_141320.1, from coordinate 59,395,010 downwards.
CACAGCTGAATGAGGCTGTAAATCCGCTTTCTCCTGGGTGCAGTTACTCAGAGCGCTGTGATACAGAACTATCACACAGAGAAGGATGTCACCACATTACAGTTACACACACACACACACGCACGCAAGCACGCGCGCACACACACACACGCAACACCTCCTACAAGGCGTAAAATATCACCCGTAGCTTTAAGAGCTCCATCCTACATTAAGCAAACAGAGAAGGCTCCTCTTGACCTCTGCCGACCTGCTAACAGTGGAAAGAAAGAGAAACAAAAACAAATGCACAGTGAAGCTGATGGAAATTAAAAAAACAAAACAAAAAAAAACAACAAGTCAAAGTCGAAAGCTGTCAAGTGCGTTCTCTGCATCTTGGTTACAGCTGCAGATCTCGCAGAAGGCGGGACGTGTTGCAGATTCCATTCACCTGCAGGACCGAGGAGACTCAGGAGGCGGTTTTATTGATTTGTTTAAAAAAAACCAAAAAAAAACTACCCCCGTTTTCATTTTTTTAACGTGATCAATTATTTTAGAAGTGACGCGTCTCAGAGCGCAGCTGATTTTGACGACGGCCTCGGTGGAACACGTCATGAAAAAGGACCGATCTGAATAAGAACGTCACGAGGAGACCATTTCAATTACGCTAAAAACTGGCGTTCCTTTCCTCACCGACGACAGCCAATCACCTCGCTGTTTACGTGCCCCGAGCTGCATTCTTTTGTCCTTGTTCATTGATTACTCCCCCCTAAACCTTTTCCTTTTTTTTTTTCTTTTTTTCTCTTCCATGAAGTATAACTTTGTCTTCCCGCTCTGTTATTGACATGCTTGTGGAGATAATAACAGAGCTCGGCGACAAGTCGAAATTCTTTGACAGATTCGGAGTAAAGAATTGTCTACGGTGCCGAGAGCGTTCAAATCCTGACAACCTGTCAAGCCTTATTACTCCTCCAACAACTTTCTTTTACTTCACTTGTGATTGACAAATACGTTTTTAGTTGTTTTTCTCTCCTCAGCTCACGAGGTCACATTGATTATGGTTTCGCTGCAGGCCTGGAATGCGTTTGATCAGTTTTTAGAACAGGGTTGTGTTAATACTTTGATTTAAAAAAAAAAAGATTCAACCAAAAATATAACTTTTTATAGCTGTTTGGTGGGAATGGGTTTAAAAATGTGAGGACGTATAATTATCGGAAAAATAATTCTATGTTAAAAATAGATCTACTTTGGTATATGAAAGATTTCCTTGGTTAAGTTAACTCTCTTAAACGGAATGTTAAAGTTGATCGCACAAAAGTCGGCGCGCCGTATATTTGTGGTGACAAAATTTAGCATTTTTTGTCTAATACATGTTGCAAATATCACTTCCTGTGTCCATTAGGTGGCGCCAGAGAAGACGGGAAGTGATATTTGCAACTTTTTTCCATTTTCTACTGCCTGTTGAGGGTCGTGGGGGTCACAAATCACAGTTGGAGTCTAAAGATTTTATGTTCCCCTACGTCATGTGACGACAACCTGATGTCATTTTGACGCAGTCTGAGTAAAATTGTCATGTCACTAACTTCCTGTCGCCAGTAGTTGGTGCTGTAACTCAAATTATTGACTTAAGTCATTACAAACTGTCAAAATTGTGCGTGTGTTTGCTACAGGAACCTTTCTGATGTCACACACTTGAATTGCTGCACCTTCACTCAGATTGACAGATGGTTGGGACCCACCGCGAGAAGCATCCCGCCTCGGTAGATAACAAGTTTCTGGGCTATATAGGGCGAGCGTGAGCGGGGTGTACAGGTGTCCCGCCACCCCAGGATCACCGGTCACGTTGCTGCTTCACGGTTTAAGCCGAGTCGTGGTAGAATGGACTAAGATGGAGAAAACATGGATGCTTCTGGGAAATCATATCCAGAGCGCGACTTCGAACACGGCTGATGAGCAATATGATGCATTTTCTGGAGGGAGTCCGCGCAGTCGAGCTATCAAATCCCTGGTCAACAGGCTCAAACCTTCCCTCAAATCACAAGTTAATTTCTTCTGTGCTGCCTCACAATGACAGCGGCCTCGTTTCCTCATTGCAATCATTTCCACCATGTATTTTGTTTTCAGAGACAGTAGGCTCCGGTGGCGTGGAGATGATAATGTCACGGAGGAAGGAAAGTGACGGTCTGCTGGTGTTTATACAAGACTCTGGCATTTGTTGTTATTGGGTCTGCTGTCATTGGTAGGCAACATGCCATCCACTATCCACACACTCACACACACACACACACACACACACACACACACACACACACACACACACACACACACACACACACACACACACACACACTATCCTCTGACCCATATAGGTGCTTTGAACCGCTGGCAGCCCCGACAAGATTATCTGGGCCCCCTTCCCAGGAAGACCATTGGGACGTGGTTGCGTGGTGATCTGTGCGCGCATGAAACATATTTAGAAATGTGAGTGCGCTCTGTCAGTCTCTGCGTGTATTTATGCATGTCGGCTGCAGCTCATGACAGCTCTTTGGATGCTGTTCAGAGAGATGTAAGGTTTAGTCTCCAGGTGGTTCTCTTCTTCAGACTGGCACTGAAGGTGCATGGGAGGAGGAAATGGAGGATTTAGGATTTCTCAATCTCTCGACGGAAAGTAGAACCCTCTGTTAGTATTCACTGACTACCAGGAGCGATTGCTGAAGGTTAACAGTAAGCTGTTATGATAGAGATGCATGAGATGATCGAGTTACAAGAGCGAGCAAAGTTTCTTCCCCCTCTCTGCCATCTTGATTATTTAATCCCCAGATTAATTAGATCTGTGTTTCCCTCACTTCCTGTAGCGCCCCTCCAACGGGCTCCCTCTACAATCTGGCCTATCGACTTACAGGGCGCCAGGACTTTTTCTTTGAAGGCAGCCTAGGCTTCAGACGCAAAAGAACTCTCTGATCTGACGGCAAAGAGGAAAAAGGCCCCTTGCAGTGTGCCATTACAGACTGATAACCTCCCCCAGATAAACAACATTTGGGCAACACACACATAGTTAAGAAAATTTAGTCTGTGGAAACAAGAGGTGGTATGGAATAATAGCAATCTGGCTCCTTTGGTAATTTCCTGCCGGCGTTGATTCGTGTGATGTGGTCGTGACTGTTCTACCGGGATCAATCAAACCTGTGAGCAGATGGCATTGCGCTCCTCTGGTGGGCCGGGGATTGTCTGTGTTATTTCAAAGGCGGTAATTGGCCTGCTATGTCACGGACCGGAGCTACTAACAGCCACTACCATCGATGCCGTGCTGCAGCAGCAGCAGAGTCGACACGTGTTGTTAGCACGGCTCTCAATGTGCTACCTGCGCTACGAGCTCCATATCAACTCGACTGTGTGACATGTTGTCAAAATTAATGATGCCTGCTTAAGGAAAACCCTTTTGAGAGTGTATTCAAGCTCAGAAATGCAACATTAACTTCTCATTTAGCGCTCAAGTCAGCAACCACCATAACCGCCCTGGTTCTATTTGGCTGCCTTATTACCGGCATCCGCGCACAAGATATCACAGCCTGGATCTGAAACTGTGCGCTAACAGGGTTTGCATTTAGGTGAGGAAAGTCTGCGGGGATAAATGGAACCGTGTGTGTGTATATATGTGTGTGTATGTGTGTGGGAGAGTTGACACACTGTATAAAAGAGAAGCAGAGTAATTGCATGGTACTGTATGATGTATGTGTGTGTGGCTGAGACGCCAGGCACTTCAAAGCTTTGATGTTGAAGCTCCTAAATGAGGGCCACCAGAGGTCCAGACTAATGGGACATCATGGGGAGATTAGAAGCCAAGTGTGGCAGGCTGACAACACGGCGTTATCCGTATGAATGTGACTGAGAGAGAGAGACAACACGAGCTTGTGAGGGAGTGTGTGTCTGTGTGTTCCTTTTTTTTTTTTTTCCATTAAAAGTGAAAGTTTGACTCCAAGTTTGTGGATCTAATTGTTAATGGGTTGTCAATAATGCCAGGAAGACACACGCTGAACAGCTTGGTTTGTAGTATGGTATAAATCCTTTATTAAATAATCATAACAATAATTATCATAACAATCATAAAAAGAGCATTTCTGTACAAAGACCCCTTTCAAACAACAACAACAACAGCAGTCCGAGCAGTGCGTTAAGTGGGGATCTTGTCACTTTTAATGTGTTTGGTCCTCCCAGGCAGAAGGGGGCGCCATCACTGTCACTCGCAGTGTTTAGGTACTGTGTCTTATTCCGGCTCCAAAGGCAAACTGGATCCCCGAGGCTCCAAGGCACTTTGAAGAGAGTCAGTGGGGTCCAGAGATGCAGGCCTCAGAGGCGAGGCAGGGTGTGTGTGTGCGCGTGTATGTGTGTGTGTGTGCGCACGTGTGTGTGTTTGTATGGACGGAAATGTCATATATAACTCAGGGTTCTCAGTAGCAGCCATTGTTCCCTTCATTTTTATGTGTATCTGTATATACAAGCAAATCCTGTCAGTGTGTGTTGACAAGTAATTTCGAGTGTGTATGCGTGTGAGTGTGTGTGCATCACCCTCTTCATCTCATGGCTTATGAGTCCACTTTAGCGTGCAAGAGCCTCTCTGATTGGTTCAAAATCATCCCAAAGGAAAGGAAAAACAAACAAAACAAAAACAAACAATCCCCCCGCCAAAAAAAGAACCAAAACATCAGGAACTCGGCCATAACTAGCCAGGTGTGTGTGTGTGTGTGTGTGTGTGTGTGTGTGTGTGTGTGTGTGTGTGTGTGTGTGTGCGTGTACGTGTTTGGGGAGGTGTGGTAGGTCCTTTAAAACATGGCTTTTGAGGTCCACATGTAGGGTGTGTGAGAGAGAGAGAGAGAGAGAGAGAGAGAGAGAGATTATCTTGACCCGGTTCCGCCTCATAGTTCCTTCTCCATCTCTGTGCAGACTTGTGAGGCTCGTTGCGCGTCCGTTGCACACGTTCAGTCGAGGTTTCTGGCGTTTCGTTTCACATCCCGTTTGTTTATGCGTCCTCGCCAAAGCACAGAGAGAACACGGCCCCCGTGAGATGTGGGGGACTTCAGTGCTCTGTCAGTCGTCCTCTCTCTCTCTCTCTCTCTCTCTCTCTCCGCTAGTCTCTTTCCCCGCTTTTACCAGCAATCCATAGGTTGCACCGACTCCAAGTCCTTGACCTTTTAACACAATGTAAACATGACCTTCTCGTGGACAGTAGCAACAGTCTCCGATGACTTAATCTAAAAATAACTTTCCCTGTCATTAAAAGAATTTGTTCAAATGCCCTCCCCCCCACACCTTTACACACACTTTTCTCTGCTTCTTCTTCTTCTTTTTTTTTTCCTACTTATCTGCCATCACAGACTGGCGACGGGCCAGAACCGAAACATTAAACAGAAAGCGAGTGACCGAGCAGAAAGACGAACTCGAGGGATGTCAGTGACTAAAAATACCACGGACTGCCAGGAACTAAGAGGATAAGGGAGGCTGATAGGTAGCAGAGTCTACGACGGAACCAAAAAGAAGAAGGGAAAAAAAAAAAAAAAAAAAAGCAGACGGGCCACACAAAGGAGCTAAATTCTAGGCCACTGTGTTCACATGTGATCAAAACAGACGCTCTCTAAGCTCGTTCCTAACCTACCACCTTTCCAACACGACGTGTTCTGACTCAGAATGTGTAGCTTCCAGCTTCAAAACTAGACCTCTTACAAATCTATGATGCATTTACAAACAGTTCTCTTTTGGTGGAGCAGGAATCTGTCATTGATATGTGTAGATATTTACTTTTTGAGGCCGGGAAACCCCACCCCCACCCCCACCCCCACCCTCAGTAATGGAACGATCCACCTGGGTGACCCCCAGTCTCTCTCTCATTGGTTCTTTAGCCACACTAACGCTTGGCTGTGCCGTGAAAGCAGCGCTCACTGGAGCTAAAGACAGTTGTCCATCTGTCCAGGGATCTGCATCGTCGAGGAATTAAAGTGAACTGGAGGAAATGAAGAAAATAGTGAGTGGTTTTCACAAAATGGCCGTATCTCTGGCGCTTGTTCCATCTCCTTCTGTACCCACCCCCCCCCCCCCCCCCAACCTCTTCACGCCTCGGTGCAGCAGCGCTGTTGGTTCAGTTTCACCTTGTGCTTCAGACCGTCGTACAGTTCAAAGTTGTAGTTCTCCAGGGTGGTGGAGGAGCGTGACGACAGGCCGCTGTAGGAGCAGGTGCAGTAGAGGAGGAGGCCGGCGCACACTGCCCCCAGCAGGACGCCCAGGGAGCTCATGACGATGATGGTGACAAGGATGGGGTCCAGGGTGTACAACCAGGAGTTGTCCTTCTCAGAAACACGGGTCACCGGAGGCTCAGACGGTGACGCTGTGTTCCACTCTGGGAGCTGCAGAACTAGAAGAAAGAAGTAGAAACACACGAGTGACGTGTGACTCGAACACAATACCACATAGATAAAGAGAAAAAACTGCACTTAGATCAAGTATGTAACATTCCTTCATCAAACAAACCAGGTATGTTATTTGTAGTAACCAGAGAAACTGCAAGCTAATATTACAGCAGCTAAGGATATGAACCTGGCTACATGTAACCCCTGAGTGAGGTGACACCAACTCCCATGATCCAATGCTATTCCATGACATCATCGACCTATTAACCTAATAGCAGAAATCACACACTGTGCCTTTAATCAGGTAAACAGAATTTTTGTTGAACTGCTTAAAAAAAGATTTTAAAAAAGGTTTTTGTTTTTATTTCTGGTTAGCTTAGCTTCCTCTTAGCTTACCTCCACTTAGCGGGTCTCTGCCACTGAAAAGTCGCCCGTCTCCAAAATCGTTCGGTATCTTCACTGTTAGAGAGAAGCACAGGACACGCTGTCTTGAAGCATTCCGGAACATTATGCACATTGTTTAAGCAACACTAACCTAAAAAAAAACAAAAAAACAAAGACCCACAACAAATACGCTCAAACACCGACAGGAATAATAGAAAAATATGACTTTATTTAATAGAGAAAGATCACTTATGACACATTCCCGTCAAAACACACAGTCATCATGTAGCATACTGATTGATATAAGACTGTTCATTACCGTGTGAATAAAGATGCAAAACATGTCATCAGATAATCACGCTAACACACTGGTGCTGCCAAGTTTAAGAGTGGCGTCTAAGATGAGCAAAGAAAGGAGAGAGAAAAGGAAAAAAAAAAAAAAACGACGGCAAAAACATGTCAACATTTAAGTAGTGCTTGTGACAGTTTTGCTCCATTCAGTGGAACCAACGACGCTGTCAGACTGAAAAATGTCTCTCACAAGTGTAAAACTAGCAGCAGCGTTTTAGCTGGCGATTCAAGTGTACTTAAGATGACTTTTTTGTGTGTGTGCATGCATATGTTTGTGTGTGTGTGTGTGTGTGTGTGCGCGCGCACGTGCACGCTCGCTGAAGTTGGCAAGCCTACAGGAGTGGAACTAACTGCTTGGCAAGGCACACGGCTAGATCTGGAGGTCTTTGATGGCCAATGGCGTTCTTTATACTTGTTTCCAGGGCAACTGAAGTTGGCAGTGTAGGTGCAATTCGACGGGGAGGGAGAAGTGCTTCCTGCAGCCTTAATAAATGTTATCTGTCCATTAACTAATTACAACTATTAGAGGCTTGGAGCAGAATGGTGTTGAGATGGACCAAGTAGGGTGTCCAATCCCTCCTCCCCAAGTTGATTTAAAATCACATGGCGAGAGTGCGCCAAAAAAAAAACCCACTACACTCTCCAGAGAAAAGGAGAGGAGCGACTAAACTGTGGCGACAAATCGACAATGAAATCGAGCTGTGTGGGCTTGAAGGTGATGGATTTCTTTTTCTTTTTTTTCTTTTTTATTTGCTGGTGTGACAGATCAAGAGAACGTGCGCTGTTAAACCAAAGAGCGAAGACCTCAATTCCATTTAATCCAGGGTGAGCTCTCGTCAAACTCCTCCAGATGATGGAAGAGAAACGGTCCGTCTCGGTTAATATTGGCTTTCAGGTGGCAGACGTGTTGATATTAGTCAGAAGTGCATTAGCTTGATCAACTCTTATGGCACTAAGAAAGAACTCTTAAACTGCTGGAGTTCTGCTTTTCATTGTGTCTTGGCTCTCTGTCAGAGTTGCGCATATACAGCGAAACACTGGCTTCCAGCTGCTTCAATGGCATTGTGGGTATTGTAGGAGTCTAAATCAAAAAAGAAGAAGATGCGGTGACGGCGGACAGCTGTGTCTATTTACAACCCTTAAAAACAACAAGCACATATTCACGCTGGGGGTGGGGGGGGGGGGGAGAGAAACACACACACGCAACATGGCTTGGCTCGGCACGGCTTTCATCGGGGCAGCTCAAAGGCGCGGGGAACAACGGCAGTGGGTGGTATGAAGCATGAATGGGAGCGGAGCAACATGCTTTATTACGCTGGAGAATCCAGATGAAGCGCTAAACACTGCGGACGGCGGCGGCATCCATCACTGACTGATGCCTTTATCAGGAGGAGACAACATGTTCAATCAAACGAGCCGCTTATCTCCATTTGTGATGCGGGACTTTAAGTATGATGGATTTACATTCCTTTGTTTATTAAATGTGCACATGCTCTGTTGAAGAGGACAATGGACAGATTTTCTCTCCTTTGTTCCAACACCTTCTCTACTGGAGCAGCAAGCCCGACTCCTATCAAAGCCTCCTCGTTTGGTTCCACAGACACTAAGAGTTTGATTTTCTTGGGTTCTCCCCATCGTCTCTACCGCCAGCTTCAGCTAGATGCCTCCTCCCTCTCTCCCTCTCAGAGCTCCACGTGTCTCTGGGGTCTTGTTTTAGCTTGTGGTGGTTTGGCAGCAGAACCTGCACCCCCTCCCTCCCTCCCAGCCCACACATGTCTGTGTATATGTCCACGCTGGGGTCATTCCAGGAGGACCGTTTGGGGGAGGGGGGGGGGGGGGGGTTATGACGGGCCAGACAGCTCTCAGCGGTCCAAAACGAGCAGCTCAGATAAATAACTTACTCCGGCTTCAGTCCTTTCATCACATTCGTCACAGTGTGAAAAGTCAACAGCAAACTCCTTAATGGAACAAAGAAGAAAACAGCAACCGAAGCTACATCCATTCCTGCGAGGGAGCACAGTGGTTTTTGCACATTGTCACAGTTTGGGCCCCCGTCACCCCTGCGACCGTAAACTAAATGATGGAGGGGTGTGTGGAGTCAGTCTTGCAGCATCATGACACACGTCCTGCCACTGACATCACAAGTAGACATCCCGCTCTGCCAAACAACGCAGCTAAGTCCTCTGTTCAGCAGAGGGTACGGTGTCGGTCCCGGCTGTCCAACCTCACTGTCAGGACTGGCTCCACCCCTGGGGTGGCCATACTGGAGGACCAGTTAGAATACTGGAAGCACTGTGAGGAGCTGTGATAGGCCACTGACAGCTGGCTCTTCTTGGTGGCCAGGTGTTGTCGGCAGCAACAGAGGGCTCTGACCAAGATGGCCACTGCCAGGAGAAGGAGGGCGCCCCCGGCGGCCATAATGTAATACCAGTGGATGGGCAAGGGAGGGACAGGAATGCCTCCCCCTGGTGGAGAGATACAGAATAATTGGCCAGCAAGAAAAAGAGAGGAGTGGCACTGCACAGAATTCTACCCCTATTGGTCTTCATCATATCAACAGCAGGCGTGCACCTCATATGAGCATGCACAAGCATGCCGGTTGCAAAAAATAACATAAATCTCCAAGGCCAAAGAAAAAATAAAGAAATTAAAAAGCATCCATTTCTCTGATGTAGGACACGTTTTCACACCAAGATCATCAGGAGATTTGCTTCGACATCAGTCCAATTGTTGATCTAATCAAATGCAATTACGTTTTTTTTTTTTTTTTTTTTCAGGGCTCAGATGAAATGACTTGGTGTGAAACGAAAGCCAAAATAATTAGTTAACAAAGCACCCACACACATTGGATTACGGAGCTCTCTCTTCCTGTTTCGCACTGGCACAGCGAGTTCCCCGCAGCCCCTTGATGAAGTCTCAGAACCATGCAAGACTCGGACACCACGCAGGAATCCCATGTTCCAGAGCTCTCCCGGAGCCCAGATCGGACAGGGATTTGTTACTGAGAGCTGGCTCGAGATGGCACGTTTGTTTTGAGGGTATAATCTCTCCTGTTCTCAGTTTGAGCATTTTTCACATGCATCCTGGCCAGTCCTCTCCTCCTCAAAGCCAAGCGCCTTCTCCTTGGAGACTATCTCCACAGATCCTGCCGCACCTGGCTTGAACTCCCATCGTCCAATTCTTGGGGGAGAACCAGCTAACAGCCTTCCAAGACGTCTCTCCTACCCAACAACATCTCCTATTCAAACACACCGGCAAAAAAAAATATAAAATAAAATAAAATAAAGCCCACGTGTGCCATCCAACGTCGACATTGAGAGCTGTAAAACTGAGAGAATGTGACATTGAACTAGAAGGAGTGAAGCGGAGCTGATTTTTTGGACCATGTCACATAATTACAGAGGGAAATGGTGCGTGCTTCTGCTACTTCACACTGCAGACTCTCATTAGACAGAGCTGAGTTTGTGGAGAGGATAGGAGAGACACCCGCGCTCGCTGCTGCTGCTGCTGCTGCTGCTGCTGCCGCCGCCGCTGCTGCTCAGTCACTCTATCTGATTGCTTTTCACTTGGGACACCGGTGTGTAGAAGCAGTGATATTAATATGTGTGTTTGTGCGTGTGCGTGTGTGTGTGTGTGTGTATGTGTGTTTTCAAGGGTGAGAGACTCGGCAGGAAGGAGTAGAAAAGCCAAAGAAGTGCACACACTCACCCACACTCACTCACACACATCATATCCGCACCGAGCTCTTATCTTATTGGAAGACATTATGAGATGCCAAACACTAACATCAATCTCATAGAGTCTCGCAAGATGCTCTAAATATTTTTCATGAGGCACACAGTTATTTAAAACCCCTCAGGTTGCGTCGGACGGCGTAAAACCGGGAACGCGTAGCCCGCTGCTTGATTTAGCTTCTGTGCTTCCACCGAGACCGAGCACGCTGAAACGAATGCACGTAAACAAATGCATTCAAATAGGTTAAAACACGGGGAAAATGATTCCGATTTAGTACGTTTGTGTACATGCTGCTGCTGATGAATCATAAAAAGAAACAAAACCCCAAAAAGTGCACACAGCTCTTGCAGCCGTTAGCTAGTTTGTGCAGCTGATGTAGTGGTTGAGACGTCCTTGTGCCACCGAGTCATTAACTCCAAGGCTGGTGCATGTCAACGAGCAGGAAGCAAGACCAAGAGAGGAAGTGACATCAAATGTAACTCACCTGTCATTTCCGGAGAAAAGGCGGCAATAGGCTCTGTAAGGAGAGAGAGAGAGAGAGAGAGAGAGAGAGAGAGAGAGAGAGAGAGAGAGAGAGAGGACTGTTAGATAACTTTGATAATGAGGAAAAAGTCAGCCAAATGTCAAACAAATGTCACGAGACTATCAAACTCCTGAGGAAATGTACGTTAATTCCTCTGATAACTCGCACGAATTATGGCATTTACTCCTCGTTAGAAAGCGATTTCAAACCCAGAACATTGTGTGAATTGGGACGTGCGCGTGTTCCCAAAGTTCACGCATTTTCAAGTTGTTTATCTGCAGCGTTCAGTTCAACTGGAGAGGGCTGTTTTGTTTTTTTGGCTTGCTGCAAATGCACAGAGCAGAACCTTCACTTTGATTGCCCGGAATGCAAACACAAAGATGTGGTGTGTATATATGTGTGTGTGTGTGTGTGCGTGCGTGTGTTTGTTGGGGGCGGGTGAGAGAGAAAGAGCGAAGCCGACTTGGGAACTGGCGCCTTTTGGCGGGAACGCCAACGTACTGTGGAAAAAAAAAAAAAAACCTTCAACTGTGCTGGGTGATAAGCAGCATCCCAGCATGCTCTGGGAGTGGCGAAGGAGGAAGGGAGTTTTAGGGTTGTCATCTTCCAAGCTGCTGCGCTGCTCGGATTCTCTCAAGACTATGGTGACATACTAAGTGACTTACGGAATGCAAACATAGAGAGGCGAAAAACACACTCAAACTGAGGTGTTTGTCACAAGCTGGGGACACACACACACACACACACACACACACACACACACACACACACACACACACACACACTATCTCCCCAGTTGTGGTCCAGCTCCAAAGCACATTGGACGTCAGTCAGGAGTGATGACGGCAGATTTTTTGGCGCTGCACCCCCAGCTCGCTCTCTGATCTGTTTAAGACCCTCTCAAAAGCCCCTGCTCGGGACAGATTAAGGAGGCTACGCCGGCTCACACCAGGCACCCGGAAACTTGCTTGGGAAACAGCCTGTCTAGTAATTCCCTTTGACAGCTCGGGAAAAAGCTCTGTTTACAAATACGACTGAGGAGTGAGCGCAAGAGAGATGGAGGGAGACGAGAGAAAGAAAAGAAGAGGAATCTAATGAAACATAGATTAGCATCGCAGGAGCCCACGGGGCGTTTATGGCCTACTTTTCCCATTCTTCTTCTCTTTACATATTTTTTTTGTGGAGGAGTAAATGCTGTCCCTCCCTCTCTTTCCTGCTTTCATCTCTGTATTCAGTTGGCTTCTTGGAATAGAAACGCTCTCCAAAACGGGATTGGGATTGGGGGGGGGGGGGGGTGCGGGTGTTTATCACTTCATGTGTGTCACTGCTTCGAGGACCTCATGGCTTTAAGATGAGGAGGTGTGAGGGGAGATTAATGGAGGCGATGGTGTTCAGATGCACGCTTGTGTGTGTGTGTGTGTGTGTGTGTGTGTAGCTTTTTGATGATTTTTGGCAAGTCAGTCAAAGTCACTCAAAACTCTGTGTGTGTGTGTGCGTGTGTGTGTGTGTGACTTACGTGTACACTCCTCCAGAGGCGTGCTGGAGCTCATGTGGATGTTGTCTATCCAGATGTGTCCTCTGGTGCCGTGCATAAAGAAACCCTCCATCACAACCTAACCGAGAGGAGGAAGAGGAGGGAAGAAGGAAACAGGATGGGAACAGAGGTGGGTGGGTGGAAGGGGAGGGAGGGAGGGAGGGAGGGAGGGAGGGGGGATAGAGAACGAGGACAAGCAAGAGAAGGAGGAGGAGGAGGAGAAACAGATAAAAACTTAATACAGTGCCTGCGATTTCAAAGTTGCACTCAACACTTGCAACCGTCTTGCCTCTCTCTGCGAGCTCCCTCACTTGACTATTTCATGAGAACATTAACGGCTTGTGATGTCTCTGACAAATTCACAGCGGTCCCTAAACAATCGCTCTGCCAAAGGAGACATCACGGAGTATTTCATCTCTCTTTGAAGCCGAACCTGACCCAAGGCGAACGAGAGGTTAACGCTGATACTTTCTCCTGCTCTGCGCCGGATGTTAGCTCTCTCTAGCGACCGCCTTACGGACGTACGGTAAAGGATAAAGCTCAGCGACGGCTTTTTTTCAAGCACTACCTGGAAATCTTTGGGCGAGCGAGGCAGGATGGTACGACCCTCCTTCCACACTGGGCCCTGATCGTCTTTCAGCGTCCAAAGAACGGTTTCCTCGTTGTGGGCATCCCACAGCAGGACCCTCAGGTGGCCCTCGGCGTCCCCCAACATCTGGTAGTTAAAGAGGAGGCAGAGGGGTCCGGTGTCAGCAGACACCACGGGGCTCAGGAGCCGCGCTCGCTGCTTCTCCGTCTTCAGGCTTGCGTCCATGTAGAGGTAGCTGTTGAGCTCTGGAAGGGATGCAACATGGATTAAGAGTCAAGAGACGTTTTTTTTTTTTTGTGGGGGGGGGGGGGGGGGGGGTCGGTCAAGTTTTTATGCTACCAAGCTGTTTCAGTATTTAAACACATTGCCAGAAATGAGCACAGCCACGTTTTAACCTTGAGTTGGTTGCTTCTGTCAAATGAACCGTAAAAAAGTCGGATTTAATGGGGTTTCATTCCAGCGCTCCAGGCAGTAAAAACTGGGAAATTTGAAAAGCCTTCTGATATCCACTCTAGATGGATGCTGCACAAACACGTAGTTTCACGATCACACGATCATTAGTCATCACCAAACATTCAGACACGACTCCAATGGGAGCCGGGTCGCTACCGCACAATAGTCACCCCGAACAATAGGGGATATGACAAATATAAACACTGAGAAGAATAGGGTCAGTCCACTCAGACACGAGGGTCAGCAGCCAAGGCTCTGGGGGCCAATCTCTCCTCATTCCCATCCAGGTAAATGACTTCAACAAACGGAAAAAGCCCCACACACACGCACAAAAAAATGCACGCCACTTCATTTTGTTTACACCAGAGGATGTTTAGTTTGTAAATTGGACATAAATTGCATTGTGAGAGTGAGATTGGCGTTTCTACTGTACGTAGGAGTGCATGTATGTGTGTGTGAGTGTGTGCGCGTGTGTGTGTGCGCGCGCGCACGAGGGAGTGACTCAATGAGACGTCTGGTGAAGAATTTCCTAAGTGGGCCCTGTGGGAAACAAGTCCAGTATCAACAATGTGCAGATTAAAACACCTGTTTTATCATGAGTAACTGTTTGGAGGTACGCGCGCGTGTGTGTGTGTGTGTGTGTGTGTGTGTGTGTGTGTGTGTGTGTGTGTGTTTGTGAGAGGTATTTTCCACAGCCGGCATGAATGTATCTCTTGTAGTTCTTTTGGTTTCCCAGAAACAACAACACGTTTGTACTCTATAAATGCAACATCTGCTTTATATCAGGAGTGGTAGCATACAGTAAGGCTGTCTGTTTTTACCCATGCTGGAGTTATTGACTGAATGACTGACTGTGTGTGTGTGTGTGTGTGTGTGTGTGTGTGTGTGTGTGTGTGTGTGTGTGTGTGTGTGTGTGTGTGTTTGTACATGTGGTCTTTCCAGCACATCAGACAAGCTGGTATCTGTTGGGACAAATCTTCCCCCCGACTTGACAGCTCCCCTCTGCCCGCCATACGCTCAGGCTCGCCTGTGTGTGACACTTCAGACAGAGTGTGTGACAGTATGTCCCTTGGCCTTTCACAGGCCTGTGTGTGTGTGTGTGTGTGTGTGTGTGTGTGTGGGCACAGAGAGGAGGATGTGCAAGTGATGGCGGTGGCGTTTAACATTCATTTTAATGTGGACCAAAGACTGTTCCAGCCCCTCTGCCTTGAGTTGAAGCGCAGTGTCTTGCAGCACTCGCCCCCCCCCCCCCCCCCCCCCCATCATTGTGTCTTTTGTTCACCAGACAGCTCATAATCGAGGCTGCCTGGCAATACACAGCACAAGAGAGCATTATTAATCCATTTCACAGTGGGTCCCCTGCAGCGGAAGCAAACAAGGACTCAATCTATGAAGTCTAGTTAGCGAGCGCGTGTACGACAAGGGGTGTGTTCAGGCCGGTGATGTGGCCACTTTAGCCTCGTGACTCCTTCCAGAAAGTCGATCAGGAGGTGAGGAGGTTTCCGTGTCAAGTAGAAGGCCACATTTCTGAATTTTAGAGGATTAAATAGTAATTTGATCGTGGTGAAATAATGATCCAGGGGATGTCTGACCTTTGACACCTGCGATGGAAATCAAAGGCTTCCGCGGCGCGTCGGAACGACTGGAAATAATTCTTAATACATGAAAAGCCACAACCTGACTAATCTGGCTGTGATGAAAGACGAACACTTTGAAGCCCCCCCTGTCAAAGACAGTTGTGACCTAAATAAGTCACGCCAGAAGAAAATGTCCGCCTTTGCTGAGAGATCCCTGCTGAACAAGATCCAGGTGACATCACAAATTTGACACACACGCGCACACACACACACACGAAAAAAAAAGAGCAGCTGGACAAGCTGAAGCCTCCTGTTTAATTCTCTCCAGCTGGAGGAACGCTAAATCTTTCATGGAGACTAGCTGAAAACCAATGAATTTTAAAACAAGTTTGGGATAACAATCCCGACTCCTGCATATTAAAAACAGTGCTATAAAAAAAAACCTTCCCTCAGACCCAGAAGGAAACGTCTTCCATGGCTTTTAATAACACGCCAAAAGCTGCACTTTTGATCCGCGGGTATGTATAAAAAGGGAGAAGGAATAATTATTTCTTCAAGGAGTGTCTAAGTAGATGGAAGCCTACACGGCATCATCTGGGATGTGCTGGAGGTAATTGCAGGGCAGTAACGGACGGTTGGGAATAGCGCCTCGTCTTTGGAATCTCCTGCTCTGAGCTTAATTTGCGCTACCGCTCCTTAACCCTTCCCCGCGCCGACGTCACACACTTTCAGGCGAGACCGCCGGTGTGTCTGTGTGTGTGTGTGTACGCCTTTCCTCCTGATTCCCTCAGTTCATTTGAATTCTCGTTCACTCCCGGAAAGAGAGAGCGGGCGTCTGGCAGACAGTGTCACTGCTAAATTAGACCAGTTTCAATTTAAGGAATTATTTTAATCAAATTGAAAATGGACTCAATGAAGATGCACAGGGAGAATGAGTCCATTTAATTATAGAAAACAGCGTCTCGTCTAGACCCGGTGAGGTTGATAAAATAATGCATTTGTGCTTGTGCAATTTTCTGTGACCAAATGAAATTTTCCTTGCAGCTGCATACATAAAAGCTCTGCAGCAAAGCGTGCGATGTCGAGAAAAAAAAAGAAAAAGGAGAGGTGATCGCCCCGTGGCACTTATCCAGAGTCATCCTGAGCACCGCTTTTTTTAACATTACCCCAGATTAATGAAGCAGACGGAACATGACGGATGAGCAGACTCACCGTGGCTGTGCAGAGACCAGATCAGAGGGGCGTTGGGGTCATGGGTCCACCCACACAAGCCGTGGTCAAAGTCACACACGCCGTCTGATGGAGGAAAGGTGGCGACTGTGGAGGAGCAGGGAGCAAATGAGGAAGGAAAGAGGGAGCCAGAGGGTAGACAGAAGATGGAAATCACTCGTTGCGGACCATTCATCTCCAGTGAAACGCTATTCAGCTCAGCTTCCTGCCCTCACCTGTAGTCTTCACAGGGATCGTCGTGGTTTCAACGCCTGCAGGCAGAGTTGGCGTGGCGGTGTCCGCCGGCGTGGTGGTTTCTACGGACACAACCACACAGCTGAGGTCAAAGGCGCGTATGACACAACTGTCAGGCTTAAGATCGAGAGGACACATTCATCAGCCAGAGTTTATTTAGGAGGAATTTCTCCTCACATGACGCGGGGCCAGGATGTGCTGATGAGAGGAAGTGATAAGCGGCAAAGGAAACGTACAGCGTTGAGGTGGAGTCTCTTTATACACTTCACATCCAAACTTTCTTCCAGGGATTTATCCGCTGGAAAGCACTCAGATCTGTATCACTCATGCTGAAAGTTTGGAGTGTTTCACTTTCTTGCCAAGAGAGATGAGAAGATCAATGTCACTCTGATGTCTGTGAGCTAAATATGATGTCATAGCCAGTGGTGGGGTAGCTTCAGCTAAACAGCTAACCTAGCTGACAGCACACTAGTTTACCTGCTAATATATAGAGGGGTGCACCTCTGATTATTTCCAGACTGGGAGCAGTGACTTCCTGGTTTCTTTGCTGGTTGCCTGGCAACTGATCCCAGCACAGGCACACAAAAAGGTACATAAAACCTCCATAGAAGGAAATGAGTTATCTTCTTGTTCTTTGTGGCCTGTAGAGCAGAGCAATCCAGCACTTCCAAAGAAACGGGAGGATGTTTTTCCTCCATTTTTCAGCGCATAAACAACATATCTCACTGTCCTTTTATGTGTGAGTAACAGTGCATGTCATGGTAGAGTGTGACATCATTTCCTGCCTCCGTTCGGTCATCCCACCCAGAGCGCCAGAGACGAGCCGAGGCAGGCACAGATAGCCCCCAGCGCACCCGGGGGAGCCCCCGTCATGTTGTGTCTGGGTGCTCAGGCGTCAGAATCTGTCTTAACGCACCCTGACTCAAATATTCAGACATACACACACACACAAACACACACACACACACACACACACACACACACACACACACACAGAATGTGTAGTGCTAAGGTTGATGGATGGACGTGTCTAACAAACTCCCCTCGACCTTGGACGGGATGATCGCACTCTGGGACCACTCACTGGTTGTCAGAACATGCGCGCACGCACGCACGCACGCACACACACACACACACACACACTCCATCTCCCGCTCTGTGTTTTCTTGTAAGTATACTAGTGTCTCCCTCACTTCATTACTCATAACTCGCATGGAGGGGAGAACCAGCGTAGAGTAAGGAAATACTCTGGCTCCATCTTAAAAATGTGTGCCTTTGTTTTCATCCGTCACAAAATAAGACAAACAAGACGCAGAAGTAAGCCAACAATCGACTTGTTAAAACACGTCACACGGACTCACAAACACACACATGTTGCGCAGGCCGCGGTTGGAATGTGAAGTGGGAGAAAGCCTGGTGTTATTAGGAGCAGATGGGTCAATCTGGGAGCGTACTGGGAGTTTACGTTGAGGTTTGGGTCACGTCTCACCCGAATTAATCATGTGAATAAAACAAGCGGAGCAGCTTCCACCCTTGTTTTTAACCGTGTGAAGTCATTCAGGACACATGTTGTTGTTTCTTTTCGTCTTTTCTTTTGCCGTATCTTAGACAAGTGGAAGCAGACCAAACGTCTTATCAGTGAGTTTCCCCGCCTCGTCTTATTTGCGGCTGACTTGGAAAGGAAACAAGCACGTCTCAAAGGGAGGAGTCAGCACGTTGAGCTCTGACAGAGCCTCCTGCTGCTCATTTCCCTCCTTCTGAGTGACTTCCAGCATCATTTAAAGACTATGGAAGCCACTAAGGGTAACAAACGCGGCGTGGTACACAATTGATCCGCTTGCAGGGAACTTCCTGTGGAAATGTGCGCGACTGCTTCCCAGCTGTAGAAATGGCAGACATGAAAGAGACGACCACAGCTGGCGATGGCTTCTGACATTAACTCAGCGTTAATGTCATGTCCTTTATGCCAGTCATTAGCTACCTAATGAGACTCTTATCGCTGTCGGCACACCGGGAAGGTAAGGCAAGTAAGGAAAGTGAAAACAAGCACCCAAATAGAAAACCTCCGCCCCTCCTTTTCTCTCACTTGCATATTTGTTTTTGCCTTTTTATTTTAGTCTAACCTTTAACTCCCCCCACCCCCGTTAGAATACACCAAACGCTTCTACCTGAGTACACACACACACACACACACACACACACACACACACACACACACACACACACACACACACACACACACACACACTCCCGCGTGTGTGCAGAGGCAAACACGCATTAACACATTACACACACACTCTAGTCCATTAAGATTCTACCCAAGCTCCACAGCAGTCCATGCTTTCAAAGGTCACGCCTTGTCACAGTGTAAATGTGCTGACCTTTCCAGGGTGTGACAGGGGTGTCAGGGGCAATGGGAATGGGAACGACTGGTCCAATTGGGTGGGTGTGGATGCTTATGCGAGGCAGAGACCGTGTGTGACCTTGCCTGCCTTGCCCCGAGCCCTGACCTTGATGTGGGTGAGGCCTACTGTACATGCGCAGCAGAGGATTTAGAGAAAGGGGAGTGGGGGGTGGGGGGTGGGGGACAGTCTCTCTGCAGTGGAGTGTTGTCTTACATAATGTGTCTAGTGCTGCAGGTGATGATGCAAGTCATCACCATGCATGGGATGAAGCACCAGCACTTAGAAGTGGACTCAAGGGGGGCTGCTGGCGCAGCAAACACAGATACACATTTGGTTGCACCTGCTCCACGCACACACACGGAGAAAAAAAACACATGCGCACAGATTAAACCCTTTTACATGCGTTATTATTTTCACACACACACACACACACACACACACACACACACACACACACACACACACACACATTTTGTTAGCCAGGGCCAACTATATCTGCATAAAAGACATCGCTCACTCTTCAAAGAAGCTGAGTCAGCAATATGTCAGAGAAGAAGAAAATCAATTATGTAGAAAGCTTTTTTGGAAATCTTCGCTTGGAGATACACACACACACACACACACACACACACACACACAAACACAAACACACACAGTGGACTTTTTAAAAGATGGCATGCTCTGAAAACAGTGACATGAACAGCCCACGTGTGTGAATTACTGTCAGGAAGAACAAGGAGCACCTGGGTTTTATTACCGATATGAGAATTCAACAATATGATGCTCCTCTCCTTCGACTAAAACCTCGTGCATATTTCACTTTTGGTGCTAGTACACTAGAAAAAGAAAGCAGCTGTGTGTTTGTGCGTGTGTGTGTGTGTGTGTGAGTGATGCGCAACAGAGGAGATGGGGAGGCATTGTAACAAAAAAAAAAAAAGAACAAAAACATTTATGGACCCACGCACTGGGCCTCAGGGAGGGAAAACAAGGAACTACAACCATGTGTAGGAATGGAGGAGGGAGACAGTACTCGACTGTTTGGTAGCGGCTACTAAACTGCGCGAGGCAAGATTTGAGGTGGAGGGGGTAAAAAAAAATATGCAGAGAGACAAAATTCAAAAGAGGGGCTTGACTGAGGATGGGACAGAGAGCAGGGAAGAATAGAATTAAGTGGAAAAGGGAAGTGAATGATTTACAGGCTGTCAGCGGCGGTCCACTATTCCTGCTGACTTGGGGAACGCCTGTGAACAATGTGTGACCATCAGCAGACACATTTGGGAGCCACTTTTCCCCTCAAATCACCCCGATGCTAAAAGCAGTAATCCTTGAGGTTCTCGCTTCATCTTGTGTCGGTTCGTTCGTGGTGGTTGTGCTTCTTGGGCGTCCCACTTGTTAAGCAACATTAAATGAAAAACACATTTGTTTCCTGCATGCGGTGAGAGGCTCGAGGAGCGAAGGATAGAAGAAAAATGAGGCTTCGTGAGCTGCATTTTAGGAGCCGTTGAGCAAAGACGGTTACTTCTTTACTGACTTTTATAAAGGATTTAATATACGGCGGATTTGGAGCGATTAGTAGTGTGTGTGTGTGTGTGTGTAAGACGATGTCCATGTCTGTGGTTTGTTTGATGTGTGTGTCTATATGCTGTCTGTGCTCTGGCTCGGTGCTATACTGTCAGGTCATCCTGCTCAGGCGCAGAGGGAGCGGTAAACAGTGAAAGTCCATATGTGCGCTCATGAGCGCCACATCACATCTGGAAAGCAGACCAAGCCGGAGAAGTCTCGGGGGGGGGGGGGGGGTGCATTCCTTTCAGCCTAACCCGATCCACTCCCTCCTGATGTAGCATACACACACAGTCTTTTTGTCCCCCCCAGGTGAAACAATCAAAAAAACAAACAAACAAATGAAAATAATAAAGGTTAACAATTGCTGCGTGATCTTCCTCTCTCGCTAGCAGACTCATGCATGTCTAATGAGCCTCCGTTCAGTTCTGGTTGGATCGGTTCATTACAGCGCTGGCGGTAAATTGCCATATATAAACTGATTCCTGCTCCAATGTCGGAGGATGGTCCTACCTGGAAGGTCACAGCCCAGGATCTCCACTCTCATTCCAATCCCTGCAGGAGACCACCGCTCTGGATACAGCCGGACGTACTGGGCTACCGTCTCCTCGATGTGACGCAGCTCCGGGGTGTCATAGTGTGTATTCCCCTCGAAAATCTGAACACAATTACAGGTTGGTGAACTGGTGTTATGTGCAACACATAATTATCTACCCATCCTGCACCCTAACCCACCTTGGGTAAGCTAGTCTTCCTGTCCATGACGAAATTCCAGTCTTTTGCATTCAGGCTGTGCGCCACTTTGTATTTCCTGACAAACGCACGGTTATCTGTGGTCGCACCGCCTCCCGCGTCTCCACCCCTCGCTCCCTGGGTGATGACTCCACGCACAGTCTTAGGCACACCGAGATCCACCTGGAGAGTTCAAATGGCAAGATGAGGCGTTTTTAAAGTTGCATCGAACAACTGAAACAGTCCTTCACTGGATGGTCAGCAGCCAGGCCTCCGACCAGGATAACCATGCGGGAAATCCCCGCAGCGTAGATTTAATTGATGCCAAACTACATGTATTACAGTAAATTAACCAGAAGAGAGTTTTCCATGACTCTCCCGACAATTTCTGGCTTTATTCGTTCACTTTTCCAGGCGTGTAACTTTGCTATTTTCTACTAATTGCACAACTTTCTTCATTTTTCATGAAGCCTGCATGAATGGGAGTACCTGAAGCCACTCCTCTCCAGCCAGAGGTTGAGCGGGAGCAGGGAACCAACCAGAGCGGCTAGCCACCAGACGAGCCGTC
Source organism: Aulostomus chinensis (assembly GCF_037954235.1). Classification (NCBI taxonomy): domain Eukaryota; kingdom Metazoa; phylum Chordata; class Actinopteri; order Syngnathiformes; family Aulostomidae; genus Aulostomus; species Aulostomus chinensis. The sequence continues at coordinate 59,372,761 of NC_141320.1, read as the reverse complement.
CCGGGGTTCCACACCATGTCCCTGCTGGACGAGGCTGAGATCTGGGCGTCCGGGAGCAGGCCTGAGAGCAGCCCCTGCAGGTCTGAACACCGAGCGTCTGGAAAGTAGATAATGCAACTTTAACCTTCACCTCAGGAGGGTTTGGCGGACAAACTCACAGCCATGACCTAACACACACTCACACAGTTACACATATTCCCACATGGGAGCTGTTAAGCTTCACCACAGCACTGCACTACTGGCCTCTAAGCATTAAGACTTCAGACTGGAGTAAGAAGGAGAGGGAGAGCTCAGAGACGGGGGAGGTGCACAACTCCCTCTTCATGTTCACTATGCAATTAGACTCCTATTAGTGAGATAAATGTGCACGTTAAGTCTGCTGCTGAATGGGCACATTTTCCTCGCTCTGCATTCATACACTTCACATCTCCCGCAAATATTTCAGGGTGTTTTCAACACATTGTTCACCAGCTTTCTTCCACTGTGCTGAACACATTATGTACATCGTCTGACTGTATTTAAAAGCACTTGGAAGTGAAACTCAGATATGGATGGGCGGGTAGCATTGAAAGTGAAGTTGCTGCGGGAGTATATGAGAGGGAGAAATGAGGATTAAGGGGATAAGAAAGGTATAATACGAGGAGCCAGGAGGCAGAGAGCGGAAAGTGGGTAAAAAAATAAATAAATAAAAAAGATGATGGCTTGGAGAAGCTGGGAGGAAGAGCGAGACGTAGGGATGAGACTCCTACGGTGACGAACAGTGGGAGGAGGAAGGGTAGAAGATGAAGGGTGGTGAATGAGCTTGGAGGGTGGCATAGGTAGAGAGGGGGGGGGGGGGAGGAAGTGAGGGAGACACAGAGGAAGTGAGAAAGGGCAGGAGGAAGGGAGATGGGGAGATGTTAGTTGTGCTGACGGTTTAAGAGAAAGCAGATCAAAGTTTCATGCTGTTATGTCACTGCAAAAGCAGGAGATGTAAATAATGAATAAAAGGCACAGGAAGTGTGTGTGTGTGCATGTGTGTGTGTGTGTGTGTGCGCGCGCGCGCGCGCCGGTGGGTGATGTCTGTGTACATTTCAAAGGGGGAGCTGCCTTTTGAGGTCATCTCCCATATTTAGAAAACGCCTGCGTGCGTGCATGTGTGTGTGTGTGTGTGTGTGTGTACCTGTACTGTAAGACCTAACAGTTATTTCAATAGCAGCTGTTGAAGCTGAAGTGAATCAGAGTTTCTGATGTAAGCGCGAACGGGGAGCCATGAATGATTGATCGCTACTCATTTCTCAATATAGAAGAGCACACAGAGCAAAGAGGACACATCAAAAAGAAGCTAAAACCATGAGGGGGGGGGGGGGTAGCGGCGGCGGCGGTGGTGGTAGAGGAGGTTAGAGACGGAGAAGATGTGGGAGAGTGTCGATGAGAGAGAGACAGCCGGGAACAAGCAAGGAGGGAAATGACACTGGTGCAGCCTCTGCAAGGAAGAATACAGTCAAACTTTGCTTTCATTAGCCTGAGGCTTGCTATTTTTAAAAGATAGCGCAGGGAGAGTGGGAGAGAACTAAAACACATATGTACGAGTGTGTGTGTGCGTGTGCGTGTGTGTGTGTGTTCCTGGTTCTTTTCTGTTGATGTCTTTAAATCTGATTTCAAAATATAACTTGTGTATCCTCTGACCGCAGCATCGCTGGTTTGAATCCCTAAATCCCTAAAATGCCCGTGAGCAAGAAACTGAGCCAGGAAGAAAACTGCGGTGAACTTAGCTGAGGCAAAATAAAGTTAGAAATATCCATCCTCCTGAAACACACACACACACACACGCGCGCATGCACGCGCGCACACACACGCACACACACCTGTAATCTGGCATCCATAAAGCTCAAAGCGCAGGGCGATGCCGTTCCTCCAGGTCTGCGGTCTGATACGGACGAACCGGGCCAAAACTGGCTGTGGGACTCGGTTCAGAACCACCTCAGCTGGATCGGTGTTGGCGTGGAAAATCTGGGAAAAAGACAGATTAAAATGCGTCAAAAATTCGGTCACATGTTCACACCCGTATGAGGGCTTGCATGGTGTTATCTCTCTCACACACACACACACACACACACACACACACACACACACACACACTCATGCTACCCACAGTGCAAGGTTTCGCATGGCTACACACACACACACACACACACACAGTGGCAGGCCGGACAAAGCTGAGACAACCCAAACACAGATCCAATGTCACCCGCCCAGCTGTCGATATGTTTTGAGGTCAAAGGTTTGGCGCTGGGAGGCTGGGAAAGCCTCGCCATGGATGAGGGGCTTCTCTCTCTCCCCTCACATCTCGATTCTACCGGCCGCTGTGGGAGACATGACCTGACACGACCGAACATGATTGGCCCGTGAGACGCAGGAAGTCTATCCAGGTGGGCGGGATGTGAGAGAAATTTACTTCGTGAAGCATTTGGACACTCCCTTCCTTCCACAGGGAGGAGGGGGTGGGGGTGGGGGGGTGAAATAGAACCAGGGTGGTCAAGTGTTTTCCTGTAGTGGGTAGAAAAGGGTCCTGGGATGTTTGTGGGTGTTGGACGGGGACATTCAATGACAGACGTGACTCGTCCTTTCTTTGCTTTAGTGGGAAACCAGAACCTCTTGTTTGTCATCATCGATGACTTCCTCTTCCTCTTCCTCTTCCTCCTTCACCTCATCAACTCCAAGTTTCTCCTCCCTCCACAAACGCAGAAAACTTCTAACATGAGTCATTTTCACCAGGAAGGCAGTCGGCCAATATGAATGAAAAATGGAGTTCTTTTTTCTTTCACTTTTGTTTTTTTTTTAATAAAAAGACAGATGCTGCAGATCTGCGGGGCGCTAGCTGGCTGCAGAGCCACACACACAGGAGACCACACTCTCTATCCGCTTGTAGTCGACCAGGCAAGCAGCCGAATTGAACATTAAAGAAAATAAAAAAAAGCCCAACCTGCGCGACTTTACTTTTACACCGATCTGAGCGCAGGATGATCAAACGGAGGCTAACCCCCTTAGCCGACAAAAGTGGCACCCTCTTCTCTCGATAAATAATCTGGTTTCAGTCAGCCATATTGGATTATAGTGACCTATTTGTAAAATCCCCCGTCTGGCATATGCCTCTCAAAAATGATGTTATATTCCAGAAATTCATTAACCAGTGGGAATACAACTGATAGGACTTCAAAATCCCACTCCGGGGGTTTTATTTGATTTTGGGCATGGCCTGATTTAATCAAGTGGAGCTGACACTGGTAATACAAAGCAGTAGGAGTGTTTGAACAGATAAGAGCGGCTATCTCTGCTGTATCTGCTGCAGGATTGACGAGAGACAGTCGTTATGTTTACCTAGGAGGCCAAACAGTGGATGCAAGCTCTTATGGGGGTTATGTAAACCCCCCCCTACACACACACACACACACACACACACACACACACACACACAGATAAGAGCACGATGGAAGCCTCACGCACATAACTGACCCATCTTTACCACTCCCAGATATTCTGAAACAAAGAGCAGCTGAGAGGAAAAAGACCACAAAAAAAAAAAAAAAATGAAAATGGCTGCGGGGATGAGGAGTCCTCGGAATATTAGTTGAAAACAGCTGAAGAGAGATGTGAAGGAGCATGTGAGAGGGAGAGAAGGAGAGAAAGAAGGAGAGAAAGAAGGAGAGAGGGCAGGAAAGACAGGGTTGAATCCGGGGCAGCTGATATAACTCAATGAGGGATATGAAGACAGGAATGTTCGAGAGGAGGCGGGGCAACTGGGAAGGACAATGAGGGGCTTCATCAGCGAGACGCTAAATAGAATTTCCTCAATTCTCAAGAAAATTGGCGGTCAAGTTTACTGCAAACAAATCATGAGAAAGTTCATCTTCATGTTCGATTCAGCAAAGAAGAAGCGTTCCGGTGTGGACGTGCCCTCCGTGACTAAAGAGCCATCAGCCTGTTAGCGCTAACGTCTTTGCTAAATAAAAATAAGCCTGCCCCATTTTTCTTTTGTCAAGAGTCTAATTTCATTTCTAACAACCCATAACCACAAATTTCCACGGTGGCTTTACAATCTGTAAAAGTAACTGCAGCTTCTTCTTTTTTAAAATGTAGAATTCCAGTGAGGAAAAACAACTAAAAAAAAAAAACGACAACAACCCAACTCCCCCCCCCCCCTCCCAAAAAAAAGCATGCAACAGATGACCACAAATGAATAGCAGATCAACTCAACCAGGGGAATAAAAGACTCCGAGGCAACAGCCAGCGTCCACTTCCTACCATCTATTGTGAAGGTATACTTCTGAGGTCAAAGGTCACCGAGCCTAGGAAGCAGATGGTTGGGTGTTGACTAACCTGTTGATAACCTGGTGACTAAGTGGGAATGAATGAAGCTGCTCTGCAATGGCTGCCTGAGTAGATTAGAGGAATTAACCTGTTCATTTTGTGAATGAGTAAGAAGAAGGGCCGAGCTGCCACCGCCGTAATCTGCCCGACGACTGGCATGTTTATTTGCTTTAGCGTATGTGTGTTTGACTCCGCTCCTTATGCCACCGAGGTGAGCTGAATAATTGATGTTGCCATGTTGTGTCTCCCAGTGTGTCATGAAAATATAACGAAGCCCCGCATGTAGTCCGACGCCGCAACCCACCACCACCCACCACCCCCCACCCAGCATAGCGACGGTCAGACTGCGGACATTGGCAAAGCACCATGGATGTTTAACTATTGATGACCTCTGCAGAGAACGAGGTCACCGTTAAAAACGTTACAGTAAATATCCCAGAATTCAGTGGTTGGAGGGGGGAACGTTCTGGAAAAGTGTCCACGGATGGCTGCACCCCAGCTGGGTTCATTTATCACCTCTGTCTGTCTCTGCCTTGTCTACTTTTGGCACGTCTCCTTCATCTACCAGTGTTTTCCTACGAGCTGATGGCACCACGGGGAGATTGGGGTGAGCTCAGCACAAGACATTATTCCACTCCCGCCTGTTCCTTCATCCGCGCGCGTCGTTCCCTCGATCTCAATCTCTGTCCATTACACTCGTCTTCCTCCTCTTCTTGCTCGAGTTACTCCCTCGCTCTCCCTCTCCCCCTTTCGTTCTACCCTCATCTCCTCTGCTCTCCCCTCCTTGTTCTCCGTATGAAGATGTTGACAGTAAGAACTGGTTCCAGCTGGCCGCTCTCCACCGCTGGCTCTGAGAGGGGCGAGCAGTGTGTGACAGAGAGTGAGTGTGTTTGTGTGTGTGTGTGTGTGTGTGTGTGTGTGTGTGTGTGTGTGTGTGTGTGCGTGCATGAGCGAGCACAGGTTGAAGCAGTGATCCTTTGAAATTGTCTTACACCACGTTTGTCTCCCGTTTTGTCACTTTGACCCTGACTGGGCACATATTTGTGTGCATCTTTAGTGTGTGCAAGTGTGTGTGTGTGAGTATGTATACATATTGAGAACTGTTGACTGAAGACAGAGTGTGTGTGCGCTTGCATGTAGGTGTGTATGTATGTGACACAGTGTGATGGAGGAGCAGGGTGAAATGCTGTGTGGGCTTTTTCTCTCTCCCATGTTACTATGTGTGCATGATGTGTGTGTGTGTGTGTGTGTGTGTGTGTTTGAAAGATGTAGTACATGCGAACAATGCTGTTCAGTAGCGCTTAGCACAGTTAGCACTGGCGCAGATGGGAATTCCCTCATTGCCGATGTTCATGTGTGTGTTTTATGTGAACATGGGTATTTCTGATGTGTTTATTGCCACAAAGAAAAAACAAAAAAATCATTGTGTGTGTGTGTGTGTGTGTGTGAGAGAGAGAGAGAGAGAGAGAGAGAGAGAGAGAGAGAGAGAGAGAGAGAGAGAGAAAGGGCGGGGTAATGTCACAGCGCGCTAGCGTCTCATCAAGTAATGAGGTGCATATGTGAATTGTGTGATTTAAAATTAACAAGTCACACGGGTGTCAAATGGAAAATGTGTTGGCATGCAGAAAGTCAGCGAACACACACGCACCCACACACACGCACATACACACACTCACACAAAGCCTGCTTGCTCGTGTGACTGGGTGATTGTGATCTGCAGTGCTGGTGTTTTGTTTTTTTTCTCTTCCTGCAGCAAATGTCTTTGCAAAAAAAGAAGAAGAAAAAAAGGTGCTTTTCTCTCTCATGGCTTCTTCCTATTCCTATTTGTAATCCTCCAATCTTTGTGACCAGGTTAACACAAAAGCGATGATAAATAGCGCTGCACAAGCTAACGCCTTTAAACACGGGGGATTCATTCATATCTAACGTACGCACGCGTGGCTCAACCTTGCGCAAACCTGCACACATGCAATCCCGATGCCACGTTAGCTCCAGGCTCACTGTTAAATGACAATTAAGAGCCAAATCCTAGTTATTACAAGCCCCCCTGGTGAGAATTGAGCTTCAACCACTTAAGGGCTCTTTGGGGGGGCTTAGGATGGGCTAACTGGGAGTTTGTACGACATGACTGGTGGATTAGCAGTCACGAAGACTCGAGTGCAGCCCACGGGGACTCGAGGAGAACCCGGCTGATGACGAGAATGAAAAACAGGGAAGTCTTCATACATTCCCCGAATCAGGACTGCAAAAGCACTTACCCTGAGTGATTTGTCAGTGAATCTGGTGCATCCATCAGCGAGAAAAAGGAATGTTCTGGATGACATCTTTGTTCTTGTCCATAATTAAGTCGAATCACAGTAAAGGAAATACCCCAAATGTATCTTGTGTGCCAATGTGAATGTTCCTCAGCAGTTTATTATGCTCAGACAGATTAATAGACTCAGATTACATGAGCAGACATCGTATATGGACACATCTCCGCATAGAGAGATCAGCCAGAGGTCACTGGTCTGTGTGTGTGTGTGTGCGCGCGCGCGCGTGTGTGTGTGTGTGCGTGTGTGTGTGTGGACGGCATGGGGAATTTCAGGGGGTTCTAATAAATTACACAGATGTTGATTTTTTTTCCTTTTAAGTCAAATCGCTCAATAATCTCCACATCAAATACCCCCCACTGGACCCACCCAAACCAATCACTGGTACACAAAGGCGGGGGGGCTCTCAAGCCCAAGCGGTTAAGTATATTGGGATTAACCCTGCCAGCACCAAATACTCTCATGGTTGGGTTTTCCTGCTTTGAAATCCACAGTGACCTCAACCCAGATATGAGTTGGAATCCCCCAGAGCCCGGCGAAAGCTACCTGCTCGCATTCGCGCACCAACACGGATGGATATGAGAGGCTCGACTAAACGCCACTAAATTCAGACATCAAGTTGCTAAACAATTTTCCAGTCCTCTGCATGACTCAGTTTGAGCGTTAATGTGAGAGAGATAATAAATATCAAGCCAAGAAAAGGGCACATAGAGGACTCCATTGTTCTTGTTTGTCAGCACCCCCGCCCTCCTCTCCCTATCTCTATCTCTTCCTCCATCCTATCACCTCTTTCCCTACCTCATGACTGGGGTCACGACTCTGGTTCACAAATAAATCCAAGGAGGGGAGGGGAAGACCCCCTCAGGAATGTTGCATTCAGCAACTAAACTCCTGGAAATTCAAATCCGGTTTGTTTTCATGCGGTTCATGTCTTGAGTTATATTCTAGGGCCAACCGAAAGCCTACCTTGTGGTTCTTGCCGTGCCGATAGACCATCCAGTCCTCGCCGTTGGTGCTGACCTCCAATTTGAAGGTGGTGACGTAGTAAGACTTCTGTGTCTCTTTGGAAACGGCCCCCTGTGTGGCGATGCCCGTCAAAACCTTAAGGAAGTGGAGGTCAACCTTTGAAGAAAACAAAAACAAAACAAAAAAAACGGTGTTGGTGTACTAGGAAGTGGTGAATATAGCAACTGCGAGGGATTTACAGTGTGGATAGAGACAGAGACGTAGATATGTCAGACAGACAGCCAGGGATGGACACCGACCGGGGCCTACTGCTGCGGAAGCACAAGTGGTGTCTGTGTGCGTGTGTGTGTGTGTGTGTGTGTGTGTGTGTGTGTGTAAGGGGAGGAAAGCTGCAGGCAAAGATCAATGGCGTGGTGTTCGGATGCATTCCTGAAAAGCACCTTCATCAATCAAGGGTTTCTCTCTTCTGCGCTCTCCTCTGCATACGCCCGACGAACGCGTGTGTGAGAGACAGGAAAAGATTGAGAGCACAGAAGCACTTCCTTATCATCAGCTCGCAGTTCCTCCATTTCTTCTCAGTGCGTGCGTGCGTGTGTCCTGCTGTACATCTTCACTGTATGTGAGATGACGCGGCCCAATACATCTTCTCTGTATTATCGGTAAGAGCACACGCGCTGTGCCATCATCTCTAAATTACCTGTGTTTAACTCGCTAAGCGAGGAGAGGTACACCTGTCCGGCACTCACCTGGATGTACTCTTTGTTGCTGTCCTCTGACGGGGTCCAGGCGTTGTCGTGGTTGTTAAGGCGCGCCTGACGTGGTAGCCACCGGTTGTCGTAGAAGGAGCTGGAAGCGGTGATCTGATCGTCGCTGATCTTCCCCGACTCCATACCCAGAGCCATGCTGCAGTGGAATGCTGGGAAGAATGGACGGCATGGCGGGGATATATTAAAGAAGTGGGGTTCTTTTTTTAGATTGAAGAGAGAAAGAGAGAGAGAGAGATAGCGAGACAGAGAGAGAGAGGAAATCCAGACAGGAAGAGGGGCAGCCAGGAAGTCGCCCGACAGGTGAGCTGAAGTAAATTGAGGTGAAGTTCATTTATATTCTAGGGGAAAATACTGCGTCTGCCTCTCCGGGTTGAGAGAGAGCTTCCAGATTAAAATAGCATTAAAGTCGGCGAGCTGAAAAGATCGAGAGGCTAAGAGAGGAGTGAGAGATGAAGAGGGGAGGATGAGTGTCAGCAGGGACTCTTGGAGGGGGGGGGGGGGAATACACACACAAACAGGCTGAAAGTGATGTTACACTCACAGTTGCTGACTTCTTTGTGTGTTATGTTGTAGCGGGCGGAGAAGCCGTCTTTGGCTACGGCCATGTCGGTGTGGAACGAGAGGGAGAGCAGGCCGGAGGACGACTGGATCTCCGGAGGGATCTTGGTGCCACAGTACCGTCCGATCAAAGGAGACACTGCAGATGAATAAACACATGATTCATTTCTTTTTCTTACTTAAGACCTTTTTCTTTTTATGTATTTTGTTGTTCACTGCTTTTGCTCCGTCTCAGAACTTTCAGAATTAACGCTTTTTCCATTGGAAATAATAGGAATCCAAGCACGCCCAGGTTTCTGTTAGCCTTGTTCCTTCAGTAAATGTTGGCTAATGAGTCACAGCATGGCCCCCCCCCCCTCCCACCATCTTTTTTCCTCCCTCTCCCTTTTTCTCCTCCGTCCATCCTTCCATCTGCCATGTGTGTCTCAGCCAAAGCCCAGCAGAGGGATTGGAAACCCTGCCTTAATACAAGCTGCAGCGGGATCATCTGCAGACACACACACACACACACACACACACACACACCAGCGAGGATTACAATAGTCTCAAGAGGAGCTCCCTCACCAGACAAATTCTTCACCCCTCCGTCTTGTCTCCCATCCCCTCTTTCACGCCCGAGGACTCAGTTCACTTGAACTGGGTTACACTTTAATTTCCTCCTAATTCTCAGCTTTGAATGCTATACATTTGCAGCTATCAAAGCCCCCAAATTCAAGGCTATAATTGGAATTTTAAATCCACACGGATCCCCTTTTAACAACGGAAAAACCCCAATAATTAGAGCAAATCATCAGCTCTTTGCTTTATGGTTTTGAATAAGAAAAATTTAAGGAAAAAAAAAATCGGGGGCAAGAGGAAAAAGTGTTGGGAAGGGATCGCTCATTACTGATAAATGTGGTTTTCATCAGCAGGAGAGCAACCAACATAACCCATGGCGGTCACTATCAAAGCCGCCTGATAACAAATGTTTTTGCTTTGCCACTTCCTGATGGACTGATAGGCCGACACTCGGCACCTCCTATTGGGTACGGACAGATACTCATCGTGGCCGTCACTCTCACTCGCCCGAGGGAGGAAGGAAGCACAAGGTGATAAGGAGGGAGGACAGGGAGGATAGGAAGGGGGTGATGAAGGGTGTTATTATGGAGCGGGAAGAGGGGGCCATGGGAAAGGGCTGCTCCTTAAGGGTGTTAAAGCACATTCGGTTCCCAGTGTGAAATAATGTTTCCTCAATGTAATGTAAAGGAATGTACATCAAAGGGGGTTCCTCAGGAAATTGAAGACTGGTAGGAAAGTTTCAGTACGGGAATGTGGGGAGGTCCAAACCTCTTTGGGTGTGTGTGTGTGTGTGTGTGTGTGTGTGTGTGTGTGTGTGTGTGTGTGTGTGTGTTGTGTGTGTGTTAGCCCTCACCTTGCGGCAGACCATCCCAAACATCCAACCAGTCATATTTGCAGTCGCCTTCTCCCACCAGTAGCGGGTCGTTCTCCAGGTCAAAGGTCAGGAACGTGAGCGTGATGTCCATGTGGGGCGGGGCGATGATCATGTACCACTCCAGATTATGAGGGTATTTATCTGGGAAGCCCGGGGACTCGATCATGCCGGAACTGCTGGTGAAATTGCGGAAGCAGAATTCCGACCCTGAGGATGATAAGAGGATATTTAGAAGGGAATAAGCAATCCGTCATATACGGGGAGGATAAAGGCATGAGCAATCGATCACAGACAGATATCTCATCTGACTCGCAGAGGGTGTTTCGCAAAGTCGTTCATCACTGACAGCAAACACACAAACATACTTCGCTATCACCTATTGAAGAGACTTTCCTCAAGTGGAATATGAACTGTCCTGAACAGCTTCTTTACATCGTGCCCGCCACTTGTGTCATTCACTGTTGGCTACGTGCGGCCCCGCCCTCATCTGACAACTGATGCATTCTGGGCAATTCTGCGGGTTTTTAATGGCAGGTTTAAGACAGGAGTGGATTGACCCCTGCTCTATTACATACATTCAGATTCATATTCTCAGATGTACGCCCCCCCCCCCCCCCACATCCTCCCTCCCTTCTTCCAAACACACCACAAACGTCGTGTAATGGTTCTAAGTGAGCCCTTTGCGGCTGCTCCTCATTAGCTATGCAGATTTATGCGCCCTGGGCGGCTCACCTTGAGCGGAGGCAGCTGTGTGGCTCAGATCATCTACCCATCAGCCACTGCTCCTCAGCCCCACCGGGGGAGCCTGAGTCACAGCCGAGTGTTTATAGAGCGGCACGTCAAGCGAGGGCAGGAGGAGGAAGCTGACGGCCCGGCGGACATGCACGCACACACACACACACACACACACACACTCGCAGGCGCATTCCCAATCTGTTGCTTCCTCTTTCTTTATATGTTGCCTGTAAACACACTATTCACTGTTTTGCTGGTATTTCTCGGACAATCTATTTTTATGTTTGCCAGGAGGTCAAAATCTTAACGAGAGAGGATTTTTCATTTCGTATAACAGCACATGTCAAAAACTTCTGCGGTGGCGGCCTCTCTCAACAAATCCCTGTCGCTCTTATTATTTATATCATGCACTTGCACTGGAAGGTTTTCCTTTCTTTTTTTTTCTTTTCTGCTAACTAGTAGAAGATACATTTCATTTTTCTTTGCCAAGACGCTCACAGCTGGCGAGCTTTAAGGAAAACAGTCTGTTCTTGTTTCCCATCACTGTTGGGGAGCAGATAGGGGAGGCTAGCTCGAGGAGAAGCTTCTGGTGTGTTTCAAACCTGGGAACGCTGGGTTACATCTAGTCAACAGTCTGAGAGAAACAGATAGAAATTCATAAAAGCAGTGTTAGGAGCCCAGACATGTTAATAGCACATTCCTTTGAGAGCATTCCTCCAAGGCACCAGTCCTTATTATCAGGCAGCCCTATAAAAGCAGAGGGGTCGACTGGCTGCACCGGGCCTCCCCCCTGTCTGCACTTGATAATGGCGGAGAACTGACCCCAATCAGCCTGGAGTAAAAACTTCAGGAGACACTGTCTTGTTTTTCCTCCCAGCTTTTTCTTCCTCTCTGCTGATACCAATTATCATATCATTTTTTTCTCTTGCCGTCTCTCAACGTGTACGAAATAATAACTCGCCCGAGTTGCATGGACAGCACTTGTTTGTCTATTGATCATTTTGCAGCAATGGTGGACAGCCATGTGGTTTCTACCCCCGACCAACCATACACACACACACACATACACATGCACATTTATTAAAGGCAGCGCCTGTTTGTGTCGACTCCCACACACCCACACAACATCAAAACACCAGTGGATCATCCTACACACACGCACATGTTGAAATATGATTGCAATTTACAGCAATGAGTGTGTTCTGTTTGTGTGTGTGTGTGTGTGTGTGTGTGTGTGTGTGTGTGTGTGTGTGTGTGTGTGTGTGTGTGTGTGTGTGTGTGAAGCATAAACTGAAATAAAACCTGCATGTAATCATTCGGAAATGCAGCACGAATGAGTCACATGTCACGTGTGTGTCATTTATTAAAGGTCCCCACATGTGTCTCTTGCTTCTGGCATGTTTGTCTCTCAGTATGTGTCGTGTGTGTGTGTGTGTGTGTGTGTGTGTGTGTGTGTGTGTGTGTGTGTGTGTGAGAGAAGGTGTGTGACAGCTTCCCAGTATGTGTGAGACGTAGTAACACACTGGCCTTGTTTCTTACTGGGTCACCATTCAGCAGTCTGGAGTCCCACTGCCGAAAAAAAAAACCTCAATATGAGCACAGCTTGACTCCATCGCCTTCAAAAACACCACTCTGTGTTTTACAGACAGTGTGCGAACACACACACACACACACACACACTCAGCGCTGGCAGCCACGTGCCAACACTATGTGCGTGCATGAATATCTGTGTGTGTGTGTATGCATTGCAGGGGTTGTGCATGCATGAGTACTTTCTCCTTTCGTTAGCGCTCATTAGTTCACAGTGTATGAACATGCCAAAAACAAGTCCGCCTTCCCTCTGTCACCTCTTGGCCCATTTCTTACACACATGCTTGTTTGGTGCTTGCATCGCACCAGGAGCTGCCATTTGGCAAGAGATGTCTCCTGGCAAAGGGGCGGGGGTGGGGGGGTCATGATGGGACTGTATGTCTGTATGGGTGTGAAGCTGGCGGGGGGTGAAAGGGTGAGTTGCTGGGTAGAATCTACTCCACTCTTTCACATGAGTGCCTGATGTAGTGGCAGCTCCACATGTTGTTATGGGGCAACCCCACCCCACCCCCCGCCCCCGCCCTCCTACGCCTTTCACTCCTCCTCCTCTCTCTTCATCCCATTCCTCCTTCCCCCTCTTCTCAGCGGTGATGCGCAGAGTCTGTGTTCGTTTGCTCCTTTTTAACTCCGTCTTCGTCTACCATCGTCTCGCTTCTCCTGTCCTCGCCGCGCGACTCTTGCTGAGGGCTCACCCCTGTGTTCAGGAGTGCCCCCCCCCCACCCACCCACCTCTTGCATCAAAACGGCATCACTCTCAGCTCACTACCTGCTCGTCTCCGTCTGACACACATCGACTCCTGGTACACGGATCTCTCATGTAACCCTGCTTGAGCTCGGTTCAAGCTTTCATTGAGGAACATCTCTCCCGAGGCAGCCGGGGAGGGTGTGTGTGTGTGTGTGTATCTTGCAGGAGGAGAGTGCTACACAGGGGAGCTTAGGGTGGAGACCCCACAACAACAACAACAACAACAACAACAACAACAACAACAACAGGATCGTGAACGAAAAGAAGACAGTCTTGTCGTGCCATGGCTGACTTTCATCGACCCAGTGAGCCATTAGTCTTTGTGGTGGAACTTGAAGGGTTTCTTAGATCCTTCCTACTGTTAGTGATCCGCCTCCTGACTCACTCTCATGCTTTTTGGGGCTGATTCCCACCATCGCTGATCAGTCTTAAACACACTCAGCCGGCTTATTTATTCATGACTTTAATTTACCTTCGCCAGTTAATTACTTGTGTGTCATTTTAGCAGTGGATGATTAGGCAATCAGCCATATAGTGACAGCCACAACTGATGCGTGTGTATGAGTACGTATGTGTGTTTGTGTGTGTGTGTACGCAGGGGGTCGCCGTCCAATCAACATCAGATATACACGCAGGGCCAATGTTATGACTGGCACATGGGTGGGGGTCCTGCCGTAGGCTCCGCTCCAGCCGCGACCACACAGATGCCACAGCAGCAGCGGTCACCGAGGAGACCAAGCCCCCCCCCCACCCACCCCCAGTGCTCTCTGGTCCTCGTCTCAACTCAGGATTGGTTGCGACGTTGACTGCCCCAACCATACTAGTGGTGGGCTTTGGGGAACCTGGGGGGGGAGGGGAAGGGGGGGGGGGTTACTGGAAAGTCTTCCCCCTGTAGCCGTGGTAACAGTTGCACGTGACTGTGCGTAAGTAAAAGTGAATCAGGGATGGATAGGGGGTGGGGGGGGGTAGTCAGGGCTGAATAAAGGGTTAAGCACGCATGAGTGGGAGTAAAGTAGGCCACAACAATAAGAGGGAGGAGGGTAGACGTGCACTTGCACTGTACGGCTGGATTACAGCGTGTGGATGAAACGGGTGAGGGGGGGTTGTTTTGGGGCAACCCCGCTCCCCTCAGGAGGTGTACTGGCTGCAGGGGCACGGAGTCAAAGGTGGACTCCTGCTACTCCTTCCTGGAAATAATTAGCTTTTCCTGCACCATTATACACACACACACACAAACATACACACACGTTGACACAAACAGATTGCCTGTCATATCCACCCGCCCCCCCCCCCCCCCCCCAGAACTTACAGTCACCACTTATGTAATAAGGTTGAATGAGCAAAACAAAAACAAGCCAATCATGCGTTCATGAATAGCAAATCTACAACAAACTCTGTAGAAACCCTGCGTGGTGGGTTCAGGGTTTTAGGAACAGAAACACACATTTCCACTTGAGATTTCTATCTCGAATTGAACACACCCTTTTAAAAACACACACACACACACACACGGGCACGGGCCTCAAGCACCACAACTATTCCACTCCAGAGAAGCACAGAAATACTGCCGATCCATTAATGGCGGGTAAAAGTTATGGCAGTGCAATTACTTCCGTGTAAATAAACACGTCAGCTGGGATCTCTAGCATGTTCTCTGTGTTTAGATCTTCCAAACGACGCGCAGCCATGATGAGAGAATGTGTCGCCGCTGCAAATGCCATAATTAACACATGGCCTCAATCACGCATACATTTTCACTCTTCCTTTTTGTCACCCCAATCATTTTTCCCTCTGTTTGTCTCTCTCTAACCACTCACAAACTCACACACACACACACACACACGCACACACCAAGCACACACACGTGCACATCTATCAATCCACCTCCACACACACACGTGTACAGACAGCATCTCACATAACAAGCCGAGCAGAACCACCCACACACACACGCAGCGAGCAGACACCTACATCTGCTCAAACGGTGACACAATCTCTTATACCCCCTGAATTTATACCAGGATCTTGTTAAAGCCATGGCAACCACATCCCCCATCCACCAACCTTGCATTGACACATATATGTGTGTGTGTGTGTGTGTGTGTGCATGTGCATGTGAGATGCAATCTACTCTATTACATTATCTGTGTTTGAGCTGGTGGCCGTGGTAACTGAAGGGCTGAAAACTGGGTCACATTGGCTTGACATGAAACCAGAGATGTACTTCAAAAAGGTGGGAGGTTGATAACTCGAGAGATTGCGAAAGGTTTTCAAGCGGCGATTCGAATAATTTGAATTTAAACCAAAAAGGAAGGCCTGCTGAAGGGCGGAGGAAAATGTTGCAACCAGCTGGTAACTCACTTGAGCATAAATCCTTCAAGCTGCTTCAAGGCCACCTGACCATTTAACCTCTACAACACACACACACACACACACACACACATACACACCCAACTGTCGCCAAAGCAAATAGACCTCCCGCTTACAATCTCACCTGCAAAGTGCACTTCACCTTGTGCACTTCAGTGGCCTCGAGAAAATTCCATTTCGCCACAACTCATCCCCATCAATCTCCCCGCCTCCGCCTTTACCCATAAACCTTTAACCTTAAGGTCCAACTCCAAAGCTGCTGCCTTGAAGCTCTTTCCTTTAAAACACACACACACACACACACACACACACACACACACACACACACACACACACACACACACACACACACACACACACACCAACCCGTCTCATTTCCCAAGAGGAAGTGGATCCTGCTCCAATTAAACCACACATTCTTTGCATGCTTTGTAGCGGCTTTAAACTACTTTTTCATGTTCTCTCTCTCTCTCTCTCTCTCTCTCTCTCTCTCTCTCTCTCTCTCTCTCTCACACACACACACACACACACACTCGGTTGTTTACAGGCATGGCTGCCTCTGGCTGATGTGAATTGTCACAAGAGCGGCGAGAAGTGCTGGGGTGAACGATCACAGGCTTTTTGAGCCATTGACTTTGAGCAAATAAGTGGCAAAAGAACTACAAAATGATTTTCGTCTAGTTAAAGCGATGCCGCATGTTTGGATATAGACTTTGGGAATGTTTCCCACTCTGAGATTTATCAGACGCAGGAGCAGCGTTAACTTGTGATATTTAATCCAAGAAAGAATCCCGTGATAATCCCTCACCTGTTTTGAAGATCTCGTAGCGCAGAGAGAAACCAGCCCCCTGGTGGGCGTAGTCCGAAACAAATCTAATTTGGAGGGAGGGGCCTGATGAGATGATGGGCGCCGGGGCGATGTTGCTACAGTGTCGACCCAGGACGTCAGCGTTTTCTGAAGTTCCATCTCGGATCTCGATGAAGTCATACCTGATGGGGAGGGGACAAAAGAAAACAGACCAAAGATGATAAGAGGCACGATTTCACTTCAGCAAGGTGAGGATGGCTTCATACGGCAGGAAGGGACCGAGGGAGGTAGAGAGATGAAAGAGTGCAGCCGAGTGGAGACAAACATAGAAGCATAGTTATGGGCTTATGCAACGAGGCGGGCTAATAAAAACCAGACAGGTGTGCAGCTGTGTACCATGGTGAGTTCAGCCTCAGGACGGAGAAGGAACACAATGCTAATAAATGTAGCTGCAGAATTACTCACATATCTTCAACTCTCTTGTCCCCTCTGCTGCTAAGTCTGCGACTCAAAACTCTTAGATCAGTTTGATAGAAGCTAGGGGGCAAGCACCCCCCCCCCCACCACCACCCTCCCGTCCCCCCACCCCCAGGTACTGAATATTAGATCTCAGGAGAGAAAATGAGAGTTTGGAACAGCAGAGGCAAACTCGGATGGATTCATTAACAGGGAGAGTAAAAATAGACGCTGGTGAAAAGAAGAAAAAAGAGGGGTGAGGGCTTGAGGGGGAGATGGGGTGAGGACATCAGCAGGTTGAGGTTGAGGTCAAGGGGGGAGGGGTTAGAGTGAATAAATGTGAACACGTTCTCGTGTTTTAGCTTCCACATGCTTGAGCTCTCTGATCATTCTGGCCTTTAACTAGCCAGATGACCCTGAACAATAAAAGCACATTCTTAACTGTCAGGTCAGCTGTGTGAGTGTGTGTGTGTGTGTGTGTGTGTGTGTGCGTGCGTGTGTGTGTGCGTGTGTGTGTGTGTCCACTTGGCCGCTCCCGAATTAGTCTGCTCTCATTACCCTGTGTGTCTTTCCTTTAACATAAGAACACACAAGCGGCACAAAAGTTGCTGTGCGGGTTTACGGTGTGGTTTATGCGCTGTGTGTGTGTGTGTGTGTGTGTGTGTGTGTGTGTGTGTCTGTTCGGGACAGAAGAGGAGAGACGAGATTACTTGCGAATTAACGCCCTCCGTCAGTGTGTTTTGAACAAGTCGCTGCACTTTAATTGTCAAAACATCTGGGGATCCAGATGTAGTTTCCCGAAAAAAAAAAACAACCTGTTCCTTGACAGGAGGAACGAAAAACTGTAATTTACTTTTAATCACAGCCTCCTCACATCCACCCAATAGCTTTGTTGATATGATTACGGGTGAAGCACCGAGGTAATAATTTTAGCTTGTTGAAGGGTGTACAAATCCACCTTAGGTTTCCTGATCAAGATTCATGCTGTGTTACTTCACTTCCTGTAATTTAGGCCTCCAAAATGCGCCCCCCCCCCCCCCCTCGTGTTACTAACTCCAAGGCTGCTGCACATCGCTGCCTTGGAGTTATATTAAGGACAAGCTACCTACCCGCCCCGGCACACACGCACCGACGCACACTCGTCTCAATTAATACCACGAAGCCTTCAAACGACAACAGGGCTGCTGCTCGCTAATTACTGTCATGGACTATTTGATGTAGATAAACATCACACGCAGCTCTGGGGGGGAGGGGGGGGGGGTTGAGACACTTCCAGCATCCAACAGGAACTTTCAGCTGTGTACTTTTTTTGTTTTTTGTGGGTTGTTTTTTTTTTTCCACCCTCACTCAGAAATGGACGCTCCCGAGAAGGCAGCAGTCAGCTTCTCTGAGGTGCGCTTGATGTAAAACCTGGATTAAATCCGTCTCACTCCCTACGTGTATTGATGGAGGGAATAATCCTCACCGTATTAATCGGAGGTCACAGCGGCTAAACGAAAAGGTGAAGATTCTCCATCTGATTTTGCTTCTTAATGATATTTACAGCCTGATTTTGCATTAAAAAAACAGTGCAGGCTTCATGTTGCAGAAGTGAGAATAATCTCAAAGCATACATATGTGAATATATATCCATATATATGGATATATATTGCAAAGTCATATGCTGCCATGTGAAAATGCCTCCATCTGAAATAATCCAAGTGTGTGAAAATGAAAATCTGGATTTAAAACTACCATGTCAGCACTTTGACTGGTTAATGACGAGATTAAAATGAGAGAGTTGGATTATGAGGATATCCCTTGCTGCATTGATTTTTGTCTCTGTTACTCTTGAGCCCTCCAACTTTTGTGGTAATCCAACAGTGTGTGTGTCTGTGCGTGTGTGTCTGTGCGTGCGTGCGCGAAAAAAAAAGGGAGGAAAAAAAAAGCATCCCTGTGTTATTATGAATGCTGAAGCAAATCTGCCCAAAAGTAGGCGTGACACGCGAGCGAGTAAAGAAGCTGCGGCTCGATTTTTCTTGGACATGTTGGTGATAATCCTGCATTACAGAGGTTATGGTAAAGGCTTTAGTGGACGAGCGCCGTCGCTGAGCCTGTAAGAGACGCCGCTATCCCCAAGTACGCCTACTTAGGGGCTGTAACTGACACATGCTTGGGGAAAAAAACACACACTCGACCATGTGCCAGAAAGCACACACACACACACACACACACACACACACACATGCGTGCACGCAGATATAGACAAACATACCCAGTGCCGTTTTGCCAACACTGAGGATAAAAGGCCCGCGAAAGAGCTGAGAGCCTAATTAGGTTTTAATTGATTTTGGAGTGGGTCTCTATCTTTCTTTTTCTCTCTCTCCCTCCCTCCGTCTCCCTCTCTCCTGTCATGGATTAGCGTCAGTGAGTGAGTGTTCCTCAGATGTGATTATTGACCTGTTCACTCAGCCTCTCCCCAGGCTCTGATGAATACATGCATGAGGGCCTGACGTGTGTGTGTGTGTGTGTGTGTGTGTGTGTGTGTGTGTGTGGGAGAGAGAGAGGGAGAGACCACTGTCTGTCTCTCTCAAACACTTGAACGCATTCCAGGACATTGCGGCACACATGTGAATCATGTCACACACACACACACGCGCGCGCGCACGCGCGCGCACACACACACACACATATGAAGACATTAACATCACATCCACTTGATTCCATTAAACCCCGCCCATGTCTGACAGCATCAACCCAGTTCTCTGTCTGTCTGGCAGTCTGTCTGGGTTTGCATGACTGGCCCCCATGTTTAGGAAGCCATTATAGACCCCCACCACTACCCCAGCCTCCCTCCTATTTCCCCCTTGGAGAATAGAGATGGAGGTGGGGGGGGGGGGGGGGTAAGGACACTAAAAACCTTCCAGGGCTAGTAATTCTGCACCAGTCCAAACATGTCCTCTCTTCCTCTGCTCTCATATATCACTCCTCCCCTCTGCCAAAACAACTAATTGCCTTTCACACCTTTTGCTGTTTGTTGGGGGACCAGGGACGTTTTTCCTGCAGGCATTGGAGACTCAGAACTGCGGTCCGCGTGCACGGCGTGTATTTATAGGTCTCAGAACTAGACCTTCGCAGCCTTCAGGGCACCTCTAGTGGTCCCCCTCCCTGCTAGGATTTTCTTTCCAAAGATGTTTCTCCCAACTTTTAATCTTCACTCTGAGAAGCCAGTGCATTTCATTACAGGCTCATCTAAATGATGAATATACATAAAACCTTCAGCGGGAGCGTCTAAATTACACTAAAGATTAACACACACTTTGTTGTGGCTGCTAGTCTGATTTAGTTTGTTTGTGCTGATAGATGAGCTGCAGCTGTTCTTGAATATCAGCAAATCAAACTTGGCTGCACTCAAACACTTGAGCCCCCCCCCCCCCCCCTTCCCAGCTGAAATAATCTTCCTCTTCGCTCTGTCGCGTGTTTTGGAGAAGTGACACCCATAGGATCCCAATCTGATAAACACTGAAGAACTGTCATCTTCTTTGCGTCTCTCTTTTCCGTGATGTAAAGAAGCAGAAATTAAGGAAGGCGGGAGGGTGTACAGTAGACACACACCACCACCCACTCTTCCCTCCCTCAAAGGGGACTCTAATAAACCATAAGTGCCTCTGAAATATTAACTAGATGCTGGGAGCAAAATCCCCGCAGATCCGCCGATGCCTGCCATCTTCAATCTAGCCCCCAAAACAAATAGCAATCCTCCTCCTCGTCTCCTCCGTGCCTCGGCTCCCTCCTCTGCCGTCCACCTCGGGTTCGTACTCACAGTCGACTGAGGCTAAAACCGCTGACCGCAGCCCGTCTGGGCTCCTGCCCGGTTTCCCTCTTGTGCAGCATCGATCGGAAACGGGCGGACTGTAACTGCTGTCTGAGCTGATCCTGCCGCCCCTGCTGGATGCATTTTAATCAAGATCCATCAAAATATATTTGCCTCACCGGGCTGCATCCCACATACGTTTCAACAGATGCGGTGTATTTTTGGAAAGAGGAGACGCAAGTTACCAAGAGGCATTCGCCACTTGCGTTTCTATCGAACTGCGTCTATTATGTCATCACTGTATCGGGGTCGACCGTGGTGGCCGTGATCTTGTCCTGAATGTCACCCCGGTGCCAGAATATTGACGGACAGAATCTCAACAACTCCCTTTAGTGGTGACCTCTGGCGACTCATCCGTCTCTCTTTTTCCTCCCCGGCTCCTCCACCTCCTCCTCATCCCTTCCTCTCTCCCGCTCCCTCCAGCCATCGATGATCATCTATCGATTTCCCATTACAGGCGGAATACACACATTGATTCAACACCTCACTGTCCTGCCTCTTAGGTGGGGGGGGGGGGGGGGGGGGGGGCGATCACTGTCGTATCACACTCACTCACTCATACACACACACAACTCCTAATCTAACCATAAATAGGAGTATCACCAAATGGGCACACTGCTTTTTTTTTTCTGCTCGTGACTTTGTACGTGTGTGTGTGTGTGTTTGTGTGTGTGTGTGTGTTTGCAAGGCCATTAAGTTTCCTCCTCAGACCGCATTTAATAACAGATAACCTAATATAATCGAGAGAATAAAAACCCGCAGAGGTGGAAGAAATTGATCTTCCAAGATTACAACAGTTTTATGGTGTGTGTGTGTGTGTGTGTGTGTGTGTGCCAATGTTTAATTCAGGTGTGTAAAAATAAAATGCTTCCACCTCAGGCGAGATGAGAGGAAGAATGAAAAGAACAAAAGGAGGAAGGAGATGGATCAAGAAAGGAATGGAGGAAGCATGAATAGGAGCGAGAGTAAGTCTCTCGCTCTCTCTCTCTCTCTCTCTCTCTCTCTCTCTCTCTCTCTCTCTCTCTCCTCAGCTCCTGGCGTAGCACTAGGTAGCATCCTGGGGCTTGGTGATGGCAGATTGCATTAGAGATATGGGCCTGATATTTCATCTAGCCTTTATTACATTTAGTTCACATCAATCGGCTGGCAGCCCGGAGGTAAGAGCTATTTGGCACGCGGCCGGACTCCCCCTGAAATGAAATCCTGAATTAAAGTGCCACCTCAGACATGGAGCGCCTGTATAAGGCTGTAGATTTGATTGCTGCAGCAGAGCGGCGGTTTGGCTGTGCGACATCCCTTTGAGTACTGACTGTTTGAACTCGCTGAGGGAAGATCACCAGCTGGGATATTAGCCAGGGATCACACATCTCTGCCTGGGCTGACCAAGCACTTTTTTCTTGGCTGTATAAGGAGGGGGAGGGAGGGGCTGAATGATGGCCGCATGATGAGCACTCTGCTCTTTGCGCCGACAGGTTGCAGGTACGTGCGTGCGTTTTCAAGCGCATCCTCTCCAAAAGTCCAGCGCGTGGCTTCTGTATCTTTCAGGTAGCACAGCTCTGCTTTTCCCCCTGCTGCTGTCTCTGTAATCCCAGCTGTCACGCAGATTTTTCAGGCCCGAGCAAGACGGTGAGCCCTCAACCTTTGCGCCCCTCCGGCTCCCCTCGCCCTCACCCTTTTCTCGCAAGAGGACCGTGAAAACATGCAAAAATCTCTGCTCTCTGCTCGCTCACACTGCTGTGCCTAATCATACAGGCAAAAAAAAAAGAAAAAAGAAAAAAAGAAACAGCGCTACAGGGCCTGGATCCATCCTGGTAAAGCGAGCAAAAAGCATAACAGGATGGAGAGAACAGGAATATCGAGCTGTACTTTGGCTTTTTAACACTTATTTCTGCTGCTGTTTCTGTGCCCCAAAGGAGAAAATTCATGGTCTATAAAAGGGCAAACACATTAGTGTTAGAGGTTATGCATAAATAAATGTGATTTCTCTAACGAGCCTTTAGGATGGGAGCTCGGATGGATGGAGGGAGGAGGAAGAGAGCGGCGGCTACTTGAACAAACTAAAAACTCACTTCCGTGCTTGCAGAGTTACTCACACGTAGATGTCCTTTTTTTTTTTTCCCCACCACCTACGCTTGCTCACATGCGCACACACACACACACACACACACACTCATACATACAGGATGAAGGGAGATTGAGTGGGAGTGTGTTAGAGGGCAGGCCAAGGCCGCAGTCCCTCCAGGCGTGAGTGAAGAACCCCTATCCTCATAAAACTCTCTGTGGAAAGAGGGGAAGAGGAGGCATTGGAGTTCTCCTCCTCCTCCTCCCTCTTCCTCCCCTTCATGCCTTGGGCTGTGAGAAAGTGCTGGACACAGTGTTTATCAACAGCTGAGCCGCTCCTCTACATTACAGTGTGTGTGTGTGTGTGTGTGTGTGTGTGTGTGTGTGTGTGTGTGTGTGTGTGTGAGCGTGGTGTTGACACTGGTGCTGAAGCATTATTACTGAGGAATATATTGGACGAGGGACACAATTATGCCTCTTTTTTTTTTTTTTTTTTTTGGTGTCAAAGCAGAGACGTCAAAGTATCATCTCCAGCTCGACTCGACAGAGCAGCAGCAGCACGGACAACACAACCAAACAAAGCCAGGAAGCCGGTGAGCAACACAGCAATTTTGGATTTATTAAATTTACCTTTCAAAAAAAAAGAAAAAAAAAAAGAGGAAAGATTGTAAATGAGCAAAAAAACATCCCTGACTGTATAAAACTGCAATGAACAGGGGAGGCCGTGACGCCATCCTCCTTTCTCTTGAGGTCAGAGGCGATACAAAACCATATGATTTGGATTATTCATGTCTCTGGGAAAGGAAGCGGACCAACGTGTCCACACAAACAGCTGGGTCTCATTCTCTCCTCGCCCTTCCCTTCTCCGATTCTTCCTCTTTTGCACCCCCCCCCCTCATATCTGGCAGACTTCAATCTTTTCTTTCATCCGTCTCGTCTATCGAATCTAGACTCCTCTCCAAACACTGCTCTGGCATTTCGATTATCAGATGGGGGACGAATACGGACGATAATGTCACACAGATGCGTGCGGAGAAATTACACAAGACTCTCTCAAGGCTCAGTGTGTCGTCCGTCGGCATTGAAATAAACAGAGAGGGAAAAAAACAACAACAACAACGCCATCTTTAACAAATATGCTCCAACATCAACAACATGCTGTGACCTGATTTCCCTGACTGTTTTAACCCAAATTCAACAAAATTTGACGTGGAAGCTAAAAACTGAGCAGCATTTCCTGAACCACTGATGCTCCGTGCAGCTGATGCACCCTTGAGCAAGGGATTTAACCCATTAACTACCTTGAAATAGGCCAAAGACTAACATCACCTCCTCCACAGCCCCCCCCCCCCCCCCCCGTCTTACTTGCAGTCCAGCCTCTCGATCTCAAAGTGCGGGTTGAAGTTGAGGACGATGCGCTGCGAGGGTTCCGGCGCTGTGATGATCCACTGGCAGTTCTGGTGGGGCGGGTATTCCAGTGGGTAACCAGGGGAGGTGATGTATCCCGCCTCGCTGGCGTCGTAGATCCCCCTGCACTCTGACACTACAGAAAGAGGTAAACAACGGTTAGAGACTGCAAAACGATTCCGTACGTGAAAAAAACCAACAAACAAACCAAAAACAAAAACCAAAACTCTGTAGTTCGCGTGGCAGGGGGGCGTCAAACCACGAGAGTCCCCAGCGTTCAGGAGAGCGCCTTCATTTGCCTCGTTTCATTGTATGAAGATGTGATGAGCAATAAACGAACAGTAAAACAAAGAAAGCAATTTAGGCCGTCAGTTAGCAGGAAATTGGAAAAACTTCTCCATTGTGGATTCTCAATGCGAGCGGGACCACGTGGGGGAAGCTATTAAAACAATAAAAGATCATCACCGCCGCATTTTGGTGAACACACATAAGAGACACACAGAGGCTTTTTTCATCCCCCCCCCCCCCCACACACACACCCAGCCTCTTATCGCTCGACTCCCCCCGTGGGGAACGTTCTCCAAGTGTAATTGTTGCTCCAGCAAGCCAATCTGCAAACATTAGAACGCATTCTCTGATCCTATCGTGCCCTCCCCAGGAACAATAGGCTGCCAATAGCGTCGCTCCTCAGGCTTAGGCAGGAAGTGACACACAGACGGCCTGTCTAGCGGGGGCTCTGGGGTGGGGTGGGGGGGTCACCTCAGCTCTGTAATGAGAAACTTAATGCCGCAACAAAGTCCCTATTCTCTACTCACGCCCCTGACAGCTTCGTCAGCTCTTGCGCTCGGCGTTATCTCCCCAAAACACGCTAAACACACAAACTCATATGTACATACAAAAGGAACATGTATATTCCACACACTCACACACACACACACACAGACAATGGATCTTTTATTACTTTTCTACTGCAGTAGATTTGGGTGTATTATTAGTTTTTTTTACAGGGGCAAAGGCGAAATGTGTTCTCCATGACAACAGTGTGTGTGCGCGCGTGCGTGCGTGCGTGCGTGCGTGTGTGTGTGTCTTTGCATGCAGGCTGTTGTGTGCATACAGTATGTGCTGCTTCACATGTAGTGATACTTATGATATTCAACTTGATATTGGAGCTGGTTTAGAAGGAAAACACCTTCCAGAGGAATGAAACCAGCGAGAAACTGAATCTTAATGCGTGTGGCAATAAATGACGCACGGCTTAGAGGTGGGCTGAACCACCACGACGCTGAGCTGAATCTATTTCTGACATAAATAGGTTGATATTCTTGCCTGTTTCTTTCACATTTCTGTGAAAGCAACAATAAAGGAAATGGGAAGAAAGAGAAAAAAACCCAGCACCAAAGGCTTGAAGTGTAATAGACCCTTCAAGTGTTGACATTTCCACCGCCTATTGTGCTTAAAAGGCACACTTAAGATTCTCTGACATTTGATAGAGCTGCGATGGCTTCCTTACTTTGTTAACAGAGAGGAGAAACACCCACATACACACACACACACGCACACCCTAGCGGCTGGTGAGTCGAGCCGCCCACGCCGACAGATACAAGCTGTTACACAAATGTGCACAAGTTCATCTACATCCGTACACAAATGAATCAGTTCACACACACACACGCACGCACGCACCCCCCCCCCCCACACACACACACACACACACACACACAGTGCTGCCGTTGCGTGTTCAAACGCACACATTCAAATACATCCAGAGGGGCCTGTCAGTCACAAGGGCCGACGGAGATGGTGAAAAAAAAATAGCTTGAAATGTTCAAAGAGATAGCTGGATTGGTTAAGAATGACAGAGAAGGCCACACACACACACACACACACACACACACACACACACACACACACACACACACACACACACACAGACATCTCTTTATCTTCTACGGCAGTGCAGACAGTCATTGTTGGGAAGCCTATGGAAGAAACGGTGTGCAGGAGGCTATCAGCATGCAGAGCCTCGGCAGATTAAGCTGTTTGGGGAGAATCCTGCAGCCTCGACACTTTTCCCCTGAGCTGCCCATTCAATGGCCAGCGGAGGATGAGGAGGGGAGAGGAAGAGGAGGAGGAGAGGGATGAGAAGGGGCAAAGGGATTACAGTGTGGAGAAAAATGGAAGAGAGCAAAGGAGAGAGGATGAAAGTGTAGAGGAGGAATAAAGAAGAGGAAAGGGAGATTGACAGAGAGAGAGAGAGAAAGAGAGATGGGGCGATGGCTAAAAGATGGATTGGGGAAGGAGGGGAAGATTGATGGAGAGGGGAGGTGGGTGGAGTTAATGTATGATAGCAAGGTAGAGCGAGGGAGAGGGAGGATGTGTGACATGCAGAGGGAGAAAAGGAAGGAGGCAACAAAAGGTTATAAGGAAGGAGAAATACAGAGGGTGAGAAGGGAGAGAGGAGGATGCAGCTATGGTGTGTTTGTGTGTGTGTGTGTGTGTGTGTGTGTGTGTGTGTCTGCTGCACACAGAGCCTGACCAGCCTCATTAAGAGATGCCTGCTATCCTGCAGCTCCCTGTAGACGCTGACCCCGCCGGGAAACCTCTGTCAGTCAGCTCACACACACACACACACACACACACACACACACTCAAACAAACACACTGACACTGGCAGCCTGTGTGTGTGTGTGTGTGTGTGTGTGTGTGTGTGTATGATGAAGCTGCAGTAATCAAAGCACTGGGAGAGAGGGGTTGGGACTGTGTTAACACATGTGTGTACTTACACTTCAGATTACTTGTATATCCATGGAAATGAGTACAAACCATGTAAATGTGCGCGTTTGTGTGTCGCTGACAAGCAGTGGTGGTGTTGGATGAGTGACAAGGGAAGCATTCTGGAGCTCATTCAGTCTCAAACACACGGACACACACAGACACGCACACTGACACATGTAGGCTTCCTTTTATTGCAGTATTTGGCTGTCCACAATTTACTGGTGCACAGTGTGGTTTTTATCCCCAAAAGTGGCTTTTGAGGACACAAACACCGCCAAGTGCCGGACGTTACATGTTCCTGGCCCGTGAAACAGTTAAAACTCTTTGTGTGTGTGTGTGTGTGTGTGTGTGTGTGTATTGACTACACGTGTGTGTATCTGCATTGCCATTAATATTCTGAGAAGTGCATAGATGAAACAAATGCAGCTGTGGATGCATCTAAATGCAGCTTTTTCTTGTTAGCATATACGGTACCAATGAAATCAGAGTTGATTAAAATCGCTCTCTGCCTCTGTGTGTGTGTGTGTGTGTGTGTGTGTGTGTGTGTGTCACTCCAGATCCAGTCAAGCTAAGAAACATCTTTGTCCCTGCTGTAAGTGCCTTTATCTTGATTATCAGAGAAAAAAGTGCACGTACTGTATGTCTGCATGTGTTCATTGCCGTGTGTGTTTATGTGTGTGCGTGTTTGTGTGCGCGAGCGCGCGCCTGCACTTTCTATTAGCCTCCTTATCTGGGAAGTACGGCGTCATGCTCCAGGATAAGCTGAGAGTGTGAGCAGAGGCGCTGATAAATCTCTCCATCATTCCCAGTGTCTTGTGCACCCCCCCCCCCCCCACACACACACGCGCACACACACACCCCCCCCACCTTAATTAAAAAGTGCTATCGCCCAGAGTGAGGGAATGAGAGGGGAGACTGGGCAGCACTCATCCATTCAGTCAAGAGCAGGAGGTTGTCTCTGCGACTGCTTTTAATCTCACCCATTCTCCACTAGACTGGACCTGAGGAGAGGGAGAGGATGAGGAGGGAAGGATGAAGAAAAGAAGAGATTCACTTTCATTGCCCTGTGATTTAAGACCTTTATGATGAGGCAGAGCAATGGGGGGTGGAATGGGCTGTATTATTGGTCTAGTTGTCAGTGGTTAAAATATCCTCCACATGCCAGTCTGAGGGATTGGCGCTGCATCCCCGCGCAGCATTTAGCGTCTCACATTAGCGCCAATCAATAACCGCGTGATGTCACTACCGAAGTTAGCGATGAACAAAAAGCAACGCAGACACAAAACAGCGCTTTGTTTGAAATGTTTGAAGGGGATTTTTTTTCTCACCCCTTTAAGAACAAAAGCCACATCAAAGGGAGATCATTTCCAAAAAAAAAAAAAAAAAATCCTCTTTCTACTTTCCCCCCCTAATAGGATGAGTGCCCCCCCCCCCCCCATGTTAATCAGCTAAATGCACAGTGCTGGCCATTGTGATCAATGGTTCAATGGATCAATCGGGTAAACAGATGGCTGCTGGGGCCTGCAGGGGGTTAATTGCGCGGGCCTAATCCTAAACACGACCTGACCACGGTATCATGTCTCCTTCTGCCTTGATCCGTGCGTCTCCTCTGGCGGTGGCAGCTTTCGAACCTGCAACGCCGCGGCGCTCCTCGCCACAGATTCCCCCTGCGTGAGGAGTGGTAGTGCAGCAGCTCCTGCATCGGCACGGGAGAGCTGTGAAGAACCCAGCTTTGCTGCAGGAGCCTTGGTGATTTGTTGCCACCCTCTAACCCCCCCCCCCCCCCCCACACACACACACACACCCCCTCCCCTCCCTCTACCGAATGTTACCTTTCAGCACATTCTTCAAAACACTTTTTTTCCCCTCCTGTGAATAGCAGTTCTTATACACCCTCTTGTACCCTCTCCTTCTCCCCGTGAATTACAGTAAATTCAAAACCCTGCCTCTTGACAATTCTAACCCCCTCCAGCTCCTATCTAAATCCCTCCCTGAGCACCCGTTAAGACCCCCCCCCCCGTGTGGCTAATGCAGCCTTACTGAAAGACCCAGCTCTGTTTTATTTATGGAGGTCCTCTTTTTAATTTCACCCCGAGAGCGGCGGGCTGTTTCAGGGCTTTGCGTGAGCCTCTGCCTCTCATACCTGACCGGTATTGAACGCTTTGGTCTTTGGCTATGAATGCTAATAGGTGACCTTGTTTTCACAGCTGATACCTCCGAGACCGATTGCAGATTAAAACACTAAGAAATGCAAAGATGGTGGGGTGGGGAAAAAAGGGAGATAAATAGAGATGGGGAGGGGGGGGGGAAGGGGGGGAAGGTCCAAAAAAAGAAGGAGAGGAACTCTGGGAGATAGTGGTCGTGGTAACGCTGCCCACTCAATATACATGCAAATGAGCTGCTTAATGGCCTGAATATTAACGCCGGTGGTAACGAGTAATTAATGTCCATGTCACTGAGTCAAACTATTGTGATTACAGTACAAGTGGAGTGGAAGCCTGGGGTGTGAGTGGTGTTGAGACATGAGCAAGGAGCTTCATTCCACACGGCAACAACCGGAGCATCTTCTCCCTCCGCGTGCTTCATTTGTCTCGGGTGGCATTTTCACACTCAACCGCCTGATGCATTTAGCTGCTCATCATTGAGGGGAACTGGAACCGTTCTCAGGTTTTAGCGACCGGTTTCTTCTCTCCGGTTTTCACCCTATGACCCCTACCAGCTTTGATGCCCCCCCCCCCCACACACACACACACACACACTTTGTCTCATGAACAATCACTACAGTCTTGCTTCCCTCCTCTCCATCATGGAATCCTCAGTCATAAAAAAGGCTGTAATGAAACGTTTACACCTTCCTCTCTCTCTCTCTCTCTCTCTAGGCTCTAAATCTCCCTGTTCTGTCTCCAATCTGTTCTCCTTCAGTCCCTCTTTGCTCTGGCAGCTGTGGGTAATGTGGCTGGGGGGGGGGGCACTGGAAGCTGGGACATGCGGTGCAGTGTCTTGGCAGGGAGACACAAGGAGAGATCTTAGCTTCTTGCTCGCCTGATAACTGAGGCCCACATCTGTGTCTGATCAACGGGTGCGCAGGCAGCCGACACACACACACACACACACACACACACACACACACACACACACACACACACACACACAGGGGGGAGGCTGATGACTGTCCAATTTTAAACAAGTAGCCAACACAAGAAGGACCACGTGAATTCAAGTAGAGGTCTCTCCAACTAACAACCACAACAAAAAGAAAGAAAGTAAGACAGAAAAAGAAATCCCCGTTGCATTTCTGCGCAAAAACCTAACCAGAGAGGCGCAAACCTGCACCGCACAGCCATCAACAGAGCGTGAGTAGCAGCCTGACGGGGGTGAGAGGAGCCATGTGTCATCCCAGCACTGGCGTCACCTTCCGTGCAGCCCAGAGTGCGTCCTTCCCCGCTACACCTTCACTATGGAGCATGATGATGACGATCTTATCTTTGTTTCCTTCTTTTCTTTTCTTTTTTTTTGGTTATTTAGTGGCAGGATGAGTCTCGATCTGGATCCTAGCACCTGCTCCTCCTGCGCTGCTCCTCTACTTTACCGTTATTTGATCGTAAAGGATCGTGGCGAGCGCGCGGAGGGTGACGGTGCGCCGCCGCCTGGAGCTGCCGGGCGCCCAGCCACCACCGGCAACCTTGCAGCTTTCCCACACACACACACACACACACACACACACACACACACACACACACACACACACGCACACACACACACACAGCCCCGCGGAACACGAAGGACTTGCGGTGTGTGATGAAGATGCTGATCACAACCGGGATGATTACGGTCCTGTTGTCCGGTCTCACAAGCATCAAAACCGCTCATTGTGTGAAAAAGCATTTTAAGCAGGCTTTTATTTTTTTAAAAATTTCCCTTGGTGATTTTTTTTTTTTTCAAAAAAAGGGGAGCAACTCTGAGTAAACCATGTGTTTGGATTTTCAAAAAAGCTTCATACATATAATCAGCTCATTAACAGCCCAGCGAGAAACGGAGGGATCAGCCCCGGTCTCCAAGCCTCTGAGGACCTCACATGGATCATCATATCAAAAAAAACACCACAACGGCGTGCTGAATATGTATACATGTATGTAAGAACACACACAAACACACACACACACACACACACAACATGAAAAAAGTAGGAACTCCAACTCACCCTCCTCTCCGCTGAGTTTCAACGCCAGATGACACATTGCCATTAAAAATCCAATCAAAGATGAAACGAAATCCATCTTGGATGAAATTCGTGGGGAGCGTCAAGTTTGTTTGTTTTTGAATTCTTCCACCGCGTCTGTCAATTCTGCCGTTCCACGAGACAAGGAGGAAAAAAAAATGGAGAAAAAAAAAAAGAAATAATCAAAAGGGAAAAATCCACGGCCCAGTAAAGGGTGGGAAGTAAACCAGTTCAGTAATCCCGCGGCGGTTTTCAACCATCGAGGAGGGAAAACCAGGCGACGTGACAACTACATGTCACTGGGAAGGTTGAGATGAGACGCGAGCAGCGCGACCATTCAGCCTCCTCCAAGCGACACTGACCGGACTAACTCCCCGGATCTGCTGAATGGGCAAACTGCCCCGCAGGCAGCAGAGGGGCTTCGGGCGGCGTGTGCGCTCCGGAGAGTCTGGACTGGACAGCGGCTCCTGGGTGCGTCAAGTTCCAGTATCTCCCCCCTCTGCGTCCCCGCGTCTTTAGCGCACACGAGGGGCTACCTCTCCCGACAGGGTTTGGTGGTAGCGGGCAAAGTCCGCGGCAACAGCTCTGGAAGCCTCGGAAACCTCAACCCGGGTGTACAAATCAGACGCGGAACAAAACTCACAGAAGAAGACATTAAAAAATGTTGCGCTCTTTCTTTCTAAAAACAGACCGTTAGCGTCCTCTCTCCTCCCGTGTGTGCGTGTGTGTGTGAGTGAGTGTGTGTGTGTGTATGTCTGGTATCGGCTCACTACAGCCAGCCTGCGCTTGGCTCCGACACCAGCGTGTCCCTGTGTCTGCTAGGTGAGTGTGTGTGTGTGTGTGTGGCAGGGAGTGTGTGAATGATCGCGCTTTTGAGCTGAGCAGCTATCGCGTTACAGTCACGGCGCCTCGGCTCCGCCCCCCTCCCGTCGGTCACTGAGAGAGAGAGAGAGAGAGAGAGAGAGAGAGAGAGCACGTGCACGCCCCCTCACACACACACACACACACACACACACACACACACACACACACACACTGATAAGACCATGATAAGACACATTGTAATAGTAAACCAGGCAACAACAGAATTCCACCTCAGGCTGTTTTCAAAAGGAGCAGAGATGAGCAGCAGAATCCCAGAAAGCATGAGGTACATGGTGGGTAGTGGAGGTAGTGTAGGGGTCTGTGTGTGTGTGTGTGTGTGTGTGTGTGTGTGGTGGGGGGGGGGGTCTACAGTAAAAAGCAATAAAAAAAAAGACACACAGCCACTTTCCACCACTAAAAACACATGAAAAGAGCAAGTCTCTGCCGCTGTGGAAGCCCTCAACTCAATAAAGGCGAGAGCCCACCTCAGCCCTGCCCAGCCTCAGCCCTACAATCAGCAGGCCTAAATAGAGAGCAGCAGGCTGGATAATGACACAGTAGCGAGCCCAAAATAATCTGCTGAGAAAGTTCTCTCCTGCAGCAGCCATGTGCCCGGCCTATGGGCTTGTGTTACTGTGTAATGCAACTGCATAATGAAGTACAGTATGTAGCCTGGTTGGCATCTTTATTTGGAAGCGTTCCTAAAGGTCAGGACACATGGGAAACCTTTGGAGCCAATGAAACATACGGTACACCACCTGACGGGATCTCTCACCCCCCCCACCCCACCCCCATGATGCATGCATTGAACATATAGGCTCTTTTCCCCCGGCGCAAGACAGCCATGATAATGTAAATGCAAACGAAAGGAGTCACTGCCCTTGACTGAAGGTTGAGTGACAGGTCGCCTCAGTCAACTGTCAACACACACACACACACACACACACACACACACACACACACACACACACACACACACACAGCCCTCAGGTTGACGAGATGCCATCAACTTGCAGCTTTCTCACACTCACTTTTAAGCCCACCTTTAGCTCAAGGGCGTGGCGGCTATCACTCTTATTTGCTAATCTGAGCCGCTGGGAGGAGAGGCACGCATGAACACACACACACACACACACACACACACACACACACACACACACACACACACACACACACACACTTGGTTGTTTTGCTTTGAAAATGTGTATGCATATTACACTCTTTCTGATTGGGTGGGTGGGCAGCAGCAGCGGTGGTGGTGGTGGTGGTGGTGTCTTCGCTTAACCTCGACCCAACAACCCCGCAACACTGGGTCACGTTCTGTTCCGCCCCTCCCTCCTAGTCCCAAAGGGTCATTTGATACTTCTCTCTCCCATTTGTCAACATCTCTGCCCCCACCAATCGACCCCCAGCCCCCCCTAAAAAATATTGGCTCAGTGCTTCACTAATGGAGGGCGACAGAGAGAAGCTCAGAGAAGGAGAATATTCAGTATTTACTCCGCCGTGTTCGGCCATTCTTGGTAAATTACAGCTTCTTTTTTTTTTTCCTGGCATCACCTCCAAGAGATCACTTGTCAATCAAACTACAGCGACGCTTTCCTGAGGTGACATTCAGTCGTATCGCTGCTGACACACACAAACTAACACACACACACACACACACACACACACACACACACTTCTTGTTATTCCAACAGAAATGAAACCATTGCAAGCATGTGGTATGCCGTGAGCCTAAAAAAGCCACCAGGATATTGCATGTCTAAGTGTCGGAGGCGGTTTAAGTGTCGCGGCGGTGAAATCAAACCTGAAGCTGTAATATGTGAATGCTGTTTTCTACCGTCTTCCCTCCTCCAGGTCTCACCATCTGTATTCCCTCTGTCTGTCTCTGCTCCAGAATACAGTCGACAAATGGCTGCCAGACAGTCCAACTCCTCACCTCAGCACACCTGCGCTGTGTTCACCCATGGGTGGTAAAGAGGAACACAACAGGGTCTTTCTCCCCCTCTAATGTGTGTGTGCGTGTGTGTGTGTGTGTGCATGCGTGTGTGTGAATGAGAGAGAGGGCGATAGATACCAACTGCTGCCTCTCTTATCACAAACCTGCCCTGGAGACTGACAGCATGACTGATAACACTCCTCTTCTCCTCTCTTTCTCTCTCTCTGTCTCTGTCTCCCCCATCTCTGCCACACAAACACCTCTTTCACTCTCTCAGTCACCCCCCCCCCCTCGCCCCCTCACTCACCCCTCACTCATCAGTGTTTTGCTGCCTGTAAAAGGTTCAAGGAGGGAAGCTGTGTGAAAGTCTAGTAGACTTTTAGAGAGGATGAGTGATCCTGGTCTTCAGCTTTCTCCTCTTCATCACCCACAGCTTCAGATCTATGGGGGGGGGGGGGGATAAGGTAGAGATACCCTCGACTTGACCCTGTCAACATCTTGTGAGTGCTTTGGGAGGGAATCAGTGGTGAGTGTACTGATCCTCTTTCACTGGAGTGACACCAGAGCGCCACGTTATGTGGCAGCTGCATCTCTAATGATCACCATCTTCTCTTTGTTGTAGTTCTCTTTGCGTGACGGCTGCTGCGGCGACACAGTTTCCCCTCCAGATCAGTTTAGTTTCATCTGATCTTCATCTTCTGAAGCGCAGGCGCGCACCTTCTCTTGCAGACATGCCTCCAAGTGTGAAGGAGCTTCCACTTTCACCAGAAGCCACAATATTCTAGACTGAAATGACCTCACGGGCCACCCAAGTGATGCCAAGCTGGGGTAATAATTATACACACACACACACACACACACACACACACACACACACACACACACACACACAAACTTACTGAGCATACTGTCCAGCACACACTGACCCTGCTTCTGCTGTGCTGGCTGGATTGTGTGCAAACATCTGGTGTCTGGCTGTCTCACCACCTCCTCTTCCTCCTCCTCCTCTCGTGCTACCTTTAGAACCAAAAACAGCTCAATCATCAAAAGTCTTTCAGCTGCTGTAAGCAACAGCGCGGCGGACGAGAGGAAAACCTCAAAGCAGAGCAGATGTCTTCATTTACACCCTCAAAACACCGTTTTTGTAAGTGTGTGTGTGTGTGTGTGTGTTTAAGCTCTAATATCTGCACATCTAGTGATGGCTCATGCCCGTTTTGAGCAGGAGGGTTCGCTTGCAGTACTCGACTGAGCCTAAGGGGGGCAGGCAAGTGCACCAAGCCGAGGGTGGTGTGAGAGTGAGGCTGCAGGCACTCTGCAGGAGCACACACGTAGACAAACTTGATGTTACATTAGACATACAATAAAATGATGAAGATATTAAAGCTCAGCAGCACTGCAAGGAGAGAATCCACGCAGATCTCATTTGCCTAATCGTGGCATATCTTCGTGAGTGTGTTTATCATTCAGTAAATAAGTCACAGTGGATGATTTAGCCTATTTTGATGAATGATACTTGATTAACCTGCTTAATAAGTAGCTGTTTTTTTTATTTATTTGACATGCAGGATGGCAGCGTGGTGGTGGATCCAGCTCAGAGCTGTTTGTCAGCTTGCTTCAAAAAAAAAAAAGAAAAAAAGTTGTTTGCCCACTTTAATTGCAAGATGCCGACTCTACTCCCCTGCCACCTCTTGTTTATGATACAGCATCATTATCCTCTGTATGTAGCAGAGGCGAGATGAGAGAATGCTCTCTCTCTCTCTCCCTCCCTCCTTCTCTTCTTCGTCTGCCTTTTCCACCAGGATCCATTTTACTTCTGCTCTGTCTCTTTCATCTCGTTCCACTGGCCTGCTGTGTGTCTTTATAGGAACATCAAAGTGACCTTCACTACCCTGTTCCCTCCAAAACACCCCCCCCACACACACACACACACACACATACACACTGCCTCCCTTCAGTCTGGAGACCAGGAAGAGAAGGGAGCTTGCTGCACATTATTTTCTAGACAATACAACTCAGACAAATACTTTGCTAATTTTTAGGGGAGTTTAAACTTCTTCTTAGATAAGCACTGCGAGGACGGCGAGCAGGTAGACGTGCACTAGGAGGATGGCGAGCAGGTAGACGTGCACTAGGAGGACGGCGAGCAGGTAGATGTGCACTAGGAGGACGGCGAGCAGGTAGACGTGCACTAGGAGGACGGCGAGCAGGTAGACGTGCACTAGGAGGACGGCGAGCAGGTAGACGTGCACTAGGAGGACGGCGAGCAGGTAGACGTGCACTAGGAGGACGGCGAGCAGGTAGACGTGCACTAGGAGGACGGCGAGCAGGTAGACGTGCACTAGGAGGACGGCGAGCAGGTAGACGTGCACTAGGAGGACGGCGAGCAGGTAGACGTGCACTAGGAGGACGGCGAGCAGGTAGACGTGCACTAGGAGGACGGCGAGCAGGTAGACGTGCACTAGGAGAATGGTGAGCAGGTAGACGTGCACTAGGAGGACGGTGAGCAGGTAGACGTGCACTAGGAGAATGGTGAGCAGGTAGACGTGCACTAGGAGGACGGTGAGCAGGTAGACGTGCACTAGGAGAATGGAGAGCAGGTAGACGTGCACTAGGAGGACGGTGAGCAGGTAGACGTGCACTAGGAGGACGGCGAGCAGGTAGACGTGCACTAGGAGAATGGTGAGCAGGTAGACGTGCACTAGGAGGACGGTGAGCAGGTAGACGTGCACTAGGAGAATGGTGAGCAGGTAGACGTGCACTAGGAGGACGGCGAGCAGGTAGACGTGCACTAGGAGAATGGAGAGCAGGTAGACGTGCACTAGGAGGACGGTGAGCAGGTAGACGTGCACTAGGAGAATGGCGAGCAGGTAGACGTGCACTAGGAGGACGGTGAGCAGGTAGACGTGCACTAGGAGAATGGCGAGCAGGTAGACTAGCACTTGGGGGGGCTGTGCGAGAGTGCGAGTGCTGCATTCCCAGGCCATAATAAAAAAAATAAAAAAAATCAAGAGGTCATTCTCCACGCCTGGTCTGCTCTGTGGGGCCTCATCACTCAGCATCTGAAGGAAAGATGGGAGCTTGACAAACTTGGGGGGGGGGGGGGGGGGGAGACACTGGAGGACAAGTGCATGCTAATGAGAGGGAGAGTTTTACTGTTGGCGGGAGATAAAAGTGACAACACATGGCAGACGAAGAAGAATCATGAGGCACGAAAGCTGTATTTATACATGCTGTAACTGTGACTGAGGACGTACTGTAATATTACATCATGTATGGGTTCTCTTACATAAATACACAGACTTATACTGCAAAGACGCTGCATGATGAATATCCTTAATAGAAAAGGTTGGCTTTCCAAGACTAATTTTACTCCTCGTCATCCTGACAATATTATTCTGCAATTACAAGATGTTTCCGTCGTATTGACCTGATTTTGTTGTTGTTGTTGTTTTTTGTTTTATGTGGCATCATCCCAATAAAGTGGGGCAATTAAAGAGAGTGAGATAAAGGGAGACAGATGTGAAGATAAAAGAAAAGAGATGAACCGATTTGGGCTGCGCATCTGCTGTGGGAGGAAGAGGAGAGACAAAGAGGAAGCCAAGGGCATTAATAGAAATGTGAAGAGGCAGTGAAAGCGACACAGGAGGGCACTTAGGATAAAGATGGCTGACAATTTAAAAAAAAAAGAAAGAAGAAGAAGCAAAAAAAAAAAAGGGAAATGTCAGAGAAAGGCGGCTTCTTTAATGTGGTTTAACCCCGGCGCGTTCACATTACCATGGTAATCTTATCAATATGTTTGTGAGACAGCTAAGCGCTCGGCCCCATTAGCAAAACCTAATTGACTTACAGCCTCCAGACCACAAAGGTAACATCTGTGTCAGTCATGTAAGTGAGCGCCCCCCCGTCACCTCACACACAC
The DNA here is from genome assembly GCF_037954235.1 of Aulostomus chinensis. Lineage (NCBI taxonomy): Eukaryota > Metazoa > Chordata > Actinopteri > Syngnathiformes > Aulostomidae > Aulostomus > Aulostomus chinensis. Next base: position 59,334,635 of record NC_141320.1, on the reverse strand, counting down.
ACACACACACACACACACACACACACACACACACACACACACACACACACACACACACTAAATGGCGTTTGGTTGATTGTGCGCCCCCCTTTTGCCACTGATTGACCTTGATATGCGCCGCTAGCTGGAAAATGGAGCGTATCTTTGTCTCCTTCAGATGAGATGGAGATGGAAATAAAGACAAAAGACACATCGGAACACGCCGCACGTCCCTTAAACGCGCTTTTCTCGACCTTTAAATACCCCCCTCCCAAAAAACAAGGCGCAGAAAAACTGTTTTCCGGCTGACGCGCATCACTCCATTCATAGTTTTACTCCTAATTAAAAATCCCGACTGACGGACGGATGTATGTGTGTTCAAATGAAAGCAGGACTTTGAGAGAGGCTGCAGGGACAGGTCATTCTGCTTCTACGCGTCTGTTCGGGAGTGTAATCCCAAAGCTTTGTGGCACCTGAAGGGACTGGAACTGCACGTTTGGGAGCAGAAGCCGGTGCTCTCCGCTTAAAAATCCAGCCGGCTCATGTTACAACATTTTGATTCAACTGTTGCGTGATTTATAAAAGATAATCTGACCTCTGGCTCTTTAGCCTCTCTGTGTTGACTGCTTGCAATTCCAAGTGTCGCCTCCTCGCCGTGGCTCAAGAGTCGTGAGTAGAACACGCACACATAAAAAAGAAGAAGTTGACAAGAAGAGTACACGTGTAGTAGCTGATGGCCCATTATGACGGCTGGCAGACGAGATTACAAAGAGGCTATCGAGTTAATCCCGGGGGAGATGCAGCATTCGCGTCTATAAATAAGTCCCCCTTTCGGAGTCTGGAGTATTGGGTCATTTGGGTCTGACCCCAGCTAGCAGACAGACAGACAGGTGAGCCAGACACGCCGAGGGATCCATCATTATTTAGCCACGGATATCGAATATCAAATGGCGGAAAGGGGGACGCCTGTATATATTATTGGGAATGACTAATATATTCTGAAGAGAGGAAGACAGAGGCAGAAAGAGAGATGGATGAGATATGGAACCAGATGGAGACTGACACTCAATCTCTGTGAATAGTAATCCAATAACGTCTCCAGAGTTTCCTTATGGCTAATCAATTGTGCCGCGGCGTAGAAACAAATCACCATATCGTGGAGTCAATAACCGTCAGTCATGGAAATACCTCGCCTCAACTGTCAGGGTTTATGAAGCTCAGAGAAGGGTGACGCCTGGGTATGTTTGGCATGCACCCTCATAGGTGGGGCCAATCATTTAGAGGGTGATAAGACGGAGATAGCGAGGTCTTATCGGACCTCAGGTGAAGCCAAGCTGAGCCGAGGGGAAAGATGGATGAAGACGTATGGCTGACAAGTCAGAGAAAAACAAACAAGGAAGGTGGGGGTTGGGGGGGGGGGTGGATGGAAGGAGGGAGAGGTCATTTCACACCTTTATCATAACCCACACGAGATGCAACGATCGATAGGTTTTAACTGACGGGGTTATTGTTGCTCACGCTTGAGTTGGACGCTTCTCATCATCAGGCTTTAAACACGCCTCTCCCGTGTGTTTGAACTGGTTGAGCCTGTCAGTCCCGAGTTTAAACGGCAAATACATCAAGTTTAAGGAAGCAGGAAGCTGCAGGGGGAAAACAAAAACGAGCATTGATTCACTTGATACAATCGCTGGTTCTCACCTTTGTGTGAAGAGAGTTGTTCTCAAATCTCACTGACAGGCCAGCGTGGGTGGGGAAACCTGAAGAAAGATCAACCAGAGAGGTTTTTGTCACTGTAGCATGTCCCCCTAGCTAGCTAGGTGCTAAAGATAAAGAAATTGCTTTGTTGCTAATTAGCAAACAATGGGCTGGCTAGCTCTGAACCAAGAGAACATTTAGCACCAAAGAAGCTATTAAATCCCCCCACAGTGCTTGTTATCGTCTCAATAAATGGGAAACACTCTAAAAAAGCAACTTAGCGACAGATGCTAATCAGCAGCTCAATCTAAAACACTTGGTCAGCAGCACCCCTAGTGTGAAAAAGGCAACCTGCGTCGTCTCAGGTTTCACACCACCTTCCTGTCGCATCCTGATTTTGTCACTGTGCCGCCTGTCAGACTTCGCCTGTAGCTTCATCGGCTCCCTTCCAGACTCGCCAAAAACCCCATGCTCCTACACTGCTTTAGCGCTCAGACATTTTCCAATCTGCGGCGAGTTTGTACGCTTTGCAGAAGAGACAACATTAACATGCACGCAACGACAACGCTAACGTTCGACTCGACGACGTCCACGTTGTCGTTTGTTTACCTCTCAGTGTTCCGGCGCACGTTTATGCTTAATGATGACGTGTCAGCGCGATGACGTACGAGAGAGAGAAACACAGGCACGCAGCTCTCACAGCGGGAGTTCAGACCCGGGTCTTCTGGAAGCTTGAATGCGCCCTAATGCCGAGCAAACGCGGGTCCAAAAACCCGCGTTGACACGAGTTTTTGAGTGTGAAAAGGGTGTTACGAGAGCCAACAAGCTCTCTTGGTTGTTGTTTTTTCTGTCAGTATTCTTTATTTTACATTTTTTAAACTAAATATTCAGCTTTATATTCACGGTTTAACCTTGTTGTTCATATTTAGATCCAACGTAAACTGGCAGCATCAAGCTTTTTAGTAGGTTATGAGATTTTAATCCGATCTCACACCGACACACACAGACAATTTCACCTGCCCGGAGGACGGTATTGTTTTTACAAAATGAAAATAAGACAGCGTTTTAAACATACAGCAATCACAGAGAAATGGCTTTTCAAATTCAAAGCATTTGCACCGTCTCTTCTGAGTATCAGCATAAAAATGTCAGTCTGGATGGAGGAAGATGGATGGTTAAGGTTTTATATCATATTAAATACTGCGAGGCTCAAATGTGTTTACCACCATGATGATAAATCAAACATGTAGCTGCTAAATTGGCCTGTTTTGGTTCTGACCTAGATACATTTTCTTGGTTGGATTAAATTTCTCAAGCATTTCACATTACAGCCAAGCACTTGAAAGGCCATTTTTATTTATTTATCTTTTATTTTTAAGGTTTTTTTTGTTGTTTTTTTTTCATCTTGGGTTGAAAATCAGTATTTAAATTAATCGGTAGAAAGGAAATGTTGAACTAAAGTGGGGCTTTGCTTAGCAATAAGAACATCCTAATGTGTGAATGTCTTTTGTTAGCAGATTAGCAGAATCCGTGTGTGTCTCAACGCTGTGTCCCCACAGCCTTTAATTATAAAATATCATTAAGATTCACTCTGGCTTGTAATCCTTCCTTTAAATTATGTATAAATCCTCATCTAAAATAAGAATATATAAGAGGGATGTTGATGATATTGGCTGGGAGGACATCTCACCATAACACACCACTGTTAAACATCACTCTTTTTATCATATATATGCGATTTTAATGAGTTAAGACTGCATTTGAAAATATCCTACGTCTTATTTTGAAAGTATTTTCGCCCCGCTTGTTGTTTATTCAGCATATTTTGCATAAAAAGCACCACAGCCTTAGAATACATTGCTGCTGTGACATTTTACACGCTTATCTCAAAGTTTAATGAGGTTTAAATGTGATTACACAAAAATAAAACTCCTGACATAATGGGAATGTATCCCCAGGTCAAAAGTCTAGCCAAATAATTGTGTATTTCTTTAATGAATTATCAATTAATTCGTAAATGATTTAACATCCTCGGGCAGGTCTCAGTGATTAGTTGACCCAATATATTCTATAGCAGACTTATCGGAGGAAGCTGTAAAACATGAGCACGCTGCTCCAACCCAAACACCGTAGACAATAAACTTATAGTTAAATAACTCCTGAGAGGAGAGGGTCAGATTCACATCAGTTGGAAATGTCCCTGTTGGTTTGGCTGGGTTTTTTTAAGCGCGCGTGTGTGGGCGTGTGTGTGCGCGCGCGTGTGCGTATAGCATCTGTAAGTGTGCGGCTTTTCCAGTGGCGAGGCCCCACTTGAGCGTCAGATGTGGTTCAGTAGCTGCTAAACTAACAACCATCTCAAGCGAAGAAAGTTCTTCCAAAGAAAGAAAAAAAAAAAAAAGAAGAAGAAGAAGAAAGAATTTGATTTCGTTTTTGGAAACGATCACCTAATTAGCTGAATATTTTACCAGCTTGAAGAGTCAGTATTGGAATAAACTCAGCTTCTCTTACAGTGTGTGTGTGTGTGTGTGTGTGTGTGTGTGTGTGTGTGTGTGTGTGTGAGACAGTGGAAGCCAAAAGGGTGGATTTGTTAAAAAGAGAACATTATCTTCCTTTCCCTTTCTTTTCTGTCACCGCCTCTCACCTCTGTTTCTCTTGAAAGGAAACAATAATGGCACCATTAAGAGTCGGAGGGGTCTTTGATGTGAATGGACCTTAAATGGTTCTTTCAAAAGACAGAAGCTGAGGGGGGTTCATGGGGGACAGCAGGGGGGACTCAGGGGTAACCTCTTTATGTTACGGGGGAGACAAAACGTATTCTCTGAATGTCCTGATTTAGACTAGACATTCTGCAATTAAATAAATAGCTGGATTCGTGGCAAAACATCGAGCTGGCAATCATTTTGACTGACGAGTGGCAAAACCGAATCTCCACACCCTCCGTCCATGTCTCCACGTTAACCGCCATCTCCCGTGTGCAGATCCATCTCCTGTTTCTGCTCAAACTGTGTCAAAATCGCCCCGAATCACCCGCCGACAAGCAGAGAGCACTCAATACGAACGGAGTTAACTGTCAATCATGTGGCTGCCCGTCAAACGCAAACAGCAGAGAGATTCTCAAGTACCGCTCTGTATGTGTACGGTTGCTGGAGTACAGTAAGAAAGGAAAGCAACGCCTTCACAACAAAGCCGCCATTTTCCGCCCCTAGGTGCATTTACCAACATTGGCATGAGGTTATGGTCAAAGAACTCTGAGTTATAGCTTTACAGACCATGAATCCAGTCACTTTTGCCACATTCTGTTTGGGCTCCGCCTCTGATAAGCACGCTTTAACGTGATTGGCCAGCTGCTTCGAGTGCGTCAGTAACACCACACCCTCCAGAGTTGGCCGTCAGAAGCGTCCGGAAATGAAAACACCCTCGTAGTTGGAGCGTGCACCGAAGAGGATTCAGGGTGGTTTCAGTTCCAAGGAGGCTCCTTATGATGCGTTCAGGGGCATCAAATCTAAACAACACATTCGATCATGTGACTACTACATCAAAATGAATGGATGCGTTTGTGTCACACTTTGTGTTTGTTGCCCCACCGGAGAACCGAATACGTTTTCATCATTATGATCCCTTAAAGTCGGTATTATGAACTTAACAATGTTTCTACAGGACTATTTCAAAAATTGCATGAGTGACTATTTACAATCTGCGAAAGACAGAATGAAAGAGAGAGAAGATAATGCGACGAGGACAGAACGGAGGAGACACAATCTGTCATATCTCCACTGTAATGGGGGAAAGGGAAGCTTTGCTGATTGGAGTTGCCATGGCAATGGTTGGCACCTCATATATGTGTGCCTCTCTGTGTGTATGTGACGATTGTGCTTCTGAGCACCTGGAAGTGTTTGTGTGTGTGTGTGTGTATTTAGATGCGGGGGCTTTGAATGGGGGATCTTGTTGGGGGGATTATCGTTGTTGTCAAAGGCAAATGAGGAAAGGGGCCAGAGAGGCACAACAAAGCGCTACTAGCCTGTACCGCGGATGGCGAACACACTGTAAACACACAAACGAGAGCGAGGGAGAGATGAATGTGCGTGTGTGCGCGCTAGAGAGATTGAGAAGTTTGTACAAATCTTCAAATGCAGCAGAATTCCTTTTGGCGCAGTAAACTGGAAGTCCCTGTATTAGTCTCAAATCTACACACGCAAAGATCGAAGACCAAAGTGACACTATTTGTAATTCTTTGACAGCAACACACACCCACAGTCTCCACTACATGTAATGATGGCAGCCACACTCATTATTTCCAATCCCAGGTGCCAGGATTCTTCCATCTAAAGGTCACAACAATAACCTCTAATTGTTTTCACGGGTCACAAACTTGTTTGTCGAAAGCAAACGCATCACATGTCACACTCATTATTAATAATGGCCACAGTTGCTGCCACGTCTGGCGCCCTGCTCGGGGTCAATATGCTCTCCGTCCGGGGAAGTCAAACTTCAGACGTTAAGTTTGGATGGAGGCTGGAAGCCATGTTGTTAGAAGCCACACACGGCGGCGGAGCGATGGTCTCGGAACATCTGAAAGGATTTATTTTCAGTTTTTTGGACTAATGGGTGTGTGTTTATGTTATGCACTTCATACTTCCTCAATTTCTCTCGACCAAACTTTGGATTTTCATGCGCTACAACCCAGTTCTTCTATTACACATGCATCACTTGCTGTGTGCCAAAGGATTTCAGTCTTTGTGTGTCGATACGGCTACATATGCTTAGCCAAGACGCACATGAACACAATGAATACTTATTTATAGTCAAGCTAAGAGGGTTTATTAATAAAGGACATGCCACACTCACACAGCAATTCAGAAGCTTTTATAAGACATAAATGAATAAAAATAGTCCATCCAGGTTTTGAGGTCTGTCTGCTGGTATTTTAATGTTAATCTTTAGCAGATTATCATTCAGAACCCTAAGAGGAGCCATTTCACATTATATTACTGTTCCCTTTTATGACACAATTCAGGATATGATACAACGCAGTACAAAATGGTACAGTCAATAAGATATAGTACAACACAGTAAAATATGACACAATAAAATATCATACAATATGTTATGGTAGGATATGATGTGGTATGATAAGATACGATACACTACAATACGCTACAAAACACTACGATACGATACGATACACTACGATACGATACGACACAATACAATTAACAACAATGTACTACGATACGATACACTACGATACGACACAATACAATGCATTATAATACGATACACTACAATGCTATATGATAAAATACGCTACAATACACTACGATACGATACGACAATACAATGCACTACAATACGATACACTACAATGCTATATGATAAAATACGCTACAATACACTACGATACGATACACTACGATACGACACAATACGATGCACTACAATACGATACACTACAATGCTATATGATAAAATATGCTATAATACACTATGATACGGTACACTATGATACGATACAAGACACTACGATACCATACACTACGATACGACACAATACGATGCACTACAATACGATACACTACAATACTATATGATAAAATAAGATACGATACACTATGATACGATAAAAGACACTACGATACCATACACTACGATACGACACAATACGATGCACTACAATACGATACACTACAATACTATATGATAAAATACAATATGATACACTATGATACGATACGGCACAACATATCACAGTACAGTACAATATGATATGAGACAATAGAGTAGTACGATATGGTACTGTACGATACAGTGCGCTACAATATGATTTTCAATATAATAGGAGACAACATGGTACAGTACAGCACAAGACAATATGATACGATAAAGATACGAGACAAAGCACTACACTACAGTACGTTACGTTACAATATGATACGATACGATAAACTATGATACGGTAAGATACGATACACTGCAATACGGTATGTTATGGTACAACATGATACACTACGATACGATATGTTATACTACAACACAGTACATCACAGTGCAATACGAGACAACACAGTTCAAGCATTACAGGTCTCCGCTGAAATTAGCTTTGCAAACCCGCGCCTTTCAAATTTCCAACTGACTCATGGACTTCACATATACAAGACATAAACACGCAAACACAACATGCATACATTTACACATGTAACATCCTCATAGACATACATATACCACATTATATCCTCTTTGCTTCATTGTCACCAAGACAAATCCCTCCACAGTTAATGAATATGAGGTTTTTAAAATCGCCACAGTTAAAGAATCAATTCCGCCTTGCAGTCTGGCAGAGTTAATACAACAATCTTCTCCAGCCGCGTTTCACATCAAATCCTCAGCCGCTATCGGAAAGCTCATAAATCATTCACTTGTTATTTTTGCAACCCAGATACAGAGAGGACCGACGCGTCACTCGCTATCCCACATTATACTGCGACTGTGAGAGAAAATCCCAGCGCAAGTTTGCGACTTAGTAAATGTCAATCTCTCGCAGGTTTGTGAGAAGACTCGCTTCCATGCTGCCTCAATAGGCTTTTTATGACAGCTTCAGTATGATAATTAGGAAGAGGTTGGAGCAGGCTAAAACTGGGATGCTGTTTGCTTGTGTGTGTGTGTGTGTGTGTGTGTGTGTGTGTGTGTGTGTGTGTGTGTGTGTGGAGGGTAACTGAGCTGATCCACAGTACACAATAGGCTGGCAGCTGCTGTAAACGATAGCAAGGTCATCGCTACTGAAGCCACTCAATCAGGAGAGTGTGTGTGTGTGTGTGAGAGAGAGAGAGAGAGAGTGTGTGTGTGTGTATGAGATGGAGAGAAAGAGTTGGCACATATCTGGGAACCATTTTTCCATCCTTTCATAAAAAGCTTTTAAGAGGACTTTCCAAACTTCCCTAACTTTTCAAATAAAATGCAAATTAAGGGCATTTCCATTGGCTTTATTGGCACGAATAAAATATATTCCACGCAAAATGTATCATAGGTGTCTCAGGTTGATGGTTTTAATACATTTAGTTCTGGCTGCAGAGTCCAAAAACACTAATCTAGAGAGAGAAAAGTGGATCGGGGAACAGCTGGCAAGCGCCTTCGCTTCTCTCATATTCCCATATCACTTTTATGAGACTATCTGGGATCAGATACAAAACAGTCGTCAGTCACGCTGTGTGTCTGTTTGCTGTCCAGTTAAAACCTTATTTCTTCAAGTATAAATCCATTTGGTCACCAGGTTTGTATGAAAGAGAAAATAGGGAGACGTGTTCAGAAAGAGAAGAACACCAGTGAGAACAAAATCTGCTGTTCTTCAGGTGCTTTTTCATCCCGTGCCCATAAATGGTCTTTCCTGTTCCTCTGCACCTCTGCCTGACTAGACCTCTCCTCAGGTTGGAACAACAGACTCTGCGTTGTGCTCTGTAATGTTTTTTTTTCCCCCAAAACATTCACACCTTTTTAGAACATCAAAGATCAAAATCATGGACTTTGATGTACACAGATCAAAGCATCTGATTTTAAAGAATGTTTAATTTTGTTGACATTGTGCAAACTTCAAGTAAACTACCTCGTGGTTCTCTATAGGTTATATGAGAATGTTTCTTTTGATGTTCCCACAGTTATTTGAACAACACATATCCACGTTCCCCAAGATGCGGAGTTCTTTAAAGGCTAGGCCGGCATTATTTGACGGATGTTTAAGGGACATACATGATGTTCTTGGCATAATTGAGGGAACTAATAAACATCCTCACCCGGCCTCGACCTCCCTGAATATTTGCACAGCCTAAAGTTTCATCAGAGGATCCTTTAATGTTCTATTTTTGGCTTCTTTTTTTTCTTTTTTCTTTTTTTTGCACAGGAAATTTCTACAAGAAACCAAGAAGGAACTTTTTTTTTTTTTTAATGTTCCCAAAAGATCTAGCCTCAAAGTCCAACAAATAACGTTCCCCTAACACATCCCGACTCTCCGGGAACGTGCTAGGAACATTTCAGGGTAAAAAGCCTTCATGCTAGCTGAGACACTCTGATAAGAACATCAGGGAACATCAAGTCTAAATGTTATCGCTGTTGGGATTCAGTCCTTCCCCTTATAGATTTTCCTGACGTAGCTCGCCGCATGAATAACAAAACAGCCCGATTTAATTTTTCATCATATTCTTTGTAACGATCGTAAAAAGAACTTAATGAACTCTTGATGTAAGTCACAAACAGAGGCAAGCGAGACGTATAAAGCAACATGAGGAATGAGATTCTAGCGAGCAAACAGAGACGCAGGGTATTGAAAATGTCACATTAGCTATATTTATTAAAAATTTCCCTGGTATGCCTCACTGTGTTCTAGATTTCCTTCTGGTGCGATAAGTTTTTTTTTAATGAATTGGCCAGCATCCAGCAACATAATATTACCCAGCAGCCTTTGCATGCCACTAAATATCTGATGGGCTCGGCTGATTTCTCTGCTGATGTGAAATGCTAAATACGGAGATGCCATTAGTGTGGGCCAGGCAGTCTCCAGCTATTATCTTAGCAACACCATCTTGACATAAACATTTTGGAGGCAATTAAAGATTGGTTTTGTGTGTGTGTGTGTGTGTGTGTGTGTGTGTGTGTGTGTGTGTGTGTGTGTGTTCATATCTGTCAAAGAGCAATTATGGTGACAATGTCCTCAATGTGTTTTTTTGTTTTTGTTTGGACGGCTCATTTTCATATCAGAGGAGACGGTGATGTTTCACAAGTTGATTAATGTGTTTTCAGGAGGATATGTGTGTGTGTGTGTGTGTGTGTGTGTGTGCGTGCGTGCGTGTGTGGGTGAAGCACACCAGGGGGAAACATTTGCAAAAAAAAAAAAAAAAACAACAACCCCTACGCACAAGAACACATTTGAAATCCCACAAACAAGAGCACACGGATGAGATGGATGCGAGGCAGTAAATGGCTCTTAATTGATGCGCTGCATCCTTTGTTTCATTATTTACAGGCCCGCCTCATTATTCTAACATTCCCAACTCTAAGTACTCCACAGAGTGGCTTCTATGATATAAGCAAATAAAAATGGGAGCTTAGAATAGCAAATGACCAGCTTCATCATGATGGGAGGGTGTGTGCGTGTGTGCGTGAGAAGATATTGCGTGATTGCCTCTTCTTGGAAAAGTCATCCGACAAACAAATAAGTGCGTAAACCTCAGAGATAAACATCCATGTATATGTTTTATGTTCCGCTGCCTCGGCTAGACGCCTGCGGACTGTCGTTAACCGCATTTATACGCCGCTTTTCTGGCATCACCTGAGTCACATAAGATGACGCCTTTGCTCCGGATCTCCTGCCCGGCCCCTCGTGGTCGGGGGAGCTAAGCTAACGTGCACGATGCTGTTTTTTTTGTTTTGTTTTGATGATTAAAAATAAACAGCGTTTTACATTTTCATATTATCACCTTTAAATTTCATGTTCCAATGCAGTAAATTGTCATAAATGACACATGATGAAGGTACTCGTGACTCGAGGGGTTTTTAGGAGGTCTTTTTTTTTTTACTCCTTGTCAAGTATTTCTTCCCATTAGCGCTTGAACTCCTACTCAAGTAATTTTAATTGCCAAGTAACACTCGAGGACTCTTTCTGTGTGTCGCCGCTGCCTGGGACCGTTGGGACTTGAACACAACAGTCTCACTGTGCCACCCTGCTGCTAAGTAACTTTTGAATAGTTAAAGAGATTCAACTTTAAAAAAAAAAAAAAAAAAGTTTTAGTTTACGAATCTTCAGCTTCAGCAAGAAACCCCAAAAATCACATTTTCACGACTCGAAACTAGACGAGACGGTGGATTTGTCACCTGACATTTAGTACAAACGGCAAAAAAGAGGAAAAGAAAGACGCGCACGCGCACACACACACACACACACACACACACACACACACACACACACACACTTGAGCTTCAGTTGAACAAAAAAGAAGAGATGTGTTCTGTATGGACCAGTTTTTAACCGTTTAATGGCGTTCATACGCCTCGTAATGCTAATCCTAACCTGATCCGCTCGACTTTCCTGCCGGGCGTCGTCTTATACGTCGTATTTTCCAAATAAATATGAAACATTGAGATTTCCAAAAGTGTTCATGAGTCGTTTCATTATGTCTGAGACCACATCTGGACCTGGGTGAGATCCCGTTACTGCCACATGTGTGCCACATCCAGGCGGGTCATTACCAGGCCGAATCCTTATCGAATCAAGAGTTTTTAGTAGCCTTAAATAGATGAAGCTCCCGTACTGTGGTCCAGTCACATATGTTTGCAAAGAAAGACAAGCGCGTGTGTGTGTGTGTGTGTGTGTGTGTGTGTGTGTGTGTTCGCGCGCATGCGAGTGTGTGTACGTATACAGGAGTAGACAGCTGAAACCGAGCCAGAAGGCAGAACGACATGCCTGTAGCATGAGCAGCAAACTTTCCGGAGTAACTGAGACACCCAGCTGGTCTGTAACTTTAATGCCGCTACGCTTTTCTAACATGAACTGACACTTCTGGATCCAGGCGGAGGGGGAAGAAAAAAAAGTCGGACCTGAGGAGGATGTAGATGGAGGGAGATTGACAAGAGTGAAAAACACAGCAGCACACAGATGAAAACAAATGCGAGAACCGAAAAGAGAAAAAAAAAACAAAAAAAAGAAAAAAGGAAAAATCAGATATAGGAAACAGAAACCCGAGCGTTGTCCAAATTGCAGTGCTGGAGGTATTAGAGCAGCTTGTCAGTCAAAACTCCCTGGATACACACAGAGCAGGTGAGGCGAGGTTTAACTGATACACACACCAACGAGTCAATTACAGGCCGGCGAGGCAGAATGTCACGGCCGCCCGGACACTAAAGCGACGGCTTAACCTCCTCACACTCCATCAATATGCCTCCACCGGGGAGGAGGCGGTCCCGGAGAACAGGAAATAGTCAAAAAATATCATACATATGTGTGCGGGGTTGTAGTTCTGTGGGATCTTGTAGTTGTTGATGTAAAAATGGTTCCCCCACACAAAAAGCCATGAAAAGATCTCCTCTTAAAAGTAACTACGTCGACCCCGCGGTGCATTCAGTGACGGCTCTGTAAATAATAACGGCCAACCAGGAATAAAACATTTGCAAAAATTTCATCTGCAAGAGGGGGAGAAAATCCCCAGCACGAATTTCATTGATTTAATCATTCTCACACCAATTCTATTTAATAAACAGCACAACAGCGAGTAAAGAGAGTAAATTGTATTAATTTGCTGTTTCACTGACACGCAGAATCCTGTTGATTTTGTTTGTCGGGTGCAAAGACTTGAGAGTTGTTGCGCGTAGGGAATCCCCCCCAACCCCACCACCCGAGTCCTTCACCCTCTGAAGTAGGGTGGGCTGAGATAAGGCACATTACACAAACACACACTCTCTCCCAGGGTGGTCGGGGAGCGTGCGGGTCACATAACTCTGCTGTTTACAGAGGAAATCCACAGTACAAGGAGACAAGTGTGTGTGTGTGTGTGTGTGTGTGTGTGTGTGTGTGTGTGTGTGTGTAAGGAGAGGTTGCATATCGCTCATTTGTGCAGCGAAAGCGACGGGAAATGATTTTAATCAGGGACGAGGTCAGCGGAGGAAGTTCAGATTGTTCAGATCCTGCGTTGCAAAAAAAGAAATCGAAACGTTAGCGGCTAACAATTAGCTGCTAACGTACTACTTTGTGAGGGGACGTGAAACATTGAAGCAACAGAAATTAAAAGCGCTTTGAAGTGAAGTTGTAGTTGTGTGAGTCTTATCTGCATCTAACCGAGGAACAAAATTGGCTGGCCCTGAGTGTGTGTGTGTGTGTGTGTGTGTGTGTGTGTGTGTGTGGCATCTCCTGAGCTTATCTGTGGACTGCAAAGAATTGTTGTTATTGGTGGTGGCGGGTGTTGCGGGGGCGGGGGTGGGGGGTTAGAGGAGTGACAGAATGGAAAGAAGAGACGGAGGAGTGTGTCTGGGAGAAACGGAGGGATGGAAAGTCAAGCTGCGGAGTGAGAAGGGCAGACAGCGGTAGCACTGTTATGTCTAGAGAGGAGGTGCAATGAAGAGGAAGTCAACCCAACATCATGGCTTCCCTTTTTTTTTAATTTTTTTTTTTTAGATTTAAATCATCTCAGAAAATTGCAAAATAAAGCTGTTTTGTTTGTTTGTTGTTGTTTTAGGGTTGTTTTAAAAAAAAAAAAAAAATTATTCCCTCTCACCAGAAAGAAACTTGAAAAATAATCCCGGAACGAGCGAAGCCGTTATTAACCGCTAATTGCTGGGGACATTTCTTAGCTCTAATGAAGTCTGGTGGCGGGCGGCTAGAGTGTGAGGTGAGTGTGTGGGAGAGGGGGAGAGAGAGAGAGAGAGAGAGAGAGAGAGAGAGAGAGAGAGAGAGAGAGAGAGCGAGTCGGGTGTACAGCTCATTTTCAGCAAGCTGTTTGGAATTCTCTGGAAGGAATGCGTGGATGGATTACACTGCTGGCTGCTACAGCGACTTTCCAATGAGGCTCCACTTTGTCTTCGCCCTTATCTAATCCACGCTGGAATGAGCATCTCTGCAAAAATTAAAATGAGATCGGAAATGAAATGACTGGCCTCGTTTGTTTGCGCCGCGCGGGTGCACTCGTGATCGGTGAAATTAAAAAAATGGATTCCGCGCACAGAGTCTGGCAACCATGAAGAGCGACGAAACAAACGCTCGCCGATGGACGGTGCCGTTTTCACAGACTGACGAGTTATGAACAGAACCAGTCCAAGATGAGACACTGAGCTGAAAATGGTAGAGGATATGAACACTTGCTGCACTTGACAAGATGTAGTTCAACATAGTTGTGCTAGGGATGATGGGTAATGTAGTTTATGGGGTCTTTGGAGGCTTACCAGTCCAACCGAGTGCAAACTGGCACCGGCACCAGCACCAACTTGGAGGAAAACACTATAAACTCAACCAAGAGTGAGTCTGTCAGTCACAAAAACAGCAGAGGCTTTGAGTTCGAGAGGTTTGGGATGTCACTTGAAGTACTCCCGAGTACTCCGGAGTACTTCCCAAGTACTCAGAGTGGAGACAATATATCATACATGAAAACTAAGCAGTTTCTAATTCCACTTGGGCCCGGTTGAGCTCTATCTTAGCCAAGTGGACTCTCTAACAGCACCACATGACATGTTACCCCCATCATCTCCCTGCAACCCAACACCCCCACCCCCACCCCCTCTACACACACACACACACACACACACACACACTCCACCCTAGAACCCCTAACACTGCCAAGCAAAACACCTGGCATCTGTATGAGAAGGGCACCAATTTCACAGTGACTGCCAGGCGGTCAGCTGAGCCCTCTGCCACACACACACACACACACACACACACACACACACACACACACATAAGTGACGTGTGGGTGTGATTCAGATGTGCAGAGCAGGTGTGTGTGTGTGTGTGTGTGTGTGAGAGAGAGAGAGGGAGACACAGAGAGAGGCAGCTTTGTAAGCATAAGAGAGGTATGTGTTAGAGTAAGTGTGTTAGAAGTGTGTGCGCGTGTGTGCGCGTGTGATGGACAGCAGCAGTCTGAAGACTTGTAACTGTAGATTCACGCTCAAAACCGCGTTTGTAGAGGCGTGCACGTCGGACCAAGCGCGCACGTCTACTTTTATATGTCTGACATTGATGCATTTCCCCGTTGCGTGCTTCCGTTCTCCGGCTGAAGTTTTGTGTGTGTCAGAGGCCGAGGCTGGCGCTGAAAGCCTGATGGATGGGGTCCAAGGGTCAGGGGCTTCAGCTGTTGTTGGCCACATCACAGGCTGGTGAAGCCCACTGCTCGCCTCGCACCAGAGCGCGTACAGCACTTTTGTTGTTGTTGGTGGTGGCGTTTCATTGTCGCTGCCATGTGAGAGCTGAGAGAGTTCAGAGGAGATGAATAGAAGAGTTTGGATGCCAGGGAGACAGGGTGCGTGTGTGTGTGTGTGTGTGTGTGTGTGTGTGTGTGTGTGTGTGTGGGGCATTAGTCCCATAGCTGAGTTCAAAGCCAAGGAAACTTGAACAAGGCCGGAGCCAACAGCGCACCCCCCCCCCCCCTCCACACATCACACATCATCCAAGTTATAATCTGGGATTTACAATGTAAGACTACAGCTATGAAGTGAATCCAGATCAACAGGTTTTACTTGGCGGATGCAGACGTCCACGCTCGAAGAAAGTAGTCCTCCTGGAGCACCAGCGTACCCTGCACACGCGTGAGTAATCCCAGGGAACAGAACTGTTGGGGTTTGAGGTTCAGTTTGTTTCGCACGTTAAAAAAAACCCACGTGAAAACAAGCAACTGAAATGAAAGCAGAGTCAAAAGATACAAAGGAGAGAAAAAAAAAGTTATTTTTGCCTCGGTAACCTGCATCTCTTCTTTCTCACACCTGAAGTTTGTTTTTGGGTTTTGTTGGAGTCCTAATTTAAAAAAAAAAGAAACGAATAAATGCAGGATAAGAAACAGTGGACGACAAAATCCCCTGCTTCTCAGTGTAATGTAACATATGAACCTTTCATTGTTGCCACGACGATGTCATCAGCTCTTAAGAAAGGAGAGGAGGGGGGCTGATGTGCCAGGAGAGGCGGCCACGTTACCATAGCGACAGCTGGTTTAAAAGATGGTGGTTGGTGGCTGGGTTGCGGTGTGTATATATGTGTGTGTGTATATGTGTGTGTGTGTGTGTGTGTGTGTGTGGGCGGAACAGGGGGAGACAGCCAACACTGCTTTTCGGGGTAAATATGTTTCAAATTAACAACGTTGCTTCATCGATTTGATTTTTTTCTTGTTGAAAAAAACGGAGATGAAATTAAGTAAGAAAAAAAAAAAAAAAAAGAAAAGAAAAGAAAAAAAAAAAGTGAAATCGAGCAGGGATATTGCGCGGGACATGAAATTATTTCCAGTATCAGTCCAAGCGTGCAAATCCAATTCCACAGTTCATGAACAATATCAAACAAAACACGCGGGCCGGAAGAACACACTCCGGCGATACTGCATCAAAAGACCACACGCTGGATGAGGTGGGTGAAGGGCAGGCTAACTGCTAACGCTAATCCATAACTGGAGCAATCTCCATATTCAGGAAGTTTAAAAGGCACATTAGCCACCAGCTATTCCCATGGCCCACCTCAGACCTGGAGGGGGGGGGAGGGGGCAGCTTTCTAATGAAGTGCATAATGAAACAAGAAGCCATTCCGTAAACGAGGGGATGAATTGATATGAATGGCAGCAGGTGAAGGACAGGAAGGCTAATAAAGGGGAATGTGCCTTTAATGAAGAGGATGAAAGAGGAAGGGGGAGTAAAGGGGAGGTCACAGTGGGTGAACCATCCCCTCACACGCTACACTTCCTCTCCGCAGCGGGTTTTTTTGGGGAGCTGCGTGGGAGAGATAACTGGTTCGCCCTCCCCGGAGCCCAGCGTTTGATTGACACATGCTAACAAGCTAAGGTGTAGAACAGGGGCGGCGGCGCCAGAATGCTAAGAAGAACATAAGCAGGGAATTCCAGCACAAACTCGTCACTTTGAAGGGAACGCAAGAGAATTTTCCTTTTTTGTTCTGTTTTGTTTCGAAAAGGTCACAAAGCACAAACCATAACGTGAAGTTTGAAAACACATCCGGTGATGTCACGTGACCTGGGAGGAACGCCCGCGCTCGCCTCCACACACTCCGCCGGCGTGATGTGTGCTCCGGCAGACGACCCCTGACACAAGCTTTTGTTTAATGGACGTTAAATGCAATTAATTGTCCGATGTTGAGCCGCTGTTGTTTATTGTCTTTGGCAGTAAACTGACCACAAGTACTTGAAGGGGGGGGGGGGGGGTGTTTACTGCCTTGTTGTTGTTTTTTTTAAAGTACAGCGACTAGAAGCTTAAGTGCTTCTGAGAGCGAGCGAGGACGCGGCAGCCCAGTTAGAGGTGAGATTTATGGGGCTTTAAGTTGAATTTAGATGATGTATTATTCATTGAAATTAATGTCTCATCTTTTCGGTTGCTGAAAAGATACGCACCACAAAAAAAAGAAAAGAAAAGAAATACTGCACTCTGTTTTTGCACTTTTCTCCTTCATTATGCAGTTTATTGCATTTGGTTTTGAAAGTTTTATCCCCTAGATTTAAAAAAAAAAAAAATTCTTACTAAATATCAATCAAAGGCAGCAAATATTCAACGCCGGAACGTCCTTGAACACCCTTAAACGTTCAACTTGCTTTGGTGTAACGCTATGAGCTTCTTACCTGGGAAAGTCATTGAATTCCAGAAAAAAAAACATGCCTGGAAAAGTTTTGGGAGAGTAAAATGAAACCAGGAAATACTCAAATACCTGAATACTACAGTAAATATGTTTAAACTAAAAAAACAAAACAAAAAAAAAAAACCCTGTCTAATCCATCTTCATTTACTTTGACTCATTATGTTGGATCATTTTATTCAAATTCACACTTTTTCATTTACTGGTTTGTGAAAAACAATTTAATGTCATTTTTAATAAAATGGACGCGAACGGCGTTTTTTTTTTTAATCTTTTTTTTTCTACTTCTTTTTTTCCTCTGCT
Source organism: Aulostomus chinensis (assembly GCF_037954235.1). Classification (NCBI taxonomy): domain Eukaryota; kingdom Metazoa; phylum Chordata; class Actinopteri; order Syngnathiformes; family Aulostomidae; genus Aulostomus; species Aulostomus chinensis. The sequence continues at coordinate 59,316,355 of NC_141320.1, read as the reverse complement.
ACTCGGATCCAGTAGAGCGTTCAACTTGTCGAACGATTCATTTGATCCGACCGAATCAAACCGTTGATCAGCCGTTTCCGCGCCCGCCGCTTTTAAAAGGTTCTACTTCAGCACATCCAGGAGGAGGGTCAAAGACAGACCAGACGAGACAGATAAGCTCAGGCCTCGTCTCTGTTGGCGCTAATTAAACATGAACTGATTTCTTCTCCACACTCTAATTATCCCCCCCCCCCCCCCCTTCTGTTTCAAGTGTAATTTCACCAATCAGTGCCATCTTTTATTTCTGAGAGCAAATTGGCCGGTAATCACTTTCTAGTGGAGATACCCCTGCATGGAGATGATTCAGTCATTATCACAGGGCCTGGCCACTCCTATCAGTCATCACACAGGGCACATTTATCTGATGGTGCTCTGAAGGAATCTTTAAAGTGATGAGTCATGCTGTTGTACAGTCATCGCTTAAATGATACAGAAATAGAAACGATGCGGCGGCAAAAGGGGAGGAAATACGTGTGTGTAATAATATATAGATGTGTATCTATATATTCAATGACATGAGGTTCCAATGCTACGACTTAAAAACTATTTTATTTGAAAACACCACAAAAATATACAACAAATAATCTCATGTGCAATTAATTCACAACGTGGAGGAAAAGGGATTCCTGTCTGTCCACTTCCTGTCCTCATTCCCTCCCTCAAGAGTTGATTCTATACAACATACGGATTCATTTGCGTGTTATTAAGTTAATCTCAGTTCTATAAGTATAAAATCTATGTTATAAGAGCCTTTTATTTACATGCTTACACACAAAAACGGAGTCTCTGCTCACACGGCTCCTATCATGGGGTTCTTCCGTCTGGGGTCCGGCTGGGTGTCGTCTGCGTAGCCGTAGCGGTCAGGGGAGGTGTAGCGAGCAGGACTAGCCTGCCGGTAGCCGTCCCCTCGCCCTCCCGCTGCCTCGTAGTAGTGGCGCCCTCTGTGGCCCGCCGTGGGGGAAGGGGGGATGTCGTGGTGTACGGCGGCACGGTGCTGCTGTCCTGCGCGGGGAGAGGAAGGGTAGTAGCGCGGGGGCTGCTGGGTGCCTGGATGTGGGAGGGGGACTCGGGCCGGTTGGCTGGCGTGTTGGTGAGGGACGGGGTCTCTCGGTGCAGGTCTGGAGTGGGTGGGGTAGTTGTAGGGGTCCCTTCTGAAAGACAAATTTGACATGTTAGCATGTAGCATATTCGCTTTGACAACTTCCTGATCATCTGGCAGGCGTGAGAGGAGGAGGCACTGGTTTGAACTGGTTCACGGTGGAGGAGGTGTCAGAGATGTGGCCTTCTCTGGCACTGAGCCCCCCTCCTGTTATTCAGTTTACATGGCGAGGCTGTGGCCTTGGCAAGATCTAGCGGTGGGGGTGTGTGTGTGTGTGTGTGTGTGTGGGGGGGGGGGGGGGCGTGGATGGAGAGATGCCAAGAGATAACAGCAAATGCCTTGGTAAGCATATATGAGGATGTGTGGTTTGACTGGTGTGTGGAGGAATGTGTGTGTGTGTGTGTGTGTGTGTGTGTGTGTGTGTGTGTGTGTCCCAGGGGTCTGCAGTAACAAGGCAGCCAGCTGGAAGTCTCCGGTTCCCTCCCACTAGCTCTGGGCGATTAGGGGGCTAAGACCCCCGGGGTAAGGCGACACGCAGGTGACGGTGGGCTGGTGGGGGGGCGGAAGAAGAGAGTGACTTAAAAAGAGAGAGAGAGAGAGAGAGAGAGAGAGAGAGAGGGAGAGGGAGAGGTGGGCTGCTCACCTTTCACAAAACCATTCAAATGTTTTCCATCTTATGTGATGTTTCCAGTGACACACACACACACACACTTCTAGCTAGCAAGCTGCTAAACGGCGAGTCAGCACAGGAAGTTGTCCTAAATATAAAAGACCAGTTCAAACGTTTAATGAACTTTTCCTTCCACCATCTTGTGTGACTGACTTGTGTTACAGTGAAAACAACACCCTGGCGCTTTCATGTCTTCGATCATAAATTACTGTAAGTTGTTTTTTTTTTCTTCAAAATAAAAGTGGCAAATCTCCAGCATGGAAAACCACCTTTTGATTCCAGATGTTTTGGAGGCGTGTAACCGGTCTCCCCTCTGGTCCCTCGAGTCCTGCCCAGCACCTGTTGACCGGCCAATTAGAGCCACTCACTCACCGCAGATTTGTTGGCGTAGAATTCGCTTGGGTGTGTGTGTGTGTGTGTGTGTGTGTGTAAATGTATTTCATTATATGTGTGTGTGTGGTTGCGTTTTCTGACCACCCAAACAGAGGATACAGGTGGCCCCGCGAATGAACAGCGCTGACTGAAGGACGGATGGCCACACACACACACACACACACACACACACACACACACACACACGATAGTTAAAGATAAGGAAGAGGAAACTTCGAGAGAGATTTCATCAGCAGATGTGGAGGGTTAAAAAAAAAGGAAATTCCTCGTAGTAAAGCCTGGCGACGAGGCAGAAGTGGAAGGAGGAGCGAGACGAAGGTCAAACTCCTCATTAATCCAGATTAAATGGCGGGGGGGGGGGGCACCAGGGGAGGCAACTAGAAGGAAAGAAAGAGGGATGGAATGATATACTAAGAGAGGAGTGGGGGCGCACCTGGGCTCTAAGGGCCACCCAAACGTCCTCCTTCCCGCTCCCTCCAGACTTCCAGTGTTCATATTCCTCTCCTTTTTCTTCGGAGCCGGACAACTTTCCAAACATCAAACACGTGAAGATTTTCAGTTCTTTCTTTCTTTTTTTTTCCAAGACAAGTAAGGGATACATTCTCCTGGAGGCTGGCTGACCTTTGACCTTCGCTGTTTGAATGTCATCTATCACGCTGATTTTTGCCAGCAGACTGCAAACGTTCATGACGCTGCATGATATTTGCTCCCACATGAGAGCATTTACGTGAGTGTGTGTCCGGCCTGAGCAGGCGGGGGGGGGGGGGGGGTGTTTGGGGGTGGGGGGGGGTGTTTGGGGGTGGGGGTGGGGTTCCCCTGGGTCACGGCGCCTGGCCTGAGAGACAACGGGGAGACGAGTGTGTCTTTAAGGGTCTTTGCAAACCTGAAAATGTCCTCAATCTTCTACGCTTCTTCCTTGACTTCAAAGCTGAGCTTTGCGCCGCACGTCAAAGGAGTTAACGGCGCCGAGAAGAGTGATGATGTCATCAGAGACAGATGACACCGCCAGCTCCTCCTCTAGACATTCACGGAGCGAACTAGCCGAACACCAAATGTGGCGTGTTCTCCTGCTGGATTAAAGTGTTGCTTGCCGTCGGTAATGACAATTAAAGGAGCTCCGCCAGAAACGCTAATCCAGCTTGAAAAGAGTTTATGACAAACAAGACACACGCAGACAGTAAAGGGGGGGCGGGGGGGGGCGGGGTTGGGCTCCCATTCAGCTGTCAGGCAAGGGTTACACACACTCGCGAAACCACAAAATAAAACAAACGGGACGTTCCCGCCAGCGATGATGCAACAAATACACGGATGTGCTTTGATGGCAGTTTACAGCTTTTGTGATTAAAAAGAAGTGACGGAAATAAAAGGGAGGGGCTCCAAGAAGAGGGGGCAGAGAGAGAGAGGAGGGAGGGACGAGGGCGCCGTCTCACGTCTAGATGGAGCGACGACGGCGGCGCAGGTGTGATGTGAACCAGAGGGACCGACTAGCTGTAATGATACAGCCTGTAATACATCTGACTCACACCTCCGTATACCACCACCCTCTGAGAGAGTGTGTGTGTGTGTGTGTGAATATTACATCCATGATTACACACATCTGAAAAATGTGTCCATCTGGGACTACAGTGACATAGTGAAGTGTGTGTGTGTGTGTGTGTGTGTGTGTGTTGGGTGAGTAGGGAATCCTCTACCTGGCCCCAGGAAACTGCTGGAGGAAGTTAGTACCCCCCCCCCCCCCATAGTGGTTCCTCAAACACAAACACACGTCCCCCATCCTGACACACACACACACACACACACACACACACACACACACACACACACACACACACACACACACACTCAGATATGCCGCTTGAATTGTTATCCACAGGTGAATGACGTTTTCTTTTTGTTTGAAAGTCTAAAAACACCTAAAAACGTGCACTCGCTTCCCACATTTCTTACTCTTTGATCGACTCTTCATTTCGCCGCCTTGGCGGCAGATCGGAGCAAGAACGTAAAACGCTTGGCGTGACTTGATGGAGCGTCGGTCTGGTCAAAGCTTGTCGTTTTCTTCTTGAGAATTTGTCTGATAACCCTTACACCGCTGCTGCGGGCGCGCGGCCCGACGACGCGTGCGTATTTAACTCATTAATGCGCTGACGAAGAGAACACGCAGATGCATGTACACACCTGCTAGGCGAGTGACGCTGGGAAGACGAGCACTGCATGCAAAATAAATTAATTGCAGGGCACCCAAAAAGAAAAAAAAGACAAAAAGAAAAAAAGGCAGCTGCAGCACCTCACTGTCAAACACTCCCACGCATGCACACGCGCTCACATTTATCTCCAGACTCGTGTTTCCAGGTAAATTTATAGCTTCGTTTACCTTGATCAGCATGTCGTTTCTCATCAATAAGTTAATGTTTATTTAATATTTATACTTAACATTCTCTCTACACACACACACGCGCGCGCAGGTGGAGGCGCTAATTGCTCTGTGCTAGCTGAGTGCTGCAGACACTCAGCAGAGCAACAGAGAAGAAACCATTAGCCGCGCTAGCTGGGGCCGACTCAAACCGCTCTATGTCAACAGCAGCGCTGGAAATTGGCTCTCACCCAGACGCACGCGGCTCATCTAAACTGACCCGCGTTTACGGCGAGCGGTGACAGGGGGGAGAGAGAGAGAAAGAGAGAGAGAGAGTGTGCGTGTGTGTTTGGCAGGTAGAGGTGAGGTAAGAAACGAGGAGGTGAGGGGAGACGAGCTCAGAACATCATGTTTATGTCACTTTTATCTGGATTCACTGACACCTGGACCACCAAAAAAAACTGCAAGCATTTGCGAGGGGGTCAAAGGTCGCGCTCCTTGGACAGTACTTCAGGAGATTGTGTAATAGAAACACGCTGGGAAAATCAGTTAATGACAGAAACAGATGGGGTTCTTCTGGGGTTTTTTTTTTTTTTTTGGGGTTGTTTTTTTTCCCCTTCCACTAAATGCAAAAACTTCTCCAGCGGCTCAGATTCTCAAAGCCTTGACGGTTCAAATCAAGTTCACCCTCTCGTGTTGTACCAGGCACCAAGGAGCTGCCGTCCGGACGCATTTGTGGACTGAATGTCACGTCGGCTCGTACGTGACGGCTGGCGTATTTCTTATTGAGCTCCAAGTCTATGCCTTTTGATTTATTTATAAAGCGGTGATTCCATTTTGCCCCATACAGAGAGAGAGAGAGAGAGAGAGAGAGAGAGAGAGGGAGAGAGAGAGAGAGAGAGAGAGAGAGAGAGAGAACGCCAGACAACAGGGATTGATGGAATCAGAGAAAAAAATGTAGAGAAGAGACGTTTATTGTAAACAGGTAGAGCCGGCGCTGTCTCAGCTGGCTAAAGCCCTTTCATTTCCTACTGCTGATTCCATTACACCCTGAGCACAAACACAGTTAGCTGGACAAACACGCCGCCACTACCGACGGGGCCTGATTTGTTGGGCTTTTTTTTTTCCCCTCCTTCTCCTTTCTTTCATAAGAGTCGGGTCATCTCACGGGAAATCAGAGGAAACAATCTGCAGGGTTGCCTCAGATGCTCTTGGGCAGCGTGTTTAACAATAAGAGATTGGTTGGCGTCACCTTTTAAACCTCCGACGCTACGAACGCAAGAAAGTGTGATGACGTACACCGAGGACGCTTAGGAGGGAAATGAGTTACGGAGACAATAACTGAAGAGAGTTGGACGAGTCGTCTGACAGCTGGACGGCGACGGCGGTGGAAATAATTGAGCGTTTATGAAGCAAGATTGGGTTTTAATAAAGATGCCGAAAGAGCCGTCCAAATTCTGATAGGGAGGCATAAAAAGCCCTCGCCGTGAATAAAGCTGTCCTTTTTTGGGGGGGGGGGGTTTCGTTGCCTGAGTCGTCTTTTCTGCAACTCGCGAGGTGGGCCCAGTCCAGGACCGAGGGGTGAAAAGGTTCAACACCCTGATGAGACCCTGCAGTTCTGGGAAGTGTGTGTGTGTGTTAGTGTGAGAACTTCTACGGGATGGTCATATGAGAGTCCTTCAGGGACGCTTGGGAGGATACGGGAGAGTAGTCAACATGCCGAGGACAACCAAGACATTGCACTTGTGGGTTTTTTGTTTTTTTTTTCCCCACTTGATGAGAACGCAGAGAGCAAACAGATGTGTTTGCTAGTGGTCTACCTGGACCTGGTCCAAGCAGAACCCAAGCCAACCACTCAAAGACAAGAGGAACTTGTTTTTTTTTACGGCTCATCGATAAACTACACCCTTCTTTGTGGAGGCTTCTCTTGTAGTAGTTTGAGGATTTATTTTTAGCTTTAGGGCTGGAAACATGAGCCGAAGTAGCGTCGCCAAAAATATGGACGTCAAGAAACTTTGATTTCTACCGGTTCTCCATCTCGCTGTATGCTAAGACGGATTGACTAACTGCTAGCTAACTGTTCGTGGCGGGTGAAGGTTTGCAGCTGAGTCTGAGTCTCCATGGTCTGGTTGGAAAATGCAGAACAGCAGTGCTTTGAAACGTGAGCTCCAGCATGCTAATATGCTCAGTCCAGCAAGCTAGGAGCTTTCATCACCCAGTGCAGATATTTCAGCCTGGATCAAGATGTTGGACTGAACACAAGGTCCACGAGGAGGCAGAACCAAATGGACCAAACGCAGGTAGGAGAATAAAAGAACCCCCAGCCTGAAACTCTCTGCTTGGATCTAAGCTGGAAATCAAACATGTTAGCTGGTGATGCACATCAGAAGCTGAGGCTCGGTAGAAAATGGAGGATGGGTTCTTCAGTAGGAGGAACCAAAGAGACCTGGCGTCACCGTCATTGGTGCGCCTGTTGTCTCTGGCTCCTCGGCCATCAGCTGCACATTAATCAGCCAATTATCAGCCCCGGCCAGCACCGCCGCTGCGCCATCCTGGCCCCATAATCCAATCACCTGGGGGGAGCGGGTCAGGGGGTGCTCTGATTGGATAACCCCAGGCTGGGTCGCCGCGCCCATGACCTGCTGCTTTGAATTGGTAATGATGTTAATATCCTCCATATGGCCGTGTGTGCACAATGTGGCCCAAAGCGGGGAGTGAGTCCAGCGGCTGAGCTGCACCCCGGAGTTAATGGCCAGTGAGGAGGGAGAAAGAGCCGGAGTAACACTATCAGCCTCCCTGGGGCCCTCCTCTCCACGCCGTCACTTCCAGCTAAATCCTCTTTCCGAGACCCCGGCCTCTGGTGTCTGGCTGCAGTCGCCTTCGGCCCTGAGTCCCCGGCCGTGGTACTTTTCCATCAAGGCGGCGAGTTCGGCACCTGCTCCCTCAGGTCCGAGGGATCTCTTGGCTTTAGAGGCGGGATGTTTTCTGACACGTTCAAGTAACAGAGTCGGTTTGGAATGTTGCCACGAAAAGCTGAAAACCACAAAACTCCACCAGCGTTTGTTGAAAACCCTGAAAACAACAACCGAGCAGAGCAGACTGGTGCGCTTTCATTAGGAGAGCTAAGATGGTCACCGGCACACTGACAGTGAAGGTAGAATATTTACACGTCTGAGCCGGATTCTGCAGAAACTCTCTCTCTCTCCATATGCTCCCATCTGCGAGGTACTTTTTCTACATCTCCTGTACTATCCACCACACACACACGCGTGCACCCACACACACACACACACCCCCCCTCACCTCCTCCTCCACTCCCACCCCTCCAGCTGCAGCCCCAGCCGGCTCCACACAAAAGGCAGTCCAAATGTATGCTAATGAGAGCCAGGCCAATGGTGGAGCCGCACTCATTTCGAGAGGAAATGGCTTTCAATAATGGCGGCCCCCAGGGGGATTTTGCACAAAGTTCAGCTCCACTTTGAAAAAAAGCATTCAATTCACCGCTGTGTCTGCTCTCTTCTTTTCTCCCCTCTTGATGAATAAAAAACATTTCCGGAATATATTTGCCTCCTCCCCCTCCCCCTCCTCGCCCCTGTATTTATGCAGGGAGGAGTCGCGGGGACAGAGGAGCCCTGATTTATCTTTACGGAAACATCAGACACCAGCCTGAGTTTGAACACTGTTCAGACTCCATCTGACGCGTCTCTCCTGTCTTCTGCTGCTCTTCTCCAGAGGCCGGCGTGGCTCTGGGAGCACCTGAACTCAAGCGTATGAATTTCCAAAAATACTTCAATGGACCAACTTTCTCGAGGTCTCGCTTGAACCCACCCTCACGCCGAGCCTGAGCTGACGTTATTATCGATAATCCAAAATTAAAACTGCTGTCTTATTGTGCAACTAAGAAGATGCTGGCTAATTGCATACTTTTTAATATTATCTTGGAATACACGCAGTTTAATTATTAAAGTTCAAGAGGGCCGCAACTAAGTTTTTGTTCAATAATGCAGTGAAAATTTCCAATCAGCGACTCTTTAAATCGCTTGTTTTGCCCAACAATTTGCAGGAAAATTACTTATTTTTCCTCGGAAAAAAGAAAAGTGACTGGATTAATTAAGTATTAATCCACGCTGATTATTTTCGTGTCTTTTTTGCTATAGGGAAGAAAGTCAAAGGTCCTCAAAGTCGGTCTCCATTTGGGTTCGCCTCCGCGGTTCTAGCTGGGTAATCTTGTCCCTCCTCGTCTCTCCTCCAGACACTCGGTGGGAGCCGGCGCTGATGTCTGCGCTCCCTGGTGCCTGTCATATCAGGAGGGGCAATAACCCGTGAAATGACTCTTCTCTTTTTCTCACTCTCTATCCCGGTGTCCCCCACCCCTAACTTTTTCCCCCCCTTCACGTTCCCCGCGCCGCACCGCTTAGCCGCCGGACGTCAAGGCCGTGGCTCTAGCGGCGACGCGTGCATGCGCTTGGAGGTGTGTTATATGAACAGCTAAACAAACACAAGGAACACACGCGGTTCCATTAAATCCACACTGGAGGTTGTACATCCTTCAGTAGAGTGTGTGTGCCTGTGTGTGTGTGTGTGTGTGTGTGTGTGTGTGTGTGTGTGTGTGAGAGATCCTCCTGCCTGTGCCTTGCTCTCTGGAGAGCTGATCAGTCCTATTCCTGGGATGAGTAGACACTCCCAAGGCAAACACTCCAGATTTAATTATAAGCTCCAAAGAGGATTAGTCTGTGCCGTGTGTGTGTGTGTGTGTGTGTGTGTGTGTGTGTGAGAGAGAGAAAGAGTGAGAGAGAGGAGACACAAAGAGAGGGAGTGGTAAAAAAAAAGTTATCCCTTCATTTCCTGCTTTGAGGAGTAAAATGAAAGCTTACCTGGGATGTGTGGGGTACTGCCGGTCCACCTCCTCATACAGGTGTGCTGGTCGTGATTCTGCTGCTCTGGGTGCCACCTGTGACAACACACACACACACACACACACACACACACACACACACGATATTTTACTCTCTGGGTAATGTAAGGCGGTGGACGTATGTTCTCACGTGCTGCTTTGTGGTTTCAGTGGCTAACAATAAACAAAAGACAGCGAGCGAGCGCCCCCTCATGTGGTGACAAAAACATCTGGAACCACTGTGCCCCCGCCCCCCTTCAAGCCAAAGCTAAGAGAACTTCCACGCCACATTTTCAGGCGTCCACGCTGAACATGCAAAGCAGCTAAATCTGTTCCACCTCTCTCTCTCTCTCTCTGTTGGCAAACACCAGTGTGGATTACAGGCATCATGTGGTAAGTAGTTGGACAGCCGGGTTACTCAGCCTGGACTCACCAGGATAAACCTCCGTTCTGTCGCCTCATGCTACCCATGAGTGCTGACAGATGGGCGGCGACTGACAGGAGAGGAGCCGAGGAACACGGGGGGTTCAACCAATAAAGACGCTTTAGATTGGTTTCTTTTTCTGTTGTGAAAAGAGACATCTGACATCTGAGACATTGGAGCGGCCTGAAGTTCAAGAAGCTCAAGAAGCCAGTAGATTTTTGAGGATATTACAAAGAGAACTCAAAGGGAGACAAACAAAAGAAGGTGCAAGATCAGTTGGAGAGTGTGAGAAGAGGAGGAGGAGGACGACGAAGAGGAGGAGGAAGAAGAGGAGGAGGAGGAGGAGCACATAGCGTTTCAAATATCTCTAATCTGAGCTCTGAGTTTTCACATCCAAACATGGCGTGTTTACTCGATGAACATTTCAGCCTCCAAACACACCGCAGACCTGCTGTGCTGCAGATTAGCACGCGCACACACACACACACACACTAGCATGTTGCTCACACCCGCAGCTATACTTGACACACACACATACATACATAAACAAGCAATCACGGGGTTTGATTGACACGCACGTGTGAGCGAGGTACCAAAGCAGGGTTTGATATCTCTCTCTCTCTCTCTCTCTCTCTCTCTCTCACACACACACACACACACACACACACAAAATGGTGTACATTCTGCATTAGCACAATACATTAGCACATATCATTAGCATGTCTCCACTCTAATGTCTCTCTCAATGGGAGCCAGGAAAGAGGCAGGGCACTCTTCACTAAAGTGTGTGTGTGTGTGTGTGTGTGTGTGTGTGTGTGTGTGTGTGTGTGTGTGTTATTTTGAGGGTATGTGTGTTTTGGGTTTACTATGATGGCTCTATCCATCTTTGGATGTGTGTGCTATGAAAAGGGAAATTATGCAAAGAGATGCATAATGTGAGGTACAAAAAAAGAGGGGAGGGGGGCATTAGTCTCAGCAAGATGCAGGGGCTCAGGTGGGAGACCCGTGAAGTGTGTGTGTGTGTGTGTGTGTGTGTGTTGAATGAGGCATAATACATCCTCTGAATGAGAGGAGAAAATGTGTGTTTAGATAAAACGTGTAAAAGACGATTGATGTATTAATGTAATAACCTGGAGCTATATGTCTGGTCTTTATTAACACACACATACATATTCATCCTTCCTGACAAAAGCTGCGTTGTGTACACACACATACACACACACACATACGCACAAGTATACCAACACACCTTGCCATAGCAATGTGGAATTCATCCAGGTTAGAGAGAAAAGGTGCTGGTCAGACTTCGCTGTTCTTTGCACGTCATACAGGTTCAAGTCCTTATCCTGAATGTGTGTGTGTATGGACAGCGTGTATGTGTGTGTGTGTGTGTGTGTGTTGGGGGGGGGGGGTGTCCATAACTGTAACAGAGAGGACTCCTCACACACACCACCAACAGGGAATTTCACAAGTCTTTGTCAGAGTTGATTGTGCGTTATCTAAACCGGAACCATCAGCACATCTTCTGATCCATTTTGACGCTTTTCTCCGACGAGTCTAAACACATCACCGCAATTTCTGCCTCCTAGACGTGCGTCGAGTCATTGGGTACGCCGCGGCACACCAGCTGACGAACGCTGACAAAATGGTTGGCGCGCGCGTGTGTGTGTGTGTGTGAATGAGCAGAAAGTGACTTTTTCATTTTTCCAAATTAGAAAGCTATGCCTTGACGGTGCCAGATGATATACAAACACACGCACACACGCGCGCACACATGCACAGCAATCAACTAGAGCAGCACAGCTGTCACATTCATCAGAAAGTATTGCCGGAGCTCAGGAAATGAATTTCCTGGAGCACTTAGGGCTTTGGTGTGAATTTGTGATGCTCATATATACAATAAGCCTCAATTGTAAGTCCAAGTGCTTTGACACAAAGCCCGAGAAGAAGTGCTTTCAAACTGAGATGTGCCGATTCGCCTCTCTTCCAAACCGCTTTCCTTCGCCGCCGCATTCTAAACGGCATAATTAACCATCACTCTCAATCTCTCTCCTCCTCCATCCATCTCTTTCTTCCTCCCTCCATCCATCTTGGATGTTAATTAAACGAGCGTCTCAGTGTGGAGCCTCTGCCTGGCACTCCATGCCCGTCTACCGCTGGCAGACTCGCCCCCGCGCCCTGCATCTGACTGGCACCATGAGGCGAAATCTTCCCAATATTTACCCCCCCCCCCGCACCCCCGCCCCCGCCCCCGCCCCCAACCCGAGGGAGAACATAGGACAGATAAGCAGAGATGGAGAGAATGAGCTGGCGGCGAGTTTGTGAGGGAGGTTGCACCAAAACAAAGCAAGAACTCAACGGGGTGAACTTCGAATGCTGTAAAAAACAAAACCTCGGTACTTCTAAAAGCAAACTTTTAGAAGTACGCCACCCACCCCCACACTCTTCAACAATGGCTCTAATGTGCAATGGAGAGTTCACCACAGCAACACACCGAACCAGAAAAAACAAAAACCCCATGTATCCAAAAGCAGCAGAAAAGCTGAATAGCATCCATAGCTAATGTTAGCGACATGGCTATAAAGCGTGAGGACTACTGGCAACTTCAATTATTATTTGTAGAGAGTAAAGTAGCACACCAATGACGACTGTTGTGAATGGAGCATAGGCGTGGAGGGGTTAAAGACTGATAATGCTACCTGTGTAGCTAACATGCTAGCAGCTGCACCTGCAAATCCCCTCTCCTTATTTCTCAATACTCAGGATTTTTTTTCCCCCCTCACATCAAAAGGGAGCTTTTATTTTTTAAATTTAAAAACAAAACAAAAACCCTTTTCAAATGTGGAGAAACTGTATTTTCTCGGTCAAATTCACAGTACAGTGAGAACTTCTGCTGTTAGCCTGGCGACTGAGAAGAATTAATGAGCTGCTGCTTGTGTTTCCTTGCATCCTTGTGGGCTCGCCGCTGTAGTCTGATCCTCCATGGGAAGCGTCTTTGGTTTAAAAAAAAACAACAACAACAAAAAAAACCCAGAGAAAAACCAACTGTCTGGTTGGCATGGTTACCCACTAATAACCAGCTAATACTCAAGAAAGGTCATAGCCACTTCTTTCATGCTAGTGAGGGTTAGCCCTTTGGCACACCAGATTATGCTGTATTACCAGGCTATGTGTGTGTGTGTGTGTCAAACAAGAGGCTCTCTTGCTCCCCAGTGTACACTAAACACTCACACACCTGGACCCCGCTCACGCTGACCTCGTTAGCAGCAGATGGCTCACACACACACTCACACGGGGACCAGAGGTTACACACTCTTCGACTGGAATGTGGTTTATTTTGGTAATAGGCCAATCTGCTGGTAATTGTCTCCATTGTTACTGTTTGTTTAGGCCTCACCTCCTGACCTCAGGATGGAGTCCTACATTTACATCCAGTTGGAATTGGAAAAGCGGTGCGCGTTAGCGGTGTCACCTTTCCGTGCGCAGACTGAGACTGTCTAGCTCATCAGCTGCGCGACGTAAGAATTCGCAGCGGGCGTTTTGGCTTGAATCTTGCAACGGTTCACATGAACTCTAAATGAATCGAATGTGTTTACATGCATCAGAGAGCAGAATGGGGGGGGAAAAAAATCACTGGCTCCACGTCGCCCAAATGCACACGGACGTGTATCACAGAGGTTTGTTGAAGTGGCAAAAAACTACAAACAGAGGTAACGGGTGATTTATAATGGCCTTTTTCAGGAAATCTGAGGTGGTTACATAAACCACTTAATTGTCTTTGTGATTATTTAATAGAATATTAGGTTCCAGGTTAATTCAGCTGCAGTCCAGCAACTTGGCGCCTTTAATTACTTGTGGAAACATACCTTCCAAATGAGAGAAGGGAACCTGAACATTTCTGGATTGGGTTTGTTTGGAATCTGTAATCAACATGTATGCTAAACCACTTCCATGTGTTTTTCAGTGTGTGTGTGTGTGTGTGTGTGTGTGGCCGTGGCAGTGGCCAAGAGGTGTTTATTTGCTGGGGCTGTGTCCCTGCTCCTCGTCCGCCTCTGTGGGTTCATTTGCCTCCCCACTGCTCACCGAAATAACATCCAAATACCACTGTGAGTGAGTGTATCATTCTTCCTTCTGCAGGTTAGGATGTCCAGAACGACATGTCCTTACTTTTTGTTGCTGTTATGACTCAGCTCAACCTGCACGCACACAGAAGCCACAATAGGGCCACTTCCCGTGGCGCCCCCCCTCCAGTTATTCGGTCCTCTCTGGTCCGGTCCTTCCATTTCCAGATATGCAGACGTGGGAGTTGACGCCACCGCCAGCGATGGAGGCTTTGATGACTGAATCCAGCTCCTCATGCCCTCCAACGGCCTGCTGCAAATGTCATGAGGTCGATCCGTCTGACCTTCAGACGCTTTGATGGCGCTTGGCAACTGCGGAGCTGCCATGGTTTTAAGGGTCAGTTCAACAGAAGTCAAGAAGTTAAATCACTTTGTGGTGCTGAAAACATTGAAAGCCGTTTTCTCTCTCTCTCTCTCTCCAGGGTACGGCTGCTTAAGATGCCATCTTTTCATGCAACAGTTGCAAATGTTTGCCTGCATCTCAGCCCAGTAGCCCGCAAGATCACCTTCCCGTCGAGCCAGCCATCTGCAGCGGTTTGTCCTTTCTTCAGTGCAGTAAACGGACAAGATGTACTTTGGAGACAGTTCTCCGTGCATTCGAGGCTCAGGCGTCTCGAAAGTTTCCACCGACTCATCAGTCAGCTCACATCCATGTCTGTCCAGAGTCCGTCGTTTAAATAGAGAAGACTTTCAAGGGCCTCAACAAAAGGTGTCAAATATTCTGTCTGTTCTAGAGTTGTGATGCAGAAAAGGGATCTTGCAGGACAATACCATGGTGACTTTTCGGACCTGTCATCATTCCATCCAATCAATCAGACCTTGACCTTCCATCAGAAAATCAGCTCAGAAGTCCCTCAAGGTCTTCAGGATTCTACGGTTTCTCCCGGGCTAACGACGACCAAGACTTTTCATTCATTGTTCATTCGTTTCCTTCAGCTAGTTTGGGAGGTGTAAAGAGACACGCGTGACCCGACTGAACATCCTCTTCTTAAGTCCAAAGACGGAGCGGTGGCGCGCTTTGAAGTCGAACGAAGGAGGATGGCAGATTTCTATCAACTCGCCGACAGATAGCACTCCGCAGTTCGCCTGAAGGCCAGAGACAAGCTGCGGGGATAAAGGCAGACACCAAATAAGTCCCTGTAGGCCTTTATCGGCCCAGATGAGGAGAGGAGGTTAAAAAAAAAAAAAAAAAAAGGAGAAGAAAAAAAAAATCTTGCCCGGTTGCTGCGCGGCATTGGAATGAAGCGACTTAAAACAAAGGCGAGGAGTGTGTTGAGCCTCGGGGAAGAGCTGACGACGAAGAGGAGGGGGTCCGTGGATGGAATAGCTCATTGTGACTTTGCAAGGATGGTGCTAAAAAAAAAAAAAAAAAAAAAAGTGTGTGTGAGTGTGAGTGTGTGTGTGATAGCAGTGGGTAGAAACATAATGCAGGAATGAGATGTTCACTCTTGTCTTTGCCTCCCATGGGTGTGTGTGAGAGAGTTCAGCTTGTGCCTGAGTCGGAGAGAAGAGGAAGTGCTCCTGCGCGCAACAATTAATGAGATGAGAGCCAACAGCAAAGAGCAGATGGTTGTAGAAAAGAACATTATGTAGGAATTCTTTGCCTCTCGGGTTTTTTTTGGGTTTTTTTTTCAATTTCACACAGATCGGTGTAACATTACATTCATTGGTCAGGATGCTAGCGGTGTATATATCCGGATACGGAGTAAACCCTAAATATCAGGAATCAGGCAGATGACAAACAAGATGCCATTCAAGTGGACGAGAGCCGAGGCTGATATCCCAAACCCCGGAATCCACAAAAAGATGTCGCACACGGGAGGAAAGGTGTGAGAGCCTAACAAGGCACCGCGAGAAAGGCTGACGCACGCAGCATCGTTCTGGAAGGTTTGAATGTATCATCGCGTCTTGCTAGCACGCATCTGAAGCTAACGTGAGCTGAACAGCTGGCGTGTAGGACCAGCCTTTTGCAGCCTGACCGGTCGTGTAACCCTGACATTAACAGAAACAGTCTCATTTCTGCCTCTGTCATTTTGCAGCCGGCCAGTTCTTGTCACAGTAGCTTGTTGGAGGGGATATTTCTGGCTATATGAACCAAACACTAACTTGCGGCGAAGCCCGTGTAATTATACGGGCTAGAATAGAGCAGAGCCTGGCACAGAGAACAGTCCTTTAATCAGCGCAGGCTTCCACAGGGCTAGATGGGTCAGGGGGGCGTGTGTGTGAGTGAAAGGGCGTGTGTTCTGTGGGTGATGGTGATCTCAGAGGGCGTCAAAAGGAAGCAAAGATAGGGAGGTGGCATTTCTTGTAATTAGTGAATGAGAGGATTTTGTTCGGAGAGTATTTGTGTGTTTGTGTGGAAGCTCCTGCAGAGAAGTGCACCCCTGTAAAGCAGCTTCAGTCTGGCCAGCGCTGAGGTTTACAGTCCTTTGATGGTGGCTGTTTAAATGTGTGTGTGTTGCCCCTCCGCGCTTGAGTGTGTGCTTGTGGTATGTTACCTCTTAAAAGTCTGCAATAAAATGTGTGTGACCGGGTGTTCCTCTGCATGAGAACGTTACTGTGTGTGTGTGTAATTTGATGTGCATTAGTGTGCATCCCGCACGTGTGTGTGTGTGTGTGTCTGTGTGTGTGTGTGTGTGTGGCAAGTCAAGTGCACGCTATATTTTGAAACTTGTGAGCATGTTTTTGAAAAATGGAAAGCAGGACTTAATCCAAGTTTCTTGGTAATCCATGTACTTCAACTGCAGATTTTCCCAAGGGGGTTGTGCATTTATGTGCGTGTGTGTATGTGTGCGTGTGCGTGTGTGTGTGTGTGAGAGAGAGAGAGTGCACGAGAGAGAAAGGTGAGACAGACAGAGTGAGAGAGATATTGACTCACCGGTTATCCTTCTCTCTTTCCTCATTAAAATAGTGCAGGTGCATCCCTAAAACCACAGCGCGCACACGCACGCACACGCACGCACGCACACACACACACACACACACACACGTGTACAGGGCATATGCTAACCTGATTAACACTAACATTAGATTAACATTAGTGCAGCCTCCTTCAGAGAAACTCCCCCGGACCAGCTGCTCTCTCTCTATCACCTTCTTCCATATGCACAAACTAGCAGCTCGACCGCCCACTCTCTCTCTCTCTCTCTCTCTGTCCCTCCAATTCATCTTCTTTTATACATCTACTTTTTTTTTTCAATTTATTTGCAAAACTTTCTAATTAATTGGACAGAACAGAAAGAGAAAGGAGAGAGAGCGTGGCGCAGTTGAAGGCCTGAAGGTACGGGGAAAATTGGGCGCCAGACAGACGACTGTTATTAATAACTCGGAGGTTCCGTTTCGCTCTCTGTGCTTCCCAATAAATGGAGGATGTAAAGATAATTCTGAGGGATCAACTCACGAGGAGGATGATAGCCACGTTACGTTTGGCTGTGAGCAGATTTATTCAATTTAAAACACTTGAAGTTTAAAATTTAGGAGAGAAATCAATCTCCAAACTGTTTTGCGAACCAGACTGATGAGCATTTCGGAAGTTCATCTTTTAAACCCACGGCAAAGAGCGTCCTTCTCCTCCTCCCCTGCTCCATCCCTTCGGTCGCTGATGTCCATGCCTTCATGTGTCCGTCAGCTCCTCCATCCTGTCTCCTCCTCCTCCTCCCACCCCCCTTTTAGATGTGTTTTCTTCCCATCTTTCCCTTTAGGGCCCCTGGTTTTGCCGTTGCTGAGTCATGTTCTCACTTTCCTCCCTCTTCCCCATAAACACTTAATAAATTCTCGATTTCTGACAAGCTGCCGACTCCCTGCTCCCCCTCCTCCTCCCCCTGCTCTTCCTCCTCCTCGTCTTACCAGGCAACACCACTGGCAAATCGTCCGGCAGCGAGGACACGGTGGGAGCCGCCCGCCCGTGCATCCGTTACACCTTTTGCTCTGTGTGTGTCTTCAATGAGTGGATACTACACAGCAGACGGCGTGTTAACAGGAGGCACTTGTCAGGTGCGACTAGCGATGGCCAGTTATTGAGGCGCACCAGTAAACAAACCCGGATCGGAAAATCTCGCCGTGAGGACACAGTTTTAAGGGAGTTTCTAGAAATGTGCTGCTTGTAATGGATGTGAGATGAGTTCACAGATGAATATGTTTGCATTCACTCGGACCAAAAATCGGGGGTGGGGGTGGGGGTGGGGGGGGGGGGGTGATGCCTGTGGGCATGAAGCCCCCTGCACAGATCACCAGCGCCTGCGTGTGTATGTGCCAGTGAGTGTAGGCCATCTATCACCGTGACAGGCGGGTGCGTGTTTACTTAATGATGTGAGGGTTTATTTATGAAGTGATGGCCGACGTGCAGGAGAAAAAGTGCGAGAGAAAGAGGAGGCGTGTGTGTGTGTGTGTGTTATTTTTTTGGAGGGGGGGGGGGGATTGAGACAGCCTGAGGATGTGACATTAAAATATCATCAAGGTGATGGATGTCCACACACACACACACACACACACACACACTCACGACATTAGAGAGAAATAAAAAAACAAAAAACAAAAAACAGCTGCGCAATGGATGACAAGTCGGATGTGGACTTGTGTGAGAGTTACTGTTTGTGTGTGTGTGTGTGTGTGTGTGTGTGGTTCATAATGACTCAGGAGTGTGTGAGACTTGCCGTGCACGCTCCTGCGACTTCTGTGCTCATTAAGGTGTCACATGTGCTGCCACTGTTGTTCACTGTTCGCTGGGTAATGACTTGAGGACAAGATGCATGAGTGTGTGTGCGGGGGGGTATAATGTACGCCTGGGAGCAATTTCTAAAACTGGGTAAACAAGATTCTACTTCAGCATGACCGCGTTATAAATGTGTATGTATACACACATACATATATATATATATATATATATATATATGTGTGTGTGTGTGTGTGTGTGTGTGTAGAGCACATGATCTACAATGTACACCATCATCATCATCATAAACATGTTGTACACACACACTAGCTGGAATAAACAAAGACACTCAGCTACAGACGCTCATCCCTGGGGGACAAATGGCCCCCATGAATGAAAGGGGGAATAAAAACATGGCGGCACAGGGATTCCCTTCAGGGCCGCGCCCAAACCACAAAAACTACAAATCTGTCGAGATGAAAGGGTGCAGGGACACTCGTAAAGTAGCCACTGGGAGTCAACTGGTCGAGGCAGAAGGCCGCCCGGCTCCAACATTTCTGCCTGTTGAATGGTAGTTTTTCTCTCTCTCTGTAAACACCTGCTCTATTTGTAACCTGTCATGTCACAAGATGAAACTTTTGCTGCGATTTCGGCGCTTACAAATCAAATCAGCGTCCTGTGTTTTGAGCTTTTCTTCTCCTTCTTTTAGGTTTCTGGGTTCCGTCTTCAATGTGAAGAACATCGAGCTGCAGGAGACCCATGGAATGTGCTATAACATGTGAATGATTTACGGTTTAATTCCAAATAGTTTTTGTTTCTTTTTTAAAAAAAGGGGGCGTGACGGGACGTGCGGCTGCCTCGTGCTGCAGTTACATCACCAGAACACTGGGTGGCGCCTGTATTGAGTTGAGTTTTTTTCAAAACAACAACAACAAAAAAAATCATATTTGATTTGATTGTGTGTCAATCCAACAGGACTCACATCCTGGTTCAGTTCTTGAACAGTAGAGAGGCGCCCCCCAGTGTGACAGGACAACCCCCCCACGACTGGAGTATCCCTTTAAACGTGATTGTGGTGACACTTCCAAGGATAGCGGCCAACTTCAATGTGAGGCGTCCATCTTCGACTTACAGAACAAAGGTGTCTACAAAAAGTAACCGTGACTTAATTGGCCTATCATTAGCATATAGGGAATAATAGACGGGGAGACAGGGACAGTGTGACTGTCATGATTACAGGTGTGACCTATACACAGACGCGGAACATGAGGGAACGGTCAAATTAGAGACAGATAGACGGACGCAGACACGTAGGGAGAGAAATGAGGACATTTTTAGCTGCACTTCTGGGCTATCGAAATAAGAGACTTATTTCATAACATGGCCCCAATTAACCGGTCTCGGGTCTGGTGTGTGTCCCTTTAAGTGGCTTAAGTCACACAAACGAGAAGCCAGTGTCATATACACCCAGTTAAATGTGGCTCACGCACCTCCTCATCACATAGACAGACGACCGCTGAGAGAATAAACACCGACGTGAATAGATATTGTAACCAGACTCTTTTATCCCTGCTTTTGTTTACGTCAGCTTCGGTTAGATCCTCCTTGCTAACACACACACACACACACACACACACACACGCGCACACACACACACACACACACACACACAACCTCACCTTCTCTTTCTGAAGCGCTCAAGAGAGGCAGAATGGAGCTCCTGGCCTTGCACGGAGAACCTCTTCTTTTAACCATTCAAGGCTGGAGAAACGACATTAAAAAGAGCAGCGGCAGCAGCAGCAGCGGAAAAAAGGCTGATCGCACAAGGTCGAAGCGAGCCAACGGTGCGCTCAAGTGGTCTGTTCACACACCGGGAGGAAAAATTGGTGGATGTGAATGGTATAATGCACCGCTGAAGCAAAAGGTGCAGAAACTGTTGCCTGTCTGGCGTGTGTTTGTGTGTCTTAACTATTTTTTTTTAACTTAATTACATCCAGTAGGCACTGCTGAAGCCACCCAGTGCGTTTTCAGCGTTACTTTGAACTAGCATCAAGTTAAATCTTCTCCGCTAGCATTGCTGCGCGTAAACATTCCCTTTACATCTCCCCCGCCCCCCTTTACTTTTTCTTTTTTCCTCCACAGCATCGCATCAAGGATGCTTTACTGTTTTCCATTCTCACTATGTATGAGAGCAAGTGTGTGTGTGATTGTGAGTGGGGTGTTTCATTATCGGGCTCCTCAGGAGAGAAGCCCACTTGCTGCTTTTTCTTTTCTTACCCTGGACACCGCTGTCCCCCCCCCCCCTTTTTTTTTTTGTGCAGGAGGAGGAAGAGGAGGAGGGAGTGGAAAAATAACAGTCAGATCAGAGATTTGCTCCCCACGCTTGCTGGGCTTTAATTGTATCAGATTTTCAATAATGACGGAGTTCGGGCGAAGCGAAGCAGAAACACACGCTTGCACCGGGACGTGTAATGAGTGACGGAGGGCCTTCGGGCCTCGAAGAGAGCGAGCGCGTTGGCGAGTGTGTCTAATGAAGACTGGTTCACACAGCAGCCCCGTTGCTCAATAAACAGACTACAGTGAGCAATGAAGCGAGCGCAGCGGGAGGCAGGTTAGCGTCGGGTGATTGTTGGCTATTGGCGATGCTGTCAGTAAATCCATCCTGTATTTCTCACATGCTCCTCTCTTTGCTCAGTAATGAAAAATAAATCTAGCTTAGAGGAAACGTCCTCCCGCATCGCAGCGGCCGGATCCTGATTCAGATCAAAGCCTGATTTTCTGCACCCTTGGGCTCGCTATTAGAAAAATTCCCATTTTAAAATGGCTGATAAATGGCTATTGATCTCCATGGAGAGTATGCTGAGTTGTGGAGAGTACAGGGCCAGATGAAATGATTCCTCCGCTCGATCAATATGGCTTCGGAGATGTTTGGCAGCGCAGCTTGGTTAGGAGAAGCCACTGTTGTTCTTGCTAAAATAAGAGTAGACGGGGACTTTATGGGGGGGGTGGGGGTTGGAAAAGCAATAGGATAAGAGAGCGCTAAAAGAAAGGGAGGATGGAAATGTCACCGGTCTAATAGATCTCCCCATAAACTAAATGAAAAGGAGAGCAGGCGCCGCCTTAGTGGCACACAGCACCTCAAAATGTTAACAAGGGAGCTGAAAATAGCCTGAGTGAGGTACCAACGGGAAAACAGGAGCACAAATGAGAACCGCATCGCGCTCGGTTGGGCTCATGGCATCTTTCTGTGGACGTCACTGCGACACTTCATCCAAAAGAGTGTACTTTACCCTTCAAATAGGTGTCTTGAGCTTACCAAGACATTTTCTTACCCCCCCCCCCCCCCGTGTTGCGTCTTTGTGACTCCAGAATGCAGAAAGAGCCAGCCACTTCTATTTAGCCCGACTGACGTACAACGCCAACTTCGGCTAAAGTGTTTGTGGATACAGAAGATGTCGATGATACCTAAGTCGACATTTCTGGTCAGTTTTGCTGTTTTTAGCTGTTAAGTTGTCACTGGATACAAGCGAAATATACGTGGTGAAGTAAGGATGTAGGAGGGAGATAATGACCTCAAAGCACTTCTTCCTGGGTAAAAATAAACACGTTCTGGGCACAAAACAGGATTCTAAAACTTACCCGGTGCGGGTCGTTCTCCAGGATTCGGCGTCGTGCCGCGTCTAGTTCCTCGTAGCCTGGAGCGGCTCGGGGCTGCTGGTACTCCCTCCGTAACCCCTGGAGACGCTGATCGCTGCAGAGAGAGAGAGAGAGAGAGAGAGACAGAGAGGTGTAAATAATGCTTGTGTTTGGAGCCGAGACATGATTTAGGGATCCCGTAAGGCCTTAATGTCACATTTCATGACTATTTCACCACCTTCAGAAACTAATTCCATCATCTAAAGATGTCAACTTCGACTAACGTGGGGAGTGGAAAAGTGTGGAGAGAGAGAAAGAGAGAGCGAGTGAAAAAAGTCAGGTGGAACATGATACATTCGGTTTCATCTCTTCTTAAATCCATCGGTATTCTTTGGCTGCACTGTGACAAGCCTTGATAGCGCATGGAGACTGACAGGCAGACAGATAATATCCACAAAGTGCTGCCTCTGAGAAGACACCTGAGCTGAATTTTCGACAGCTGCAAGAGCGAAACCAAGGTGGGAGGGGAAAAAAAAAGAAGAAGAATAGTATTAAACTTTTGAAGCTCAATTAGAAGCAACATGTTTGGTCGCGAGGACGGACAATCAAACCCGACCTTTGTGGAGGTGAAAAATGAGAAAATGTGCCTGAGGGGAGATAAGACCTCAGGACAGAATGGGGACAAAACTTAAAGAAGAAGAAGAAGAAGAAGAAGAAGAAGAAGAAGAAAAAAAAACATCATTATGCTCACTGGACCTCAATGCTAGATAAGCACCCAAGAGTACACACCTGCATAAACAAGAATACACACATGCAAAAGGCAAAAAAAACAAAAAAAAAAAACCAAGGAAAAAACCCACACAGTGTGGTTGAATGAACACAAGCTTACAGGATGTGCCACCAAAAATAGAGCTGTCGTTTATCTGTGTTTACTGGCTGTATTGGAAAAATGGCTTCAAATATTGACACCGATACGCCGCTGCTTTCCTCGAGAGATATTCAACCTGGGAAAACTTTACCTCTGCAGTGCTTTTTAACAGCTACACGTAGGGGAAGTGGGATGGAAGGCGCCCACGCGGCCTCCGTTCAACCGCCGCTGCGCCCTCCGTTCTAATGGTCTGACCTCCAGGCGGATATTGACCGAGAGAGGGCGGGAAGACGCCGGAGCGCATCCAGAGGTTCATTAGCCAAGTACAGAGCTAAATGTGTGAGTCTCTCTAGCGACCCTGCCTTTAATTAGAAAAAAGAAAAAGAAAAAAGAGAAACAAGCCCTGGCTGAGTGTGTTTTAGTGTGCTGTCATTTGCTATGTGGGACAGACTGTGACAGGGATTCTGCCTGCTTCTAATCCGACTCTGCAGGGACGGGAGGCTGAGTCACGACCCCTGAATTGCCGGCAGGAGGGCAAAACTTTCCAAAAAGTTTACACGCCGCTACGTGATCTATCAAGATGGATATCTGCGGTGGCGTTAGCCCCGGCGTGGCGCTAATTGTTGAAATTAGCTTAATGGCTGGTTTCAACACACAGCTAATGAATCCCCCTCAAGTGCTGCATCCTGCGGGCCGTTAAGACACTTAATCTCTTGTATTATTTATTTATTCACCATTTACTTGCTTTTTATTACTCATACTTACCTTCACTAACAAACTCAGGGCCAATATTTTGTTTCATGCCACCCCCTTCCCTTTTTTTTTTTTTTTTCTTCCTCCGAACCCATTAGCCAATCCCAGGGCCCGTAATTAGGGCTGCCATTTTGATTGAGAGTGCGTGTCGCTCTACAAATGAAACAACACTGTAATTATCTCATTATGCGGCGGCCACCATCACTGACAACGGCAAATATTATCATATTAATGGCTGAAGCTGGTTCTAGATGAGACATCAGACGGAGAAAGAGGGAGGGGGAGGGCATGATGATTGTTAAAGCTTGACAGTTTAGAGGCGGCTTTCCAAACGATGACAAGGAGAGAAGAGAGAGAGAGAGTGTGTGTGTGTGTGTGTGTGTGTGTGCGCATGCATGTATGGCCAGATGGCCTGTCATATATACCGGATGTGTGTGTGTGTGTGTTTGTTCGGAACGACAGGTAGGCTCCCCTGTCGCCTGTTTGTGTCTGCAGGCCTCAGGCGAGTCGCTCGCGCACACACACACACACACACACCTGGCTTCAGCGAGCGTCAATAAGAAACAGTCAGGTGACTTGTGCAGTACACCGCCTCGACACTACAAGTACTGCGAAGTACTTTTGGCTTTAGGATGGTCGGTACATCCCACTAAGTAGTACATCTGAAGCCGAACGTGCACTTTTCGGTGATGTCTAGTGGGAACTCCCTGCAAACGACACGAACCATATCCTCAACCAGAACACACACCAGAACCGTGTGTGTGGGACAGGACCAGAGAAGCATTTACTTCTTCCTACTCCACTCAGGACGTCTTTGTGTGTTTGTTCACGGGGAAATCATAGAGTCAAGTGTTATATTGCTTGGTTAAATTATTTTTCACATTTCTGAAATAAAGTTTTAAAAAAGAAAAGCAACCAGTTGACGGGGGCTGAGTCAGGAATTTCTGCGTTCTCCAGCTCGGAACCTCACCTAATGTTCCCCAGGTTGCGGATACAAGCATGAGCTTCCTTCGCGGGAGGGGGGGGTTTCCTCGGAGACGAGCAGCCCCCCCCAGGGAACTGCTGCTCCTTCAAGTTGAGCTGAGGGTGACTCCAGGTGGAGGTACATCCACCTGGAGGACTTATAAAGGTCCTCCGGCCCAGAGGGGAGCACCTGAGAGGAGCTGGAGAGCGTCGCTATGGGGGAGAGACGCCTACGGATAGCTGGTTGGAGGCCGTTAAAAACTGGAAAACTAACTCAAGCTTCGGTTGACAGTCACAGAGTCAAGGTTGCTAGGTGACAGCCGGTGACGCAAACAGGAAACTAGAACAGCCTACAGAAGGAATCGAGACGCTGATAAGTCAATAAAGCCTTATGTTGCTATATTAACCACAGAAATCCTTCTTTCATTTCATCCATATTTCAGCGTCTGTGATTATGCAGGTTGATATGACAGCAGGCAGGGAGAAAGAAGTGGAGCAGGATGGAGACACGGGGGTGTGTGTGTTTGTGTGTGTGTGTGTGGAGACAAACGCAGGAAATGATCGGCGCGTCAGAGGACAGAATGAGAGCAAAACATAAATACAGAGACGGGAAAAGAGAAGAAGAAGAAGCAGCTGAGAGAGCGAGGGGAAGCGGAGTGAGAACAGAACTGTCTGGTATATGAAAGCGAGCGGGAGAGTAACTATCCTGTGGTGTTAGCTAGTGTGAGGGCAGACTAATTAGGAAGTGTGTGTGTGCCGCCGCTGACTGGTGAGCGACTCCCTCTTGCTGCGGCCAGCTGATTTTAACTCAACACACTGGGAGGGAGGAGGAGGAGGAGGAGGAGGAACGCTCAGGCAGGCAGTTTTTCACTTTGCTGCCTGTGCGCTTGAGGTAAGCCGACATCAAAGTACATGGTCAGTGTTTGGTTTTCCCAGTGGAATATTGGGAAGAGCCGGCTCCAACCTGGAAGCAACAGCAGAACAAAGAGCCTGTCACTGTTCGCCCCACAAAACATACCCAAAACTCTGCTATCACTTATTGGAGGAAGCTGTAACTGGGTTGTCTAGGAGGAGCTGCAGCACGATGAAAGTCAGGATTAATCTCCACCTTGTCATGAAGGAGTTACATCAGATTGTTCCGCTTATTTCGAGATATCGACTTTCCTGTGCATAACTGAACGGAGGGAAAATCTGGAGTGATAAAAAAAAAACACAAAACATAGAGAACGTCTCAATGTGCAGTCGACGCTAATGATGAGTTGTTTTCAAGGGAAGAAGCACATCCTCCTTCTTTGAGCATTTCCTCCGGCTTCCTGACAACTGCATCCACCGTAGAAAAGAAGGTTGTTGTTTCTTTTCTTTTTTTTGCGGTTGAAATACAGAAATGAGTGTTTATAGGGAGTCTCTTATACAAAGCCTTCCTGTAAGGGGGATGAAAACGGCGTCGCGGTAAAACGGAGCTTGGGAAAGAAAAGAAACCCCCGAAAAAGCTTGTAGCTTCTTTCTTAAAAAAAAAAAAAAAAGGTTTCGGCAATTAGTCGAGCCTCGCCCGGAGGTAACCGGAGAATTGGACACATTTTCCTCGTGTTACTGCTTGAACCATGATGGAAAGCTGAGTGCATGCTCACTGATGTGTCAAATAGTTGTCCAAGCTTACACCTTCTTTGTCTTTCTATATATATATATATATATATATATATAAATAAATTTAATTTTAAACCCCTCTCTTTCTCTTACTCCCTCTTTCATCTCGTCTCACTGTTTCTTGCTGCGGCTATGAGGAGTGGCTTCTGGCTAATAAAATTTGACAAGCATGGCTAACCTTTTTTTCTCCACAGGTCAGCTTTGAGCATAGCTCTAATCAAATGTGACGCCCATCACAGCACACACACACCTGCCATTGAGGGTCCTAATGAAAATGTCCAACAGTAAATTAGGGAGACAGCGCCGGGAGCTGAGGGTCTTGGCAGGAGGGGTGGGGTGGGGAGGCACCGCTAGCTTCCAAAACATGCGGCTAAGGGTGTGTTAGCGGCGGTATAAATATTTTCCTGGCGTCAATAATAAAAAAAAAAAAAAAGTCAAGTAAAAGATGAGGGATGTTGTTCCCTTGGAAACAAATCCAGCTGCTTGAGAAAAAAAATTAGCATACAGCTGAAAGTGAGCTCTCAAAACTTCTACATATCCACAGCATTTTGTGCAGTAGCATATCGGACCACACACCCACACCCACAGCATTGTTGCTAGGTTACGCTGAGCTTCCTCACACAAATACGACATACGGGTGGCTGTGTGTGCATCTATTTCTAGCTGTGTGTGTGTGTGTGTGTATAGGTGTGTGAATGAAAAGGGTTCCAACCGCACCGTCAAGCCGTGTTGTAACAGATGTGCGCGCTTTGTGAATGGGCGCCCCGGCCACAGGTGTTGAATGGAAAATAGCCGGCGATGAGGGAGCCACATGTGAGGCCTGCAGCCGCAGCAGCAGCAGCAGCACCTCTGGCACTGAAAGGACAATTCTAACTTGAATGACAACGTTGTCCGTTCGTTTTTTTGAGGGCACACTCGATGAAGATGTCGCGCGATATCCAAATGCGGCCGTCTCCGGAGGCTCCCTCGCGCAGGGAGCTAACGGAAGCCTCCCCGTTGTTCACGCTGATGCAAAAGACGATCTGATATACATCACGAGCATAACAGGGGAGGGAGAATGGACAAGTGACACAGCGAGAGGGAGGAAAGAGGCCGGTAATGAAGCAGCCAGCACTACTGGTGGAGAGCTAAAGTGGTCTAACAGATCTGTCAGCCTGCTAGACTGTGGCTAATTATCCCTACTCCGCTTTTGTCTGCATCCCTCTCGAATTTACTCTGCATAGCTAACATGTTTTCCCTCTCTCTCTCTCTCTCTCTCTCTCGGTTTTTGGCATCCTCGACTCTTCCTCTCCTGCTGTTTCTTTTCTATCCGTCCCTCCGTCTGTCACGTCTTTTCCATTCCCATCTGCCTTCTCTTTCTAGGTCCAACCTCTTTTTCTTGGATGAGACTGGGTGTCTGGGGCTTAGTTTTTTGATTTGCAAGTCAATAGTTTATTCTGTCAGAGAGTTTAGCGCGAGTTGAGGCAAGTTTTAATGTGGCCTGTTTTAGTTCAAATGAGAGATGATACATTTGCATTGGAATCCTCTCAAGGGTTCCTCCTCTTCTCTCGCTCTCTCACGTACAAACATGGTGGCAAGTTGGCTTGTCAAACTTCAGCAGCAATAATATGCTGTATAATTCAGAAGCAGTGACAAGCGGTGTGCTTCCTCAAGCACCAGGGCACCTTTTAAACTCTAAACAAGGGGTTCAACTGGCACTAAACAGTTGGAGTTGTGCATAAGCTGAGGCCAAAAAATCTTTCTCTGGGATTTGTTTTGCATCGCTCTGCAAAAAAAAAAAAAAAAAAAAAAAAAGATGAGCAGCAGAAGAAGAGAGCTCCAGCACTTATCACAAAAATGCTTTTAGCAAATTAGCCAACAGCTACTGAATGTTGTTTAAGGGTGTTCTCGTTCATCCTTTTTTTTTTTTTTTTTTTTAAAAACACCGTCCCTAAATTAAAACAAGTGCGACAGAAAAAAAAACAAAACCAAAACTTATATACTAAAATTTTTTTTTTTTTTAAAAAAGGCAGCCGTGGAGGATTTTACGGCCAAAACATGATGTTCTTGACTGGCCAAGTCAGGCTCCTGACCTCAGTCCAAATGAGCATGTGTGGCAGCGCAGGCCTGGCGGAGCCTCAGCAGCGAAGAAACCGAATGTCTGCTGAGGTCTGTGGGTGGAAGACTTTAGAGTTTCACTAAACAAACCCAACGACGACTAACCATTAAAAAAAAAAAAGAAAAAAAGAAGCTCAATAGGGCATTTCTGTGCCTTTTAAGTTCATTTGAACCCCTTAGTCATCGTGAACTTTCAGTGTATGTTGACTTTGGCGCCCCCTTTGGCCCAAAAGGCTGCATCAGCGACGCGGTAATAAAACCAACCTTTTTTGGAGGATTTCTGCAGGAAAACCAACTTCAACTTCAGGTTTCAACGCCACAGTAAAACGGCGAATCTGCTGGTTTCGTATTCAATCGGTTAAAAAGTCCCCGAAGTAGCACTTTAAACTCACGGGCGCTGTTTTATTTTAACTGTGCTGGAATTTAAGCTAATCCCACCAGCTGTCTCAGCAGTTTTGTGATTTTTGCGTGCATTCACAAAGTATCCTTCATTGTCTCCAGTCGATTCTTTGCAATCATTTCTGTATCAAGGGCTGACGACTGCGTCTGCACAGAACACGTCTCAGCGCCGAGCGTGAACAGACAAGAGTGCAGCTGGTGGCCGGGGCACGGTGGCATGAAATTGAGACATTAAACTGTAAAGGGGGGGGGGGGGGGGGGGGGAGCTGGGTAGAGGCAAGCTTGTTTTTAAAAGGATGTGTTCTGCTGCACCTGGAGTCTGTGTCATGTATGTGTGTGTGTGAGAGAGAGAGAGAGAGAGAGAGAGAGAGGGAGAGAGAGCGAGCGAGGGCCGATATGCTAAAGCTCTTGCTTAAAGTTTAAGAGCAAGAAAGGAAACAAACATTGCTACTCTCTGTCATCATGCACAGATAAATACCAGCCCCTCGCTACGACGCCAACGGAGAAATTCTGTAGATTTCAAAGATTTACAGAGGTCAAACGGTCGCAAACACAACAGGACAGTTAAATGAATCATGCATGTCGTTGCCGTGTATTTATGTGTGTGTGGGGGGGGGGGGGGGGGGCAAGTATAAGCGTAAGCATGTATTCATGTTTTATGCATTGACCAGCTTGCCAGACCGTGATCGAAGATATGCATAAATACTCTCCTGCTCATGACGGTCGAGCCGCGGTCACGACCTTGATTGTACACACACCGATCGACACAGGTTCTGTACAAACATGTGAGGGTAAATCTGCCACACCTTTCTGCAGGAGGGGGTCTGGACTTGTTGACCTTGGCGTAGAGACCCTCCAGGTCCTCTGCGGAGGCGTGATGCTGGTTAGCCGTCGCTGTTTGCAGTAAAGAGGAGGGTGCGTCGCCATTGAACGGCAGGGGCGAAGGCGGCTGGCGGAAGTTATTGATGCGGGCGTAGTTGGGGTCGCTGTCATCGTCTTCTACATCGGGAAGGGAGGCCGGGTCCGGGGTGAAATGGCCGGAGTGGATCTCGGCGTAACGTGGGTCGTAGCTAGGAGGGGTCAGCACATTCTTAACAAGTCTGAGTTGTTTTACACTCATCACAGAATCACAAATCCAGATCTGACTCATACCCGTCTCTGTTGCCAGGGATCCTGTCCAGCTCCTCCTCACTCAGAGCATCCAGTTTGTTCTTTGATGGTTTGGCTGCGTCTTTACTCTTGTCTTCCTTCTTCTTACCGAACCTGAGCAGCACAGGAAAGAAGACAGGTTTGGACTGACTTGAATCCACCTGCGACGTCGCGTTTCAAACCTCTGCAAGGCTGCCAAATATTACAGGTGACGAGTTGCAGTGAATTTGGGGATTCTTATGATGAAAACTACAAATTTATCAAAGTGCCACGCATACACACTATCCCCCACACCTTGCATCAGCTCTCTAAACACACTCTGCTAGACCATCTGATTTAAACTCCCGAGAGGCTTGGCTGGATAAACACTTTACGCAGGCGGTGACAAACCAAAGTGTGTGTGTGTGGGAACATGGAGAAAAAAAAATCAAAAAAAATCTGTAAAACGCTTCCATCATCTTTGCCATCGTCTTTCTGCAGGAGCGATTGTTCTCTCATTTTTGTTTTTTTACAAAAAAACCCACACTTGACACCTCTGTTCCAGTTCTAATGAAGCTCCACTTCATACATACACGAAATTAACCCAACCCTTTCTCCTCGAGATATTTCATTTTCTTCTCCTTCTCCTTCTCTTGCTCCTCATGCGCCGCCATCATCTCCCTTCAGCCTCTCTTTTCCTAAGAGATCCTGCTGAGCCGATTTAATGTCTGTGTTTATCTCATTAACAGCCAAGCACTTCTCATTACTGCTACAGGCAGATACGTGGCCTGAATGGTAACCTGTTGGCCTGGCTGAAACCGAACCCGAACCCTGGTGGAAGGCGAGGGGGTGCAGACATCGCGCCAGCAGCCTGCAGACCAATTACCGTTGTTCTTTTTAGGGGACTTTACCTTTACCAGCGGGTGTTAATGCTGACTCCGCAGGTTCAGAGAAGTTTCGGTGTTGAAGACGGCGGCGGAGAGGAGACCAATTAAAATCTCCGGCTTTTCACAACACCCACACGTGGCTTCACTTACGGTCTGATTAGAACTCTTGTTGTGCACAGGCCACACTCGATGCGTGTTAGCGTTCTGCTTCCTGTTCGGCAGAACCCACCCACGTAACTGATTTGGTCGCTGCTTTTCTCTTTTCTTCCGTGAGTGACATTCAACATGGCGATCATCTTCTGAAGTACCTGCACGAGGAACTCCAGGACAACTTAAAGAGCTACTTCCATGACGTTGGTGGCCAGCCATCGCAGTGGGTATGACTACACGTGAAGTAGAAATACTTCCTTGCTAGCAGGTAGAGTACGGTGTAAGTGCCTGGTGAATACGTTTGATGTTTCCTTTTTTTTGTCGCGGTCAAAAAAGAAAAATGGAAGAGGGGCTGCGCACACGGGTGTTCATATCACGTACGATTTAGAGCTCCACAGTCCCTGAGTGAACCAGGCTTTGTTCATCTGTAGATTTTCAAACAGCACCGACAACAAAATGAACCTTGCCATTTAACATACAACCGAAGTGATTCAGAAGAGAGGAAAACTACCAAGAGAGAACTGGGAGCATTTAAAATTCTCTGTGAATCACAGCCAGACCACCTCCGTGACCTGAAATCCCCTGGCTGCTGAAAATAATTAAAACCTGGATGACGAGCTTCAATAGAGAGCAACGTGGTCTCGGCCTGGACTTCAACAAAGTGTCCGCTTCTTTACCGACTGCTTTGATGCCGATGAGGAGAAATGCGGGGCGATCTGAGCTCAACTGACGGGGACTGAGGAAGTTAGTTACGGAGGAAACTAACGATAAAAGTCATCAGATTCAAGGTTCCTGCTCATTTTTTGTCCCCCCCCCCCCCCTCTTAAAAACATATGGTGGCAAACTCACCACACACACACACAGGGCGCCTTAATCAACATGCCGAGGGGCCAAAGGTCCACAGTTGGACTCATCATTATATCTGCATTAATTAGGAAAGCCTCCTTTCCTCACTGAGACACAGAAGAAAGGGGGGGTTGTAGAATGAGGGTGCGACTCCCAATTAGAGACATGTACCTGCCATGCGGGAGGCGTCCCCCCCCCCACACACACACACACACACACAGCGCTCTCCCATTATCCTACACCTTCCTCATTGCCATATTTTCCTTCTTGCATTTATTCTTTCCTCTCTCTCTGTCTCTCTCTATTCAGCTCTTTGTTTGGTTTATTAATTCTGGTTTCTGCTCTCTACAGTTAATTTCCGGTTTAGACTGCCACCGGATTTTAAAAAAAAGAAAAAAAGAAAAAAGGGAGAGGATTGTACTGTACCCGGACAGCTCCAAACCTCAGCTAACTCCCACAGGCTTATCAAGACCATGCATAATACAGGTGCTCAGCCACACACACACCAGCTCTGTGGGGAATGTAAACAGTCACACGGAAGAGAATATCTCATTAATATAGCTTATCTACCTACACAACCACTCCATCAAACTCTCATTAGAGGGGAGGGTGTGTGTGTGTGTGTGTGTGTGTGTGTGTGGGGGGGGGGTCAGGTCTGCTTGTGTCCCCTTTAATACACTCCCCACTGTCACAGGAGCTACTGGGAACCGTTGTTAGTGTGTCGCTCTCATCATTAGCCTGTCGTTTTCTCTGTCGCCTTCGCAGGACCGCGGGGGGGACACGTTTTTCTGCTTAACAGAAAAGGAAAAAAAAAAAAAACGAAGAGGAATGCAAACGATTTCACCGGAACGCTTTCAAATAGTTACTCAAGCTTCCGAGCAGCTTCGGATGAAACATCCAAATTTCCTTCATCCTCTTCGCAAGTCGCGGCTGATAACTGCGTCCCAACCAACGTGCAGCAAAGCCAACAGCTGCTATCAAACCGGACTGGCTGTAATTGCTACGGCTACCGTTGTTCTCATTACTGTAAGAGAAGAAGAGGCGAAGAAGGACGCAGCGTGTGTGTGTGTGTGTGTGTGTGTGTGTGTGTGTGTGTGTGTGTGTGTGTGTGTGTGTGTGTGTGTGTGAGGCAAACACTTTCACTTGTCCTAATGAGAGCGTGGATGTAACGTGGACATCACAGCTCACCAGGGTAGGTGATGTCACCGGAGTGACCTGGGCAATTAGACCTCTGGTGAGGGAGGCGGAGAGCAATCGGAACGACTGCACATAAAAGACGGCAACTAAGGGGAGCTGAAGTTGCAACGCGCTGGAGTTTGGCCCCTTAATCTCTCTGATCGGTCGCTAACGTGGCAGGGATGAGCGTCTGGCACTGTGGGTGTGAACGTGTGTGTGGAGGAAGTTTTCAAGACCGAGGATAAGCATATAATTGACGAGTGTGTGTGTGTGTGTGTGTGTGTGTGTGTGAGCTCACACAATGCTTGACTAAAACAAGCACAAGAACACCGTGCCGGAGTGTTGTTTGAGATGAACTCCCTTGAGACGATGGGGAAAAATAAATGAGAAGGAAAAGCAAAGAACCATAATGCGCTAACAATAAACTTTATTTGTAGAAAACCCATCAACTCCCCAGGTGCTTTACGAAAGTCCAAATCAATAAAAAATACTAACCTGGTCTGAACCTAAAAGTCTCCTCGGGAAAGGACAGCTACTTCTTGAAAGTTGTGAGACGGACAAATAAACATCCTGTGAGACATTTGGTTTTGTTTTGTTTGGTTTTTTTTTGGTATTATTAGTGTGCTTTGGGAGCTCATAGTGACCTTTGACGAACAAAATCCAACCTTTGTTCTCTATTTAAGGATATCCAGATACATCAAATTCAGTTGTTGCTCCTAAAAGACATCAAATTGACCAAAATTAACAGGAGCCAGGAGATAAAATTGTGTTTGGAGAGATCTAGAAAGTTCTTCTGCAGCCTCGGGGTCCGAGCTGATATAAATACCTTACATGATCTGTAACGTCTCCCTGTTTATCACAGCAGCCTTTTCTTCGAATTGTTCTTGAATGACGTCATCGCAGCTCTGTTTCTGTTGCGCTAAGTGAGAAGTTATGAAGACGTCTGAGAGCGAGGTTCAGCGATTGGAGGCTAATCTGAAGCCAAACACCGAAGCTACTTCCTGGAGCGTTGAAATGCGGAATGCTGAATTCCGTCTCTTGTTCTTCGACTCAGTACAAAGAAAAGAAAAGGAAAAAAGGCCCTTTCTTTGAGCATAAATATATTTATGACTGGCTACATTACTCTCAAACGGAACAAGATTTCTTGCGGCCGGTTGGGATCTGCTTTGGAGACGCGGAGAGGTGTAAAGAAGCCGGAGTGAGTGAGGATATTAAAGCTGGGGAAGTTGGCTCAAAGAAAAAGAAAAGAAATGGTGAGAGGAGAAGAGGAGGCGGGATGGATAGATGAGTAAAATCTCAGCTGGAGGAAGGGAGGAAGGGAGGGAGGGAGGGGAGTAAGGAGCTTACACTGTATGGAAGCAATGCTCCTGCATTCAAAAGCAGGAGGGGAACAGTTAATCAGCCAGGCAGAAATGTTATCTCAGTAATTAGATTGCTCTCTATGTATTTGGAGAGGAGCGCACACATCTCAGTGGAGTAAAGAGAGAAAGAGGAGGAGTGGAAGACAGAGAGAGAGAGAGAGAGAGATTAACACTATAGGAGGGTGGTGATGTAACGCGGCGCCGCCTTCTCCTGTTCTCGCTAGTCGGAAAATATTCAAGGCTCAAAATAGAAAACAAGCGCTCTTTAAAATTTGGTGTGGTTTCCTGATGGAGGAGAGGATCAAGCTACAAGTGGCCTCCCGCGAGGTCGACCCAGGCCACCGGGAGCCTGTCTTGATTGACAGCACCGTTGGCCAGTCCTCGCTGAGAGAAAAACAACAGCAACAACGACCGAAAAAAAAAAAAAAAAAAAAAAGGAAACACACCTCCGCTTAATAATGAAGCCTGCCGGCAGGTCCCGAGTTTTCCCCGTGGGCATAATTAAATCTATTTATCTGACTTCGCCTCCATATGCCCCGCGCCTCTCACCAGCAATTTGGCCCAAATCAGCTCCCATTAATGGCTGATATTAGCAGTTCTACCAGCAAAGAGGAAGGAGTGGAACATCTGCACGGAACGCTCCACCCAAAGCTAATGATAGCTAAAACAGCTTCAGTTAGAGAGTATTAATAATGTAGAGGGGGAGATGATTCATCTTCACTTTTCATATTCTTGAAAAATAACGGCAGAGAGGAGTTCAAGGAAGAGCGGCAGGGGAAGGAGGGCGAAGGAGGAGAAAATAAACCAGCACTCGCAGACGGAGATGTAAAGCCGGATAAACTGACATCTGAAAGGGTTTTTAATTCCACCACCTTGAGAGAAAAGGTTCAAAACGGGGTTTTAATCAGAGTCTGGTCAGCCCCTAAAGGCCCCGACACTTCAAGTTGAAACAAACATAAATGAAGAAAAGAGAAGAAAATGGAGGGATAGTTTGATCGAGAGCTGCTAGAGCGAACCAGCTCCCCGAAATCAGGTTCTTCCCTTTAATTGTTGCATCTTGATATGTGGCATATTTTAGTAATTCCACACAAAAACCTGTCGCCCGAGGCAACTTGTCTTGTCTTTTCTCTTTCCTTCCCGCTTCTGTCAGGGAGGACATTAATATTTAATGAGTTACTGTGCTACAAAAGCCTGTTCTTGTTCTTGTTCTGTGTATATGCATGAGTTCAGTCCTGTCCAGGAGGAAACACACAGCAGCACCACATTTTTTTTTTTTTTTTTTGCAGTCAGTGAAAATGAGTGATTCTTACGCACGATTTTTCTTAAAAATCAATTCAATTTGCAGGATTTTCTTTCCCCCCCCCCCCCCCCCCCTGTGGTAGATGCGTGGGAAACGGCAAAGTTTGGGGTGAAAAATTGTGATTTGTAGCTTCCACTCACAGCCTAGCAGTACTTTAAGTGACTGGAAGGGAGGGAATGAGCACTATTGATCCCTCTGTTTCCAGACGGGAGTCAGTGACGCTGCTTTTAAAAAGTCAACACACTTGAAGAAGTTTGATCACCTCCACCGGGGAGGTTATGACTTCATCTGACTTACTTTATCCGTCTCTGGTTGCAGGTTATTTCTAAATGTAATAAAAAAGATAATAATAAAAAAAAAAATCCCAAGACCAAGTCCTGAACGTACAAGAGGATCCTGGTTCTGTTATTTGGTCCGGACCATAGTCCAGGGGAGTTTTAATTGTTTTGATTTGGATAAAAATGAAAAGTCCTAAAGTCAACGGCTGGTGCGTATCTTTCTTTGGTTTCCCGTGTGACTGGATCCTTGTGTCGCTGGTTTGTTTACTCAGGAAAACTGAATCTGGTGAAGCTTTCATCTAAATTCTGGAGGCTGGGAGAAGACGCGGAGCCACTGGCCCACGAGGAAAGGTTAGACTCCCGGCTCCTAAGACCAGTTAACACTTAACCTTCTCTCCGTCTGGAAGCCAGAGGTCACGCTCTGCTGCGGGTGGGAGATACATGAGGGGACGAGCACAGAGCGAGAGGGAGTGTGTGTGTTCTTGCATGTGTGGGTCATTAGTGGACCTTAAATGACAGAGGAAGTCCATCCATCACCAGTGACATGAAGAGGACTGGATAACCGCCAGTGGAGGTGTAATCGCTTCCTGGCGCCCTGGTCTAGGAGTGGACGCAGGACTAGCCTAGCCCGGGATCAAACGCTAATTGGACGTGACTGTTTCCTGTGGCCACTTGAATACCTTTAATTGGCCGGTGAGTGATGGCCGCTGAGCTGTCTGCGCTTCAAAGCGTCTGTCCCTCACGGTCAATTCAAATGTCATAACTCGATAGGAAGTGATGGATCGTGGAAGTGATCAACACAAATGGAAGTCTCAGCCTCGATGATTACCTTGCGGGCAATCGCCGGCCGAACAAACGCTGCTATCATGTTCCTCATTTGGATGAGTCACTGATGTTACCGGTAGAAATAAAACTGAAAACTCCTAAATGAGATCTCCGCCGCTTGACAAATGTGACAGCTATTCTTCTGGCGAGGAGGAGTGATTAGCCGCAGATTGCTCCTCATAGGGCAGACAAAGGAAATCAGCTGATGAATAAGGAGATAAAGTAAAGCTGCAGCACTTATAATTGGGGAATGTGAACCTTGTGGCCTCGCGGAGAAGTGGGACGTAAACAAGCTGTGAAGCTTATGAATAAAAGTAATTAATTCCAACCGCTCTGGTGGAGCTTCACCGTCCAACTTCCTGCTTCGATCCCACGTCTGTCCACCGCCAGAACCTGCAGATCAGCTCCCGGCCAAACCGCTCCATGGCATTTCCAGGGAGAGGGGAGGAAAGGGTGGGGCGGCTCCTAGCGACGGCCCCTTTATCAGCTGATATATATGCATGAGGATGTCCTCATCACGGCTACTGTCAATTCCACATCCCCTCTGATATTTGACTGACAGCTCGCATCAGCGTCAATAAACCCCGCACATCGTTTAAGGAAAAAAGCTGCCCGTTGTGCGGAATGGAGGGAAGAAAAGTTAATTTGTTTTTTTGTGTGTGTGTGTGTGTGTGTGTGTGTGTGTTTTTTTTCTCCTTGCTTTCTGGTGGCTGCTGACGGCGATAGCGCCGGAGTGCGTTTGCCTCCATTGGAAAGTTGTAAATTAGAACTGTGGCTCAAAAGCGAGTAGAATCTGCTTCCGCTGTGTGAAAGCTCATTTTCGGTGACGGCAAGAATACTTGGCAGCTTTTTTTAAAAAATGTATTTATTCTATTTATATATTTTGGGTCTTCCAATTGTGCACCAATCTGAATTACGAAAAGAAAATGAAGGGTGATTCAATGTCATAGTATGATTTTTGGGGGTGCGGGGGGGACAAAAAAACAACAACATTGGTAACGGCTGGATTCATAAACAAATTCACACGCGCAGAGATGCGCTGCGTCATCCCGCGTCTCTTTGAGTCAAACACCGGTTCGATAACGCAGATAAGAGGTGATGACTCCCGTTCAATCGATGGAACCTTGGGCTAAAAACGCTACGTTCTGAGATGC
Source organism: Aulostomus chinensis (assembly GCF_037954235.1). Taxonomy (NCBI): domain Eukaryota; kingdom Metazoa; phylum Chordata; class Actinopteri; order Syngnathiformes; family Aulostomidae; genus Aulostomus; species Aulostomus chinensis. Next base: position 59,278,249 of record NC_141320.1, on the reverse strand, counting down.
ATCACCTGGAGACGTGTATTTAAGGCAGCCCCGATTAGTGAGTCATCGCTTGTGTGTTCCATACATACGAGTGGAGCAAAGATCTGAGCATCCATAATTTATGAAAAGATAAAGAGATGAAGTACGAGAGCAATAATGCGTATCCACAGGAGATAGCTTGGTCCTGCTAGCATAAATATAAGAGCCTTATGTATATTTTATAAAAGAGAATATGATCATAAATGAATCCCTCTCTCTCTCTCTCTCTCTCTCTCACACTGAGATTCGGCTCCATATCAGTGGCGCTAACAGCCCTTAAATGCCAGATGAGATGGTGGATCAAAGAAATCCACCTGCAGTGCATTAACCGGCGCTGGGATTAGGTAATGCACCTCCAATTTACCCTCATCGCAGCTTAGAGTCACCGCTCAAACACCCACGCAAACATGTCAGCGGGATTTTCTTTTTTGCTTTTTTTTTTTTTTATTTTTGGAAGGTTCTAGAGCTGCTGACAACCGCGACCTGCTGAAATAGTTGGCTGTATTCATCCCTCCTCCTTCCTGCTCTCTTTCCTCTTTCAAAAAAAAAACCAACAAAAAACGTTCCTGCTACGTAGCAGATCGTCATAAGGTAGCGTCAAGTTATGCGGGCGACTGAAATGGCCGCAAAATAAATATAGAAAAGCTCCGAAACGGTAAAAAGAATGAATGAAACTGCCATTAAATCCGTGAAGAATAATATTGTGTGCGATGATGTGATGTAATTTGAGGTAAACTTTTTTTTTTTTTTTTAATTGTTTTTGTTTTGTATTGTGTCTTTTATATCCTAACTTAAACCTTAACCTTGCGTCTCATCTCAGTGCCAGTGACAATAAAGCGGAGTTGAATGTGGTGGGGAGTCGAAATCAATCAGCTCCGTGCATTTAATGGCTTGTTAATGAGCGAATTCCTTTTAGTTTGGCGGTTTCGGTCTCCCGTTAAGTTCCTTCATTCCCCGGGAAAAAAAAAGAAGAAGAAGAAGAAAAAGGCAAAAAAAAATGCAAAAAAAAAAAAAAAAAACGGTCTTCCTTTTCTGCTTTGTTTTTGACTGCGACAGAGGTAGCACTCGCACGTCTGAGCGGAGAGAAGGGAGCGCTAAAGAGAGAAATTTAGTATGCCGAGCATCATGTCATATTTAATTTACAGGAGGTGTCTGGCAGCTGGGAAAAGTCATGTATAGAAGAGCTGAATAAAGACAAGACAGACAGTTGGAGGGAAGATATCTCTCTCTCTCTATATATATATATATAGAGAGAGAGAGAGAGAGAGAGAAAGAGAGAGAGAGAAATGAAGATACTCCACACAAAAAGAGGGAAAGAGTAAGGGCTTGAGGGAAGGGAATAGAGGAGGCGGAGTGCACAAAAAAACAGCAGTAATCCATCAGAAATCATCTGGTGGCGGGCCCCTCCACTTTGACAACAAGGCTTTGGCTTGTGTGGAGTACAAACCACCGGTGACTACCTTTCAACCCCGCACATCCTGCTGCTCCGCGATAGGATAAGAGCGGAACGGACGGCGCTAATTGGCTTGCTTCCCTGTCGGATTTCTTCGGCGCTGCAAACAGAGGAGGCGTGCTGGTGGTGGTGGGGGGGGGGGGTGATGGTGGTGGTGGTGGGGTGGGGGTGTATCATGTCGTACGTGGATTTGTAAACAGCGGATCAGAACGCCGGCTTTCATGTCCCTTACATTGGCGGGAAAAGGAGGGTTGGGGGGGGGGGGCATCTCGCCGGGATGTGTGTTGATGGTGACAGCTGAACACTGATCCTGAGTGAGTGAGTGAGTGACGGCCGCGACGTGGGGACAGACGGGATGTGTCAGTGCCCCACGGCACCAGTGGGGCGGAGAAGTGATGACACACACAAGGACCGGAGTGCGGGATCAACATACAAACACAGCAGCGGCGGCAGGATGTCGGATGTCACTCGGGAGCGCGCCCCCCCCCCCCCCACACACACACACACACACTTGGTGACAATATCAGAGCACGTTAGTCACAAACCATATTCCTCAAACCCTGACCAAAGTCATGTTGATAACTAACCCTCCCACAGACACAAGAAATACCAGCTTCAAGCAGAGCGCGCAAGAATTAAGGCCAAAATCAACTTTCTTTTGTGAAGTGATATTTTTGGCGAATGTCATATTCAAATCAAAAAGATTAATTTAAATATCTGTGTGACATCTGAAACCCGTGACCAGGTTAACCTCCTTGTTCTACAAGAGCGTGAGGATGTCGTCTGGAGGAGAGCGGCGAGCAGGCCTCGCTTCCCGTGGTTTCCGTCGGTCTGTCAGCGCTGCGGCCCCCGAGGCTACGTTCCAGGCAAAGGCTTCACCGGCGCCTGCTGAATACAGACAAGACGAGCGAGGTCTGAAGGCCACGGCCATTTGTCTTGGCTTATTTAACAACCGGTGGTGGGAGGGGGATACGAGCCCAGGATTGAGAGCCAGATGATAAAAACTAAAAACAAAAAAAACGAGTGGGAGGCAGTCACATCTGGGAAACTGGGAGGAAGCAGCCAAACCTTTTCTTGACTCTTTTACTGGAAACCTTGAAACTTTCAGGGCCAACGACTTGAACACAATTACGCATGGTAGCACGTGAACTGTTCTGGAGAGAGGAGATTCCAGTATTGTTCCCCCTGGGAGCAATTTTCAGATGTACACGAACTGAAGATGATTAATAAAAGACCCAAAATTAGAGGAGTTATTCAAATTAATCAAAAGTCTTGGATGACTGCCCAAAGTCACACTGGTTGACACTGAAGAGCTGCAAAAATAATAATAATAATAAAAATAATAATAATAATAATTTGGAAGAATATTTTGCCAACTGATGTGGAGGGGATGTTTTTATGTGGAGGCTGAAAGAAAAGGCCGGATATTTTGCGCGCAAGTGCGCAACGCCTCAACGGCTTTGATTAAAAGGATGCGCTATTTTGGACCGAGAGAGATGTTCTCAGCTCAGCCGGACGACGCGCGTTAATAACCGATCTGCCGCTTGCTCTGCTGCCATAGCAACTGTAGAATTGTAGGAGGAAAAAAAAAAGAAGGCAGCATCTCAACTGGTTTTGCTTCCCGTCAGCCATTTTAACTAAAACGCGTGCGGTAAAACGGGTTGGAAATGTCGCGCGATCCCCCTTGAAGTTTGACAGTAATTAACGCCACTATCCTTCAAGTGTCCTGTCCTCCCATCTTGCAGAGTGTATGAGATGACGGTCTCCATATCCACGTGACGGCGCGTGGATTTAGCAAGAAAAAAACAATAACAACAACAAATATGTGATTAGCGGAGGTCACCTTACACCCAGCTGTCTGCTGCACACCTGTCGCCAAAAACAACTTGTTCTGCAAATACTGGAGCGGCGAATAACCAAACAGTTATGGCCGCTGAAAGGACAGGGCTCCCTTCCAAACATTTTGTTGTGCGAGCTGCTGTTGAGCACACTTTTCACCGCCGGGGTAAATTGAGGTCATGTGTTTATAATTTGCCCTTTTCCCTAATGTTGCTATTGGAGTAAAATAACATTTGAGAGCTGCAATTAGATAGAACCGCACAATACTCCAGCTAATTAAGTCATATTTCAAGTTCAATAACGATCAAGTCAGCCAGATAAAGGCCAGAGAGTGAGGGGGGGGGGGGGGAGAGAGAGAAAGAGGGAAAGAGAGAGAGAGAGAGAGAGAGAGCCTGCTACAACAATCTGGATGCTTTCAACAACCAGCAGCTTTTGTTAAGGTAAGAATGTCTCTGGTTCTGCGCTCAGATGGACAGTGAGCTGGTTTTCAACGTCTCTATGGTCAATTCAGACAGCTGGGTCATTGAAATCAAGTCATATCATTGAAAAAGCAGCTTTTCAACAGCTTAACAACTTCTTGGCTCTAAACAACTGTTTTGATGTTTTTCAAGTCAGGGTTTCGACCGCACCACAGCACCGAGACTGCTCTTGTCAAAGTCTTTAACGACATCTACTGAAACTTATTGCTGGATCTCAGTGCTGCTTTTGACACGGTTGACCACAGCGTTCTACTAGATCGACTGGAAAACTGGGTGGGACTTTCTGGAACAGTACTAAACTGGTTTGAATCCTACTTTAAGGACAGAGACTACTTTGTGTCTCTCGGTAATTACACATCAGAGCGGACAAAAATGACACGTGGGGTTCCCCAAGGCTCCATTCTGGGGCCACTCCTATTCAACATCTACATGCTCCCTATTGAAAACAACAAGATGTCTTACCATAATTATGCAGACGACACACAGATTTACATAACCATATCACCAGGAGACTATAATCCAATACAAACACTAAGGAAGTGCATTGAACAGATCAGTGATTGGATGAGCCAGAATTTTCTTCAACTGAACAAAGATAAAACTGAAGTTTTTGGAGTTGAAGAAGAGCGAATAAAAGTCAGCGCTCAGCTTCAATCTGTTATGTTAAACAGCACAAACCAAACCAGAAATCTTGGTGTAGTCATGGACGCAGACCTGAATCTTAACAGCCACATTAAGACAATTACAAAGTCAGCCTACTACCACCTGAAGAACACATCAAGGGTTAAAGGACTGATGTCCCAACAGGATTTGGGAAAGCTTGTCCATGCGTTTATCTTCAGTAGACTGGACGACTGTAACGGTGTCTTCACAGGTCTCCCTAAAAAATCCATCAGACGGCTCCAACTGATTCAGAACGCTGCTGCTCGAGTCCTCACTAAGACCAGGAAAGTAGATCGTATCACTCCAGTTCTCAGGTCTTTACACTGGCTTCCTGATTTTAAAATACTACTGCTGGTTTATAAAGCACTGAATGGTTTAGGACCAAAATACATTTCTGATCTGCTGGTACGTTATGAACCATCCAGACCTCTCAGGTCGTCAGGAACAGGTCTGCTCTCTGTCCCCAGAGTCAGAACCAAACGCGGAGAGGCAGCACCCAAAACTCATGTGTTTGCCGTGGCCGATTATTAAATCAAACTTGAGGCCTCTGATCAGTATCTCACACTGCACTGTAACTTATATCTGCCTGTTTAGCTTCTATCTCCAACTTCACTTTAGCTGCAATGTAACTCTTCTGTGTTGAATGTCTTTACTTTCTCTAATTATGCTGAATATCTTTTTATGTTTGTTTTACGTAAAGCACTTTGAATTGCCCTGTTGCTGAAATGTGCTGTACAAATAAACTTGCCTCGCCTTGCCTTGCCCGGGTGAATGAGAAAGAGGAGGCGCGCGCACGCGCACACACACACACACACACACACACACACACACACACACACACACACACACACACACACACACAGCACCTGTAGAGGAAGCTCCCACACCGGCCCAAGTTTCAAGAGGGCCTTTAAAATCTTAATCGTGCACTTTCACTGCTCCTCCGTGCCCTGACGCAGATACGAATGGAATGTAAATGCAGATATGTAGCACAGTTAGCAGTGTTAGCTTCCACATACTCACCTGGATACACTCCTTTCAGTCCAGTTTGCTGGACTAATAATAGAATGAAATAAAGCAAATCCAATAAAATAATACCAAAAAAAAAAAGAAGAAATAACGATAAAATTCCTAATTATTCTAATTCATATCTCACGTTTATATTCCATGATCAGTTTGCTGGTATTTCTTACTATCTGTTCGTCCTTTTTCATGGTTCTAATTGACCTGTCCCCTAATGGTTTACTGGTTTTTGTCTTTACTTCATTACTGCTCCATTTATCTATTGGCGCTTCCACCAGGTATGAAACGTGTGATAAAAAAAATGAGGTTTTGACCGCTTGCTAACGACTTGATTTGTCCAATCAACTGTCACGTCATGCACACGTCTAACTACGACCCTGCTCACACGTGTAACCCTGTTATGTATGTGTGTGTGTGTGTGTGTGCGTCCTTCATGTTGCCCTTCTCTCCGTTAGCGGCATCATCGTGTGAACATCTCTTCCATTACTGCCCTTGACACTGTGGCCGATTGGATTCTTATCTGCCATCTGTAGGCGAACGTTGGGCCTGCTCTATCTCTCGCCGCAGCCTAATTGAATCTCCAGTGTTGGAAGTGAGGTGATACACTGGCCGCGCCGTGTCACTGCCAATAGATAAGGATTGCTGTTGGAGGGATTGGACCACCGCAATCACGATGGGGACACGTTGATAAAGGGGTGACAAGCCGTTTGGGGAGGTACTGCGTCTGTGGACTTTACTAGGATTGAGAGATAATGGATACCTTCCATTACCAGGGGAAGGTTGTGTTCATATCCAATAATCCAATATCCCATAATCCCGCTGTGCTCAGTGGGTCATTTGCAGAAACTTAACTTAAAGTAGGGCATGGTGGTTTTCCCTCAAAATCTGCACCAAATCTCATTTATGAACATGAAGTGTGAAGGTTTTTTTTTTTTTTTTTTTCTCTCCCCCATCTTACAGCTTCAAAAATATGCTTGACCAGCCCATCAGTGTGCAAATCTGAGCTTCACTGCGATGTAAAGGATTAAATAAAAAGTTTCCTCAGGTTCTGGTCGCAGTTTCTGCTCATTTTTCTTGTTAAATTGGGAATTTTTCCTGTTATAAATCAAGACACTTGGATGGAAGGAGTTGACTTTGGCCTAATTGTGAAATCTCCTACCTCAAAAGACCAAATCCTTTCCTCTTGGTCTTCTTCTCCACATCCTCCGCAGGATCCTTCTTCCCTTTGCTCTTCTTGTCTTTCTTCTTTCCTTTAGTTTTCTTCTTTTTCCCGTCTTCTGCATCCAGGTCGTGACGCGAGGAGCTGCTGGCTGGTGTTTCGTGACCGGAGCTCTGCTCTGACAGGTCGTCATCTGGGGGGAGGTGAAGGTGGGCTGTCATGCAACAAATAAATGCGGCTTCTCGTTCTCAGCTGGCGCGCATTCCCATCAGTTAGCTCTACTTTTAGCGCGCGTTTGTCAGTATTCTGCATTCTTCCAGCTAACGCGGAAGCACACCACAGTCGGTGAGTTCACAGGGTGGCACATTAAAATCTGCTGCTGTAAGATATAAAGTTGTTCCCTCTAAATTGCTGAGTGGATAAAATCATGTAGCATTTCATTAAAGCTAAGCGCTGTCCCTTGGCAGGCCTCCGGCTATTCTGGCGTGCCAGTGTGTTATAAAGCCTAAGGGATGTGCATTGGCAATGTGGAGTCTCATTTCAAATGGATGTCAAGGATAGAATCTTTATCTTAGCAGCGGTGACAATGACACAATAATATAAAATCAGACTTTCGTTTCATCTCTCCTAAAAACTGAATCCTCAAAGTTTAGTTGGTACCGTCTTCAGAAGGGCCGTCGTAGGATTTGTCGATGGCGATGCGGAAGCTCTGGTTGCACCCTCGCCCGCGGACCATGTGTGGACGTGGGCGGTGGAAGGGCACCTGGGCTTGGATGTGTTTCTGTCTGGCCTCTGACACGGCTGACTGGAGGCTCTCCAGAGAGCTGGACTTCCAGAGACCCAAGGTCGGACCCAGCGCTCCATCACCTGAAGGCTCTGCGCAATCGAAATAACACCTTTCATGATCATCTTTCAGAAATTCTTCAGGATTTCATTTGTGTCCAGTCGGCAAATGTGCGAGTGAGAAATGTCTCAAACGTTTACCTCGCGCTGGATAAGGTTAAACCAGGATACGTGGATTCAGAAGCAGAGAGGAAGTGGAAAGCCGGGGCATAGGTGAGGAGGAGGAGGAACAGACAGGTGAAGAAGAGGCGACAGGCTCATGCGGAAGCAAAGGCGGATGAAGAGAAGGGTGGACTGCCACCACACGGTGCTAGGTTATGGGGAGGAAGATGGGGGGAGCGACCACCACCGCTGATTCAGCAAGGGGAGGAGGCACTACTGGGAAGACTGGGAGGAGAGAAGGAGCTGAAAGAAAAGTGATATAAAAGAGAAAATATCATGCAGCTGAAATTGAAAGACGTGGGGGGGGGGGGTGCCATTAGGGGTGAAGAAAGACATCTCGCGAACCAGAAAAGCCACCCGTCTATCTCGCCAGCCGCATCACAATGACATTGGGATAAGTACTCCTCGGAGAAGTTACACAAACTTTCCTGTACGGACGACTTTCTTGCATCATGGCATGCTTAAGACACTTTTTTGTCATTTCAGAAGCTTCAAAGTGTGGAAATGGAGCGGGGGGGGGGGGGGGCTGCCAGAGTCAAAGGAGGAGGGGGGGGTTAGCTGCGTGTCGTTGCCTTTTAAGTCCTAAATTGACTTTCTGAGAGGAAGTGGGATTTATGGGGAATAAGGGGTTATAAATAGAGGGGGGGGGGGGGGGCTCAGGAATAAAACGCTCAATTTGAGAGGCAGGATTTGTGTCACAAATGTAATTACGGCTGTCCAGCTCGCAGCCTGATAGAATTAAGCTCCTTGCCAGCGCACTGCTGCTCTATACACTCAAAAACTCTGTGTGTGCTTACAAGAAATTGTCAGGATTTCCGTTAAAAAAAGAAAGAAGGAAAAAAGTCATGATACTGCCTGTGTGAGATAGCGGTGTGTGTGTGCGTGTGTGTGTGTGTCCCCTTGACCGTCTTAGATGAAACCTAACACTTTTTTTTATTTTAGGCTACATGTGTGTTTGTGGGCCCCCCCCCCCCATTCCATGCATGTCAGGCGCCGCTGGAGGCTGGAGGTAAATGAATAATGAGGGTTTAATGGGATGGATGAGTGGCGGAGAGGTGGCTATCATCGCCAAGCTCGATCCAACGGAGGGTGAAATCGGCGTTTATCACATATCGCCGCCCGCTGTGCCAGCAGATGCTCTCCTGGATCCGCTGGCATTCCAGTCTGCCTGATTGCAGCTGATTCAAGCCGGTGCACATATTTGACAGACAGCCCAGACGCGGACGGGACGATGACGGGCAGCGGCCTTCACAGCTGTGAAGCAATCACCTCAGGTATTTGCGGCTTTTTAGAAAGTGGGCGGAGTTTGGCGATAAACTTTTACGAAAAAAGAAAAAGCGGAGAGTGAGTATTCTACGATGGGGGTGCAGGCTTTGACTATCACCGCAGTATTTTTTGCATACATTTGACAGTAAATTGTGCACTTCCTATGAATTCCATCGGGACAGAGGACAGGGGCCGTCATCACAACATGGAGAACGTCGGTAATTTGACAAATAAAGAAGAGAACAGTGTAAAAGTGCAAGTTTATATTCAAAAAGTATTGCCTCAACACATTTGCCTCATGGAAGTGACGCTAAAATCTGAATTTATGAGGAACATTTTGATTTGCTCGACAAACAATTTCTAAAGAAAATAAAAGGAATGCCAACATGGTGATTGACAAGCCAAACTGATGCCCCAAAAAAAACGCGAAAAGAATTACGTTGAGATGGTCTTTGTATCCACACACAAACAATAAAAAGCATCCAGAAACAGAATTTCTGCATGCATCGCTAACCAAAGAACACACTCACACGCACGCACGCACGCTGGGCGAGTCAGCAGACAGCAGTCTTTGCCTGAAACGTCGCCTCTGGCTTCTGCTGCGCTGACAGGCCCTGCAAGGACTTACGCTGCTCCTGTGATGGCGTCGTGTACTAAAAAAAAAAAATCACCTTCAAAGTGACGACGGAACAGTGACACAAGTCGTTCTCGTCTGTGTGTGTGTGTGTGTGTGTGTGTGTGTGTGTTTTCTCAGGATCAGGGCACTGTCAGAATGATGGTGTGTGTGAATAATTTTGAAATAATAACTGTTGAAACTCTGGAGTTATCCGTCTCTGTTGTTCTTGTCATGATGTACAAAAAAAAAAAAAAATCCGACGCACACTCCATCACAAACACACTCCTGACCCCCCCCCCCCCCCCCCCACCACCACCAGGTCTTGGGGGTCTTAACACTTACCTATCAACTGGACTACAATGTGCTGCACAGCAAGCAGCTTTGCAGCACACTGGCTGAAAGGTTGCCACGGTTACAGGAAAGTGCCCGCTCCATCAAAACCGCTGGGGGTGGTGGGGTGAAGGTGTGTGTGTGTGTGTGTATGAGTTTGATGGAGGGGTGACGGTGAGTTGCCAAGGAGACACTTTAGCCAACAGTGGAAAGGAGCTTGTTGCTCCTGGCTATATATCTTTAAATGGGAGACCACACACACACACACAAACACACACATACAGACATGTACACACTTTAGACACATACACGCACACACACTTCAGACATAAATACACACACACTTTCCATCTAGAATCCAATCTCAGAACCAGCCAATAAAACTCAGAGCTGTTGTTCTGGAGCAGGTCCTAACCCGCCCTGGACTATAAAACACACACACCGACACAACACACACCTGTAAAAGTGTCCTCAGTGCTGCTCAATAAAGGTTATTAAATTCAACGCCCCGGCCTTCGATGACATGTAAACAACCAAAGGGCTCTCTTGCTATGTTGCAATAAAAGTTATACAATTCAATAGGAGCAGTAAAAGTTAGTGAATCACCCCGAATGGTCCCCTTTCATCCGGGACAACATATAATACACACGGGCTTTTATCACATACATGACGGCGTATGCGGCTGGGAAGCACTGCTGGTGTCACGTGTGGTATTTGTTGCAATCTATTTCTCCTCTCGACAACACAACACCCCCCCCCCACACACACACACACACACACCCCCCCAAAAAAAAAAACAACGACACACAAAGGCCAGAACCAGACATGTCAGTAAAGGCGGATCACTCCAGGTAAGCGGGCCCAGCCAGTCAAAGCAAATCCGATTCCTGCGATGGCCTATCAAAGCTCCACTCCAATTAAAGCCTCGTCCAATCATTACCTGGCCCTTCATCACTCTGGAGGCACTCAGCCATATCAGAGGCAGAGGGAGACGGGGGAGCAGCTCTGGCAGTAATTGTGTTTAGCTGTTACGATGTATGGGGGGGGGGGGGGATCGGGACATATGAGCTGTATGTATTCAGCCTGCAACTAGATGAATGGCTTTAATAACTGGAGGGGACTTAAAAGGCCATTTCATAATTACTGCTTCCCTCGACTGGATTACTGCAGCGCGGCGGGGGAGGCGGAGTACGGATGGGAGTTGGAGCGAACCGTGAGAGTGCGACGTGGCATTTTGTAAATGTACCGCCAATAAAACAGGGCAGCGCAATGAGGGAGAACGGCAAAGTGGATAAATTGAGACGGAGAGACTGACAGACAGACACACACGCGCACACACCTGTAATACGACAAGTGTGTTTCGTCTTTGTGTTGAAGAAAACCAAACCAGATGTATGTGAAGTAAGTCCAGATCTGACAGGAGCAAAAGTTCCTGGCAAAAAAATCTTTCTTGCATGTCCTCTTTTCCTGTTCCGTTAGGATGTACCACTCGATCTGGTGTGTGTGTGTGTGTGTGTGTGTGTGTGTGTGTGTGGGGGGGGGGGGGGGTCGCAATATATTCAGTCTAGTCATCAACATTTAATATGGCCGATGCAATTGTCTGTATTCCACCATAAAACACAACAAGGGACAAAAATGATGGCTTTTCTATCCTACAGTCTGATGGTGGTGGAGCGATGGAAAGTCATTTTAATTTCTCTGCAGAAGCAGACACACACACTCACACACACACACACACACACACACACAGATGGGCCTTGTAGACACAGAATGATCCATCAATTCAACATGGCGACTTTCAACTTCAATCAACAACGACAAGCTGGATGCTAGGAGCTGAGAGAGGGAGGAGGAGGAGGGAGGTGAGCGAGGTAGGAAGAGTGCTACACACAGCTGATAAACAAAGAGTGTGAAAACAAAGCTGGTGTTGGCAAGACAGCGGCTCTTTTTTTTTTTTTTTTAAAGTCTCAAGAGGGACTGAGTAGGCACACGGAGCGATGGCACCAGTGGCTGTGCTGCAGGGTTAGCTGCTAGCTAGCGCCAAACATCGGGGCAGACACGAATAAACAGGAATGACAGCAGAGAACACGTAGATGTGCATGAGGCTAAGATGCAGCACAGCTTTATACTTGCTGATAGAGTGTGTGCGTGTGTGTGTGTGTGTGTGTGTTTGTGTGTGTGTATGCTGGATGAGCTCCCAGGTGTGTTGTAAGAGGGCAGTCTGCTGCCAGGGGAGATGTTAGGGAGACAGAATGAGAGGGAGGTGGAATTAAGGGATATCTGTCCATTACTCTCTTCTGGTTATCTGTGCGATGTGTGTGCGCTTACACACACGCTTACACACGCGCGCGCGCACATGCGCACGCACACACACACACACACAAAGATGCTGGGCTGGGGCCGATTTGGAAGAGGAAACTCAGAGGCTGGAGCACGTTCATCATAATCACATAAGGCTGGAACAGATACAGCTGCAGAGGATGGAGAGAGAGAGGGAGACGGAGAGAGGACTGTAGATAACGGAGAGTGAATAAGAAGTGATCAGTCTGTTGAGAAAGAGAGAAGGAGAGAGAGAGTCAAAGTGATCACAAAGAGACAAAGAGGCTCAGGATTGAGAGGATACTAAAAACTGGGGATGAAGGAGCGGCGACAGAGAATAATCAAGAGAGAGGCGATTGAGCGGGAAAAAGGAGGAGTGGAAAGAGTGGTAGCACAAAAAGATGAAAGCGAACAAACCTAAAAGCTCTATTGAAGACGGTGGATTGGAGAATCAAGACAGAAGAAAGACGCGTCTTGAGTAAGATGGAGCAAGAGAGAGTTAGAGGAGGCCCCAGCCAGAGAGGAAAGAGGTTTTAGCCAGATTAAAGAAGCCAGGCGGGCCTCTTAAGACCATCCGTCTAATGAAATATGTCAAAGCCCATAAAGAAACACTGAGGCCATTTAAGAGGTGGGGGGTGGGGGGGTGGGGGGGTTGCTCTGCAAATACACCTCGTCAGCAAAAATGAAAAAACACGCAAAAGGCCTGTCAATACCCATTAGCCGAGACGTCGGCGGGGGGGGGGGGGGGGGGGGGCGCAGAGAAATAGATCACTTTATTTATCAGGCGCTGATCAGAAATTCCAGGAAAATCATTGCGGCAGGAGGAGGTGGGCGGAGGTGAAGCCGCCGCTGGGATTGCTGAGTGTGGGGGATTTGAGGTCAGCCACAGTGCTCGGGAAGTTTGTATTCTAGAGGCTTAGTTGCAGGTAAGACTGAAGAGATTCTTGCCTCTGTGTGTGTGTGTGTGTGTGTGTGTGTGTGTCCTCTTACATAAGTTGGAAATACTTTCTAATGAGATGCGGTGCATTTCCACTGCAGGCTCGACCAATTAAAATAACGACTTCTGCAACCCATCTCGATGGTCAACTGAGCATGTCAGCAAAACTCTGATTTATATTCACACAAGAGGTGACCATAACAACCTCGCTCTTCTAACGCCGGGCCACTGAGAAACAACGCTGGAGCAATTATATCCGACTCAGAGGAAATTAACGGCTGCCCCGATCGGCTCCAATCACGCCGCAGATCTGACACGGACACCGGTCACGCTCGCGCGAGCCACGTTAGCGCCCCTTACCTTCCCCCCCCCCCCCTTTTTTTTGCCTCTACATTGCGCTGTCATCAATTTTGTCGGTTGATGTTGGAGCGTGCGATCAAGACCGCACACCGCCTGCGGAAAACAAGCCGCCTAAAACCGTGAATATTTTCATAGTTTTCGGTCTTCCTGCACCGCTCGGATGTCTTTTTCACTTTTATCTAACTTCAGTCTGCATTTAGAAGGAGAAAAAGGCTTTAATGGAACAACTTTTTTTGGGGGGGGGGGTGCTTATTTGCCATCCTCCTCAGAGTCAGAGAGACCGGCTGACAGAAATGGTAAGTAACAGAATACTTAAGTCGATTTTTCAGTTATCTGTATTTTACTTGACCATTTATTTTTCTGGCTACTTTTTGCTTTTTACCCCAAAGTTAAACACAAATATCTAGTATCACAAATATCTGAGTTAGGGACAAGGGAGCATCTACATGTGATGCTGGTGCTTTTAAGGGCTTTCAACGAAGAAAAAAAAAAGCTGTAATCTTACTTTATTTTAACTTTTGCTTGAGTAAAAACCACAGTATAAAGTAAGAAGGTAACAAACCATTTCCTGTCTCCGCTCAGCTGCTTTTCACTGGCTTCCGGGTGACATTTCGAAACAGACTTTAAGGTTCTCCTCTGCACACAGGAAGGCCTTAATCAAGAACCGAGCTATGTCGCTAACTCCCCAGTTAGCTGCATTGTGAACTCCCTGGCTATCTTCATCGCTAATGCCATAGTTGGATACACTGCTAATCTCCGAGTTAGCTCGCTCCCATCAAGAAAACATCTGGGGTTTTTTTTTTCCCCCCAGATTTAGCTTTAGCCTTTACTTAGCTTTGCATTTTCTCTCTGCGACACTTTTTTAAATGCACTCTTTAATTTCATCTATTTTTTTATTGTAAATTCAAATTTCTGTCCTCCGCCATGATTTGAATGTTCTTCTCTCTTTGTTGTGAAGCACATTGAGATGCCACTGTTGCACAAAAGGTGCTATGCAACTGAAGTTTCTGTGACTATTGTTATAAACGTTTCTGCTTTTGTCACCTCTGCTGTCTGACCGCTAACTAGCTGGGCACAGTGAATGGTAATGGATGGGAGGTGTTAGCATCGCTGCTAATTCAGACGTGCAGGATGTTTAACTGTTATCGCCCTAACATAATGAAGTCCCAGTCGTATTTTAAACCGGCTCTTCGCAAAACTCAGCAGAAGCGAGCATGTAGCAGTAACTGGAGCGGAAGCTATTTGAATGCAATACGGCCGCTGTCAACTAGGTGAGGATTGAACATTGTGGGCCTGCTGACCTGGGCGGCGATAAAACAGCCAGAGCTCTGACACTAAGTGCTTCACAACTCAACTTTGTCAGCAAGAGGAGGGGAGCGGAGGGAAGGGGAGAGGGAGACAAAAAGAGAATGAGAAATGGATATCTTCACACGCAAGGTTAATTTGTTTTCGTGTGGGCTAGCGAGAGAAGAAAATGGAAAATTGTCGGGTCAACCCCCCCCCCCCCCCCCCAAAAAAAGGAGCATTTTCTCCACGTACATCAAACACTCACCGTTCCTGTGCCTGACGAGCGATCCCACGTTGCTCTCATCCGCCACTAGAATGCAGAAAAAACACCAAAAATGTAACATGCGGCACATATTGAAATACAGCGGCTTACAAAGGCGCTGCTTTGTGAGTGATTACACCAGCGTCTGCAGCATGAATGACTCTCGCAGAAGTATCAGGGAGGAAATGAAAAAACATGGGAAAAAGCAGGAGACAGAGGGAGATGCTGCGATTGTGAGAGAAAATCGGAGCAGATATAGGTGAGACAATAAGAGAACCAGAACAAAACAACAAGAGACCCCCAACCAACCGCCGTCTAATCTAACTAAACAGGATTGCGGTCAGCCCGCAGCAGGCGGTGCACCATGGGATACAATAATAGGTTTTCATTATGCTGCTATTTCTCTTAAATAATCCTTTTCATTTTTTATGAGGTCAATTTTGCCGGCAGACAGATGGGCGATGGGAGATGGGAGAATATTGAAGGAGGAGGAGGAGGAGGAGGAGGAGGGGAGAAGGATAAAGTGATAAACGGTGATGAGAGGCGGAGCGAGGTTCGAAATACACGAATTCCGAAAAAGAAAAAGAAAAAAAAAAAGCCCACAAAGAAAAATTCGGTGTATGATAAAGCGCACATTAAAAGAAAATAATATCCGACAGCATGCTGCCGGGTAATGAGAGGGTTCCTTTAAGAGGGGCAGAGGGAGGCAGGGTGAGGAGAGGTTGAGCGATAATGAGAGGGGAGACTGTGGACCTGTTGGAGGCACCGGTTTCACTTCACATCCATATTTGACCTCCCGACCTCCACAAAGACGCTGTGTGATGCTGGACTATTAATCCCAGTCTCCATTTGATCCTCCGTGGATTTGCACTTAGTAGCGCATGATAGCGACCAATGTTTCATTAGTTTCTTCCACTGGAGATCAGCAAATGATCCTGATGGTTTCCAGTATTCCAGGTGGTTCCGATCAAGCTTAGCTTTAGATGGGATTGGTTATCGAGGGGCGGGACATGATGATTGACAGCTTGCTCTGAGTGGAGTACAGGAAGTCCCAGAAGCGTTTGTGTTTGGGAATGAAGTTTTCAGTAAATTTTTGTGTTAGAAGAAAAGAAAAAAAAGACGCCCGTCAAATTGTTTTTCTGGCTTTGTTTGGGCACGAGGAACATTTTGCTCTCGAATAAAAAAAAAAACAAAAAAAGAATTGGAGGAAACTTGATGCTGTGCAATGCTGTAAAAACCCCTGCTCTATGATACAAGCTTTGATATGGACTGAACTGACACGCGTCCGTCTCTGGGAGAAGGCGACCACTTTGACAGGAAGTCATGGGATCAAGTCTTTAAGTCTTGGATGGAAACGTGAATAAGTTGGCATTTGACTTGTTATATGAAACATATCACATGAAAAATATAAAAAAAATATAAATTGCACTTTCCCTGTTTTACATGTGGAGTTGCAATCATTGCAGGTGCTTTTGTACAAACAGGAATTGAGATACATTGCTCCATCACTCGGGAGGAGCTCTTCATCTAACGTACAGTGTGTGTGTGTGTGTGTGTGTGTGTGTGTGTGTCTAAGCCCTGAGTCAACAGACCATTTGCTGAGGCATCCAAGGTCAATAAAAAGACGCTCACCTCTTCCTGTCAAGTGGCGTTTAATAAAGGCTAACCTGCTCTGTGCTGCTGATAAAGCTCACATAGATGTGAAGCCTGACGTTGGAGGCTCCTGTTGAAATGGGGGGGGGGGGGGGGGCGAGAGAATGGGCGAGGGGGGGGGTTCAATCTAGACTGTCTGGATGGGGTCAGTATCCTGCCATCTTTACACATGTACACACACCTACCCCCCCTGAACTCAGATATCTACCTTGTTTCAGCCCTGAGGACTTTGGAGAGGGAAGACTAGAAGCTGAGAGATAACACACACACACACACACACACACACACACACACACACACACACACACACACACACACATACACACACAAAAGAAACAGATTGAAATGGAGGATGGCCAGAGATGGGAGCCAGAGACGGGAGAGGGTACTGGCGGGCATTGGAGTGGGGGCCTAAGTGTGATAGAGCGAGGAGAGAGAGAGAGACAGAGTGTGTGTTTGTGTGTGTGGGTGAGCGCAGGACACCCTTGTCCATAATGAAAGCCAATCAGCTTTGGTGGCAGAGGCTTGTGCTGCAGGAAGAAAGCCAATCCACTGAACCTAATGAACCGGGATTGGAAATCAGAGAGGCAGAGAACAAAGACAGAGATAGAAGAGCACACTGGCGATGAACTCATTGGCTTTCAGTTGGGGAAGAAAGGAACAGGAGAGATAAACAAAAGATGAAGAGAAGAAAGTAAAAAGGAAAAAAAAAAAAAGGCAGAAGAAAAGGAACAGGGACCTTTAGCCCTCCGGAAACGGGCAAAATTGAAGAAAAGCATGAAAAGGAGAAAAGTGAGAGATAAAGGAAGATGAAAAGATTGGAGCGACAGACAGAGTGAGAGAGGAGGGGAGGGTCAGGTTGGGTTAATACGAGGAAATAAGCCCCTTCGTGCTCACCTGCCATACACACAGTAAGCCACAAGATTGGAAACTGCGTGCCTTTCATTTGCGCACTGACACAAACACAAAACGCAAAAACCACAAACACACACATGCGCGCGCGCGCACGCACACACACACACACTGCACGGCATGTTCATGAGGTCTGTTGGAAAGCCCCTGGGTTTATGAGTTCAGGGGGTCAGATCCCCCCAGGCCGGGGGATAATGGGAGAGGTCTACATATCACAACACAGAAATGTGCTGATAAGAGTCATGTGATTGCTGTTGTTCGTGTGTGTGTGTGTGTGTGTGTGTGTGTGTGTGTGTGTGTGTGTCTCAGGGTTGATTAGGCCGTGTGTTTGGCTGGTTTGAAGTGATTCAGATGGCTCCCCAGGAAATATATCTGCAACAGATTAGCTCACTGATGAAGGTGTACGAGCGGGGCTGAGCAAGCCAATCAATACAGCAACATACTGCAGTATTTTGGCCATGATACCGCGTGGATGTTCCAGCTTCTAGTACTGGTACATTTAAGAGACACACATTTAATATGATGCTGCGGCGGCTATAATTAGTTCAGTAACAGTGTGCAACTGCGGAAATACCCTCCGTATGTAGTGTGTCGTGGACGTATGTGTGATGTCATATCGTGATATGTAACCTAAATCATAGTATTTTATATCCTGGTATGTTTTGTATCATATCGTACTGCAATATCTGAAATAAATGTGTACCCTGTCATATTTACAATCTCAACATCTGTATAGGGTCATGTCATATTGTATCTCACTGCAATGTGTAAAAGTGTGTCTAAGGTAAATATGTGTTGTATCATATCGTACTGATGTTTGTACTACATTGTGTAACTACACTGTAACATACTACTGTATTGTTGTTGTGTCATGATACGAACTGTATCGTGAGGTCCTTGTCAATTCCCAGCCCTAACAGTGTGTGTGTGTGTGTGTGTGTGATAGCTTACCCAGATCCATGCTTTTGGACGCTCTGTTACGAGGGGCGTTGTCCCCGTGATTGGTCGGCTGGCCGTCTTCGTAGGAAGGTTCCGCCACATAACGCTGCCCCTGAAACCCACTGCAAAAACAACCGTCACGGCCATCAATCGATCCATCTTGAACCAGAGCAGCCAGAAGTAGGAAAATCTCTGGAACAAGCACGCGGACTTAAAATTCAGCACCACTCAGACGGCAGATCATTCAATTTCCTCTCCTCCAGATGGTATGAGTCAGCAAAACAAAAGCTTCTCCTGTCTCTGCACCCAACTTAGACGGGAGGAAGAGAGACGAGACTATGGGAGATTTCGGAGTGAGCTGTCTTGTGTGATTTGGGAGGTTTGTAACGAGACAGCAACAGAGCGGCAGTCAAAGCTGATCAATATTTTTTTTGTTTGCTCAAAAACTGTAAGATTTACCGAGACACAGTCGGAGGATTTTATCCAGACAAGAGGGAGCTCAAACAATAAATGTGTGTGTTGTATTATTGAGCCGCACTTCATTGATCTGTCGAATTGTTATTTACGGGACAGAGACATAAATTGTAGCCCTCCGAATGGAGAGAGCTCCAGATGCTTCATCCTGCGCTTGCCTGGCGCGCTGATCTGGGAACTTTTCAGACACAGCACGACCAGAGCTTTTGAGCGCCGGGGGGTTATTGGAAGCTACGCTGCTTTTTAAACGGTGGTTGTGGGCGGTGCTCTGGCTCTCCGCTTCAACCAATCAGCTGCACTTGGTATGTGCCGCTCTCCTGCAATCCCTCCCCACAAATGTTGCTCTGCTCGGAAGGGCTCCTTTGGGCCACCGACATGTAACCTTACCAGCCTTTGACACCTTGAGGAAATGTCGATGATATTCAGGGACTCCGTTTCTCCAACAAAGAATGGCAGTTTGCTGGCGATGAGCGGACACTAATAGCCTCCCAGCCCATTTTGAGCCTTCAAACTCCCACGGTCTTGTTTATGATTATGGTATCACCATAATTACTTATGCAAAATACAAATGGCCTTCTGCAATTAGAAGTCACAGTCTACATAATGTATTTGTGCTCTGTAATATGGAGCGTAATGATTCCACTATATCTCATAACACAGCTCATATTAAGAGAGCCATCGTCATACAATGGAATGATGTGTTACGTGTGTTTATTATTGGAAGGGGAGGGGGGGGAGGCACCTGTGGTGTGGGGGAGTAAGTGGCAAGTCTCTATTCATTTCCTCCACAGCGCCGGGGGAAGGCGGAGGGGGGAAACCGTCCTCCAAGTCCTCTTCGTTGCCGTAGTGACCGTAGCTGCCGTTAGCAACCGGGGCCGGATGTGGAACTGAGGAGCACAGAAGGACAATCAGCGATAAAAGTTTACGCGGGGAAGACGTTCCGCTCCTCTTGATAGCGACACAGATGCAAATATCAAAAACGACTTGAAAAGTCCAAAAATGATAAGAATGAAAGCTAACAAGAACGGAAGGGGTGCGCGCACCTTGACCTCCGGTTTAGATTTCCAAATATTTCTCTTTGTTGAATTTAATCAGTCGTGACAAAACACAGCAGGAAGATTTAAATACAGACATCAAACTATTGAGAAAAAAAACAACAACAACAAAACAACACTTCCGTTGAGGATCAGTACAGGAAGCGCACAAAATAATCATTTCCATACAAAAAGCCTCACTCCCCAACTTCCTCACAACTCCCAACATTTCCATAAATTGTCAAACCCCTGCATCATTTCCCCGGCCGTAAAAGCCTTTGTGTTCAAATCCCTCCGTACAAAATGACTGTAACTGTACTGGCGCTCCAGTCTGATGGAGAGCTGACAGCGAGGAAAAGCACTTCCAGCTTCCCGCATCCCCCGAGGCGAAAGAGAGGGGATGAGGATGGGAGATGAAAAAAGAAAAGAAAAAAAAATTCAAAACAGTTTGTTAGTCTTTTTTTTTTTTTTTTTTAAACACAACGCATGCCTCACAATACCCTGTATGCAAATGGGGCCCACTTAGCAGCCGTTTCATCAGCGTAATGATTCCAAGGTCAGATCTTTTGCACATGAAAAGCAGAGCGTTGCATTCAGGGGAAAAAAGAAACAAGACTCACTCACACACACACACACACACACACACACGTGCACAAAAAAACAACACAAAAAAAAAAACCAGAGTAATGACTTTCCATTCTCTGGGTATAAATACTCAGGGGCGACACTGAAAGGAGATATAAAGAGTGAGCTTGAAAAAAGATGTAATGCAGCGCTATAACATGCTTAGAGTGGCTGGTAGGAAAAACACACACACACACACACACACACACACACAAGTGCGCACAGCGATGTCAGATGGCTCACTGGGGTGTCACGCTGTTCAATCACAAACACCCACGTGCTGACAAACAAGACTGTGTGTACACACTCGCGGTAGATAACGCCAGTACACAAACACTCCAAGCCTAATGTTGACTATCCAACAGTTCAAATGGACAAACATTGTGCACAGTTGCCACAAAGTCAAGTGTGTGACTCACCGCCGTAGCTGCCGCTCGCCATTTGGCTGTTGGCGCCGTTCAGAGGCGGTTCTGCGCGCGAGGGTCTGGAGGGCTCCTGGTACGCGTCGTGGCCCCACGGCTCCTGTCACACAGAGAGACGACAAGAGTTATTAAGGGCTTCATATGCAAAAATATGAGGCGGATTTATGAAAGATTAATGATGTTGACTCAAACATCATAACATTCGAGGGTTTTTTCCCCCCTCGTATTACCCAGCAGGATTGCACTCATGAGTTCTTTTGTTTATGTGCGCGCAGAAAGAATTCTTATTGAACATCACACGCTTTTATCAAAAGTATCACGAAAAAGTAGAACTTTTTTTCTTTAAATCTCTGTTTTCCGGTGCCATTTCTGCTCATCTGTTTGTCAGCAGGATTACACGGAAAACTGGAGACTATTTTTAACTTGGCGGAGAGGTGCGGTAAGGATAAACCGGAGTCGACTCCATGATAATGCGGGGGCGGATTCTTGTCACATAGCGAGGTGTGAGGTCAGAGCAGCGGAGGTATTCACTCTCCGACGGCTCGCTTGTATCTTCTCGGCCGATTTGGACCGTATCAAGGAAGCAAATTGAGCTAATTAAACATAAATATTGATCTATCGGCAGCCATGTCTTATTAATTTGAGTCTAGTTTAGCTCGTGTGAAGTCCATCGATGGGATCTGTCAAAATTCAAGCTTGATCCAGATCTAAACATCGCAAATCTTTAGGTAGAAACTGACTTGAGCACAAGTTTGCTTCTACGACACAAACAAACTACAAGTGGGGAGGCTGTTTTATACTTTAGTCTTGTGTGAAATGTCCTCCTGAGTTTTAACTCGATGTCTTACTGGTTTTATTTGACCATGTCAGTTCGCGGAAAGTCGGAGGGTTTCATTCAAACTTTTCTGTCCTGTTTTAGTCCCCCCCCCCAAAAAATCTGTTGACCTTGACTTCTTGAGTTTTCCTCCTCTTGTGCAGCTGATTTGGATTTAGTTTTAGTCTTTGTCCTATGACTAAAGCTAAAAATGTGTTTTGCCAGTTTCAGTCACTTGATTTGTTTTAGTCTAATTTCAGTCTAGGTCTTGGTCCAGTTTCATCGTATGGTTTGCTCGTCATATTCCACTGATTTACCAGTTTAAATCTAGTTTTACTCATTTGAGTTGTTAGGTATGAGTCCTTTGATTTGCTGATGTTAGCGTAGTTTGCTCATTGGTTTTTGCAAGTTTAAGTCTAGTCTTGGTCTTTTCATTTGCTAGTTTAAGCCTTGTGTAGGTCCACTGGTTTTGCTAAGCTTTAGTCAAGTTTTAGTCTGGGAATTTGCTCGTTTCAGTCCACTGATTTGTTAGTCTAGTTTCAGTTGAGGAAATCAGAAAAATGGTAGTCGTGAACATTTGTCAACCAGGTCAAGATGAGCTGAGAGCCAAGCCTGCCAGCTTTCTTTGTCTGGCCGTCAGGCTTTGATCTAAACTAGACTGGACCTCCGTGACTCAACCAAACCTGCCAATGATAAATGTTTAAACAGTAAGATCTTCCCCGTGGATCTGTCTAAACTCGGGACAATTCCTGTCAACTCCGGATAAAAACAAAGACGTTTCTCCGTATAGTACATCCACTGCGATGTAGTACAACAGCGTTTCCCATTCTAGTACTCCTGCAACCAGTCAATAATGATTTAGCAGGAGCCAGACAGCAGATTTAGAACAATTCTCCGAGGATTTGGAGCAGACGTGCGGCGTGGGCTGAGGAACAGAATACCACAAAACAGTCGTGTTGATTGTAATTGAGAGAGAAATTTGTCATGTCCATCCACGGGAAGCTCCTCTTCCCTCAGATGTTCGGGAGACTGCTTGCAACAGGGTCCCTTGTATTGTGCAGCACTGGGAAATCCAGGGAATATACAGCTGCAGAATCTACTTGTTCGGGCAAAGACGAGGGAAATGTATTGTTTCGAGAACCACCAAATGCTTTGCAGAACAGATAGATGGCCAAATTCATCCGGAGAACTGCGTTCAAAACAAATGGTCCTCGTGCGCAATTGAAAACACGGTAATTAAGGCGACCCAGAGAGAACTGACAGGCATGTTATCGAACAGCCATCCAGCACTACAAAAGGACCCCAGATGGAGATAAGCACCGGCAGAGCTGGTGGGAATAAATGCTGCTTCAGGATGAAAGACGCCTTCTCTGGTCAAAGAGATGGGAGCTGCATCTGTCATACAAACACACACACACACACACACACACACACACACATACACACACACACACTTAAGCGCGTCAAAAAATACACACAGTGTATAATAATGGAAGGTGTGGTCGGATCAAAGCGCGGGCTGGGGGTGTATTCACAGAGTCACCGAGTCCCTGGGGTATCATTATTACCCAGCATTCATCAGAAAGTGTCACTACATCGCAGCTGTCAATCACTTTGAGCTCATATACGGGTCTCATAAGCATTTGCTTCCTCCGCCGCTGACACATAAATCACATCATAAGCTCTGCATCCATTCACTCCTCCATCCATCCATCCATCCATCCATCCATGCCTCAGCCCAGAACTGACGGCTTGCCGGAGGCTTTTTTGGAGCAGCCGGGCAGACAGGCAGTCAGATATCTTAATCCCACAACAATAAGTAAACAGAGAGGAGGGGGGGAGGGGGGTGCATCTATCAAGGCAGCCCCCACCCTACAGCTGCATATAATAGGCTTCTAAAGGCTTAGTCCTGCCTCACCCGACTGTGCACCCCACCCTCATGTCGCTCGGCTGCAGAAGAAACGCTCTTTCAGTGTCTGATATCTATATCTCCAGATGTGATGTCACCAAACGCTCCTGTTTACGGAGGTCGCGTCGCTATTAAGCACAAAAACAAAAAAAAACAAAAAAAAAACAAAACTACCAGGCTGAGTGACGATTGCTGAGCGAAAGGAGTGAAAAGAGCAGGAGAAAAAGAACATTTCATCTTATTTCCCCCGACAGAGTGTGAGAAAATGTTTTGCCAAAAATAAAAAAATGGGACTTTCCATCAAGTGTGGAGGGAAATAAGCGAACGTCTCCACTTGTAGAAACAAAACTTGCATCTTTTAGAGTCTTTGAAGAATTATGGGGCAGATGCTTGCTGTTTTTAGAGTTTGGGTTGTTGGGGTTTTTTTTGGCAAGATATTCTTACCCAAAAGAGAAAAGACACGAGCGATGATGCTCCAACAATTAATCGGCTCCTTTTTCGCGGCGGCTATTTTTGGCCAAAGTCGGGGAGCGCCACCATTTGAGCGCGCAAATATTGAACACGTTCGAAGCTGACGATCAGAAATCCACATCTGGCTCTTTTTTTTTTTTTTCTTCTCGCTTTTGTTTACCCTCACGTCACGACTTTTAAATCTCGAAATCGCACGCGGTTAAGCGTGAGATTTCGAGATTTCAAAGTCGTGACTCCGGTTGTTGGTGGACGGAAACGCCATTTTTGACCACCTTGGGATCCATGACCTTTCTAACTCAATATATGAAGGAAAAAAAAGACTGACATTGGGGATCTCTCTCTTCAAAAGCTAAATCCACTCATTTACCCAGTCCACAACTGATAACTACAGGTTAAAGCTAACAATCAGTTGAGTTTTAATTACATTTTCATTAAGATAAACGCAGATGGATAATAAACTTGAATGAGGCGGACACGGTCAACAAACCGTCTGCTTTAACCGGTGTTTGACACATCTCTTCGAGCGTGAAATAATCAATCCGGTTTTCACAGTTTTCCGGCGTCTTGTCCCCCGTTTGATGTCTCCCATCCTCCATTCAGGAAGCGTGCGCTTGTTCTTGTGTGACTTTGCGGTGTTATTTGAACATTTACCACCGGGGGGATTCAAAAGAAAGTGGCGCCGCAAAAGTCAAGAGTAGTTAACGGCACGTAGGAGAGGTAAAAATAAGCAAAGGTTAACAGGATCCCTGCAGGCTGATTGTGGAACATTTGTGATGCGACGTGGTTTTTTCATTAGCCATTCATGGAATACGCTACAAACGCTCGGCAAAGTTAAAAGAGCTCACGTCTGAATGTCTTGACGATGGGGAATTTGCAGCTGTCTTGAGTAACAAAGGGGACGTAGAAAGGGCAGGAAAGACAAAAAAAAAAAGTGTGTGTGTGAGAGAGAGAGAGAGAGAGAGAGAGAGAGAGAGAGAGAGAGAGAGAGACCCGAACATCATTGAACAAGTAAGGCGAGCGGCGAAGAAGAAGAAGAAGAAGAAGGGAGGGGGGTAAAAAAGGAGAAACAAGTAGAGACGAGCATGCAGGAGGCTTCAGATGAGCTTTATTTAACAGCCAGAAAACAGCAAGGTGAGACAAGCAAGCACATTGTGACTGAAAAATAAAAAAAAACAAAAACGTGAACACGAGGAAAGGAAGTGATTATTTACAGTGCAAAAGCTGGGAGGAAAAAAAAAAAAAAAACACTGACAGATAGATGAAATGTAGTATTGCACTCGCTGCTGCGTTTACGGGCCGTATTTTTTATAAAATGTGTGACGGGTAGCGAAGCTTTCAGACTAATTAATGCGCTTCTGAGAAAAGTTTCTGTATTTACACGGGAGGGACTTTTCCCCCATCATATGCACCGTTTAGAATTTCTCTAGATTAAAATTCATAAGAATTGATTCATGCTTAGCTAAATGACCTTTTGGCTCTAATTTTAATGCAGGGATTTACTCCACTTCCTGTTTGTGTTTTAATTTATGATTACAATTTTGACACCTGCAAGATTAAAGGTCACACACAATCAGAGTCCACCAGAGAGGTTGTGCGTGTATCCGTGTGCGCGCGGGTCTCCGTACATCTGCCCGGCCCTCGCCCGGATGTTCTCGGCGTATGAATGGATGCTGTCCGGCACGCGACTGCGTGTGTTACCCTGAGCGACTCGGTGAATGTGTGCGTTATCGAGTATGACGTAATCCCGCATGTGTGTGTGCCCGTGTCCAGGTGTGTGTCGCACGTTCCTGTTCGAGTTGTGTTCCATGTGACTATTCAAGCAGCTTAGCGTCTGGCTGCGTGTCCCCTCCGTATCGGGATGTGTGAAGCCAAACGTGTAACCGCTACGTCTCTGATTGAAGCCATAGGTGTATCTGGTGTGTGTCTCCCCCGGTTTCTGTGTGTGACGCTGCCTGTGGCTGTGAGGCAGCGGCTCGGACGCTCGCCTCCTCAGTGTGGGGAGGAGGGAGGAGGAGCGCGACGGCGGAGGCGGCTGCTGCAGCTGCTGCTGATGGAGGCCGGCGGCGTCGCCCACTCGTACCTGATTGCTGGAGCCCATTTGGGTGTGGGGTTGATGGGCGGCGGTGAGGTTTGTGGTGTTGTTGGTGGCAGCGTTGGTGTTACCCATCTGTAGAAAAAAACACATTTTGAGCTCAACTCTTCCGTTATGAATCTTCAGGAGCTGCAGGCTCCTTGAAAAACGCCAACAGAAGAAAGAGTGACAGTCAGAATTCCCGTAAATACAGTAGAACATCAGAGAGATAGTCCTGACGCAGATGGAGCAGCTACTCCTGAATAGTCTCTGAGCATATCAATCTGGGCCTCCATAATATATAAGCACTCTTAAATCTTTAATGCCACCAAATTCATGAAATCAAACAGGAAAATGTGTCACTGCCCCACATTTATCAAAGTTCCCACAGCAAAGCACCAATAAATCCTGCTGCCGTTTGGGGTTCTATTAACATTTTAAGGGTTTGGAAGTTGTTAAAAGGAAATGTTTTGTTAAGAAAATCTAGATGAGGAACAGAAACAGGATTTTGTTTTCTTGATAGTACAGTTGGTGGATTACTAGCAGGAAATGGATTCCATTCCTTTTTTCCTCCTTCTTGCCTTTTGTTTCTACCCCTCAGAATTCCATGTCTACCTGCTGTCTGGGCGCTCGCAGCACCACCAGCTGGATGGTCCCCCTGGCGTTGCCCTCCGACGACATGGAGCGCCTCAGCGTCTCCATGGCCGCGTGGTTGGAGCGCCCCAGCAGCGATTCGCCGTTTACCGCGATCAACTGGTCGTTGACGCTCAACCTACCGTCCTGTTGGGGGGAAGGGGGGTGACAAGCGAGGTTGAGCTCGGTTATTAAACTTACGGAGAGTTTCAAAATAAAGGCAGCATTTATGATCACACTTTACCAAATAAAATGAAAAGTCAAAAAGGTCAAATAACAAAAGCACATATTAAACATGTAAGAGGAATGCAATTGTATGCCCGGTCGCCGTGGTTACCAGCAAGCTTCATTACACGAAAATGCTAGAACGCACATTCAATAAGACACACAGTCACCGATAAAGTTGTAAGAGGAAAAGACGAGACACTCGCAGGTGTGTGAATGAATAAAATAGAAAAGTGGAGTAGAAAATGGAAAAGGGGTGGTTGTTGGGGGGGGGTAAGAAAATTGTGGAGTTAGCAATCTACTGAGAGCTGGAGAGCCATGATAAATACATAGAGCAGCTAATGGAATAGCCTCCGTGGGCACTAAATCACTTGTAAGTGTTTTAAATAGCAGCCTCTTGTAAGGAGCCGACACAGAGTAGTGCTCCAGAGGGAGGAGGTGGGGGGGGGGGGGGCGGGGGGTTGGGGCGGAGACGTGGTCAAATGAGAGAGAGAGGGAGAGAGAGCGAGAAACACACACGCACACACACACATACACCAATGATGTCAAGTCTCAGGTGTCTGTGACAGTCCCAATTAATTTCTTCATGTAATTTTAATTTGTTTTCTTAAACAGAGCTTTGAAATGATCATGACACGATAAAGCCAAACTTTTCTTCTTTTCTCTCTCTCTCTCTCTCTCTTTCTTTCTCTCTCTCTCTATAATTGAGGCCCCGGGCCTCAAAACAGCAGCCAAAACTCTTTAATAGAAATAGGTTGGATCTCGCCATGACTCTTCCTGGTCTCCTCCCTCTTGCTGTGTGTGTGTGTGTGTGTGTGTGTGTGTGTGTGTGTGTGTGTGTGTGTGTCAATCAGACCCGGGGACAACCGGGTTTCCTCTGTTGCAGGTCTGGCACTGCAAAGTATCATCAGGCCCGTTAGCTGCGTTTCATTAGCGAGCATCAACACTCGGATGACACAAACACACACACGCACACTGCTGAGTGGCGGCACTTTTCAATTCTTCTCCTTTTCTGATCCTTTTATTGTTTGATAATGCTTTCCTTCTCACACTCCTCCTTCATCAAGTCTTCCTCTTATGTGGTATCTCGTCCCAGAAACCTGTTTTCCGGGGTGCTATCCACATCAGCAGCTGTTGGGGCGAAAAAAAGAGAAAAAAAGAAGAAAAAAAAAAGGACGACTTGTGAAGCAAGCTTTAGGGAGAACCTGATCCCAGACCAGCCGTTTATCTACAACGCCACACTCATGTCTGGTGCCTGGTTGTCACGCAGAGCAGATCTGGGAGCAGCAATGAGGAGTTCTGACGGGAACGAAAAGGGAAAAAAAAAATCGAGGCCAAGTGGAGGGATCTCTTAAGTGCTGAAATGGGATTTTTTTTTCCTGATGCACTCACAACTCAAAGTGAGTACTGAGTGATACAGATAAATCTGTGTGTGTGTGTGTGTGTGTGTGTGTGTCTGTGTCTGTGGGGGGGTTCAACGGGGAGTCAAAGGTCGAGAGGAGAGGGAGGATCTGTCACCTCAGAGAAAGACAGGAAATGAGAGGCAAGAAGTGGATGGGAGGAAACGGCTTTAAAAAAAGAAGAGGTGGAGGACTATCTGTGGGTGAAGGAGGGGAAGAGCGCGGACAAACACGACGGGCGCTGAAACGGGAAGAAGGAAGTAAAACAAAAAAGATCAAAAAAGAAGAAAGCGGTCGCTCTGAAATGAGTTACTAAACACTGAGGAGAGGAATCTCTCGGTATAACGCTTCATTTCTAATGTTTGATGTATTTTAAAAACTTGCTCTAGCGATAATTAAGCATGTTCGTTAAAAACAAAACAAAACACAACATTAAAAAAAAAAACCTGATTTTGAAATGTTAACCCTTCCAAAGCATTGATACAGTCTAATTTTTCATGTTTTTGCCGTCTTCTTGAGATGCGACGCTTGGAGATTACCATTCGTGTACGGTAAAAACGCTGTTCTAAGAATAACTGGCAGCATAGAAACACGTTTTAACAGCAAATTAGTCACTAAGGTAGCAGCTTGAGCAGATTATCAGAACCACTTTTTTCTAAAACCCTCAGCGCAGTCAGCAGCTGCATCGTTAATGACCAGCTGAGCGGCGCAGAGGCGGAGCTGCAGGTAAACGTTGAACCAGGAAGCTGGGGATGCTAATGAGTTAGCACACCTTATAAGCAGCCCCTCCGTGGATGATGGACTTGATGAAGATGCCCAAGTCCTCCCCGGTCTCCCTGGACTTGTTGCCCTTCAGGCTGACCCCCAGGCCGGCCGAGCCCGTCTCATTGAGGGGGATCTCGTACATCAGCTGCTCCCTGCCGTCCTCCAACACCAAACTGCCTGCTTCATCGCCTTTCTGGAGGAAGGGGAGCACATTTTAAAGGTGTAATTCAAACATGTAGCCTGTCCCGCTTTGATAATAACCACTGATGGTTAAGGTCAGAGCACCACACATTGATTACACTCAGAAGAAGAAGAAGAAGAAGGGATTAAAGGAAGTTGTGGTTAAGGAAAAAGAAAAGAGGAGTGAGGAGCAGGTGTTGCGGAGCAGAAAAAAGAGATGACGGTGTAGCGAGGAAGAGAATAAAGCTACTGTGGAGAGGTTATTCCATTTGGAGATGAAAGGCGCAGACGGAGAGCGAGCCATTTCTAAAGGAAACATAATAACCTTTTCATACCTCCTCCTGGAGCATGGTGGGGGTCGGAGGGGGGGGGTTGGTGGCGCACAGGAGCATTTAATAGTAATAACCCATCCCTGAGGTATACGACCCCCCCTTGCTCTGTCTTTACATTTCTCCCTCTAATCTCTCAATCTTACTGTACACACACACACACACACACACACACAAACACACACACAGTTCATGTTGAGCGTGTGACCACAGCGCCGTCTGTCATTACAGGAGGAAGACAGTCCGGGTTCAGGCACCCACACAGAGGAGAGTTGGTGCCACACCTGATTTTTTTGACCCATCATTTTATTTCCATCTCTTGCTGCAGGTCTGGAAGTCACTTGTACACGTGTCTTTGTGTGTGTGTGTGTGTGTGTGTGTGTGTGTGTGTGTGTGGGTCTGTGTGTGTGTGTGTGTGCATATAGAAGCAAGTTAAAAAGATCTGAGTAGCAGGATTGCGAGGCCTTACATCACACACCTCCTCTCTCATGGTTACATGAGGATGTGGGAGAGTCAAATATGTCCCTCGGTATCATTTTGTCAAAACCTGGCTTGCAGAGAGAGAGAGAGAGAGAGAGAGAGAGAGATGTCGGATCCAGCCCTCCACTCCCATCTCTCTGTCAGCACGACTCGCCGCAGCTCCTTCTAGGTGCTTAATTAAAACAACAGGCCATTAAAGCCTCCGAGCCAGGAGAGGCTCTCTATGGTGCGAGTCAGAGCTCTCCATCCTGGAGCGGTCTGGACTTTTAGTCAGAGCTTTCAGGTTTGTGTTAAAATAAGCTGAGAGGATACAGGACTCCCAAAAAAAAAAATAAAAAAAATAAAATAAAAAAATAAAAAAAAATCCCCACCACGCAGCGGTTCAATCCAAATTACTTCGGAAAAAAATGGTTGCTGTTGTCACACTTCTAAAGTTCTGGTTTGTTTGTGGGTTGCCGAGTGTACAATGGGATTGGGAGGATGTGGATTAGGCTGGACGGTGCATTCTGTTTTGACAGATGACACTTCTAGAGCGAGATGAATGAAGAAACGTGCCTCGTCTATTTTCAGTACGTCTTATTTTTATCAACAAGGCGGTTCACGGTAGCGGAGGAATTACAAAGACAATCCACGACTTCCTGCGTGAGACATTCGAGAAGGTGGCAACCTGAGAGGGTTCTAAATACCTCTGTGATCCACGGCAAGAACACAACAGCTGCAGAACCGGAGACAATCCTGCTCTGGAAGGCACCGAGCGGTTATTAACATGTGAAGCTGTGTCTTTATTTGTTGTAGCTGCTGATTTTGATCTATTTACACATCAGTGGTGGTCCAAACGCTGGCACACACACTCCAATATCCCCCTTAATGCCCTTTCCTTGGGGGCAGATTGCCTCCCCGGGGGCAGCTGAGACCCCTCGGCTCCCATCTACCCACCACCACCAGCACAGTTAACCCTCAGCAATAGCTCTTTAACAAGCTTTTAGCCAGGAGACAGACCACCCTCCTCAACGCCCAAATAAGGAGACAAAAAAAGAGCTTTTTCTTTCCCCAGGGTGGGTGGCGAGGAGAGGGGGGGGGGGGGGGGCGCTGATACACAGTGATTACACACAGAGCCTTTTGTCGTCGAGGATTTCTAAATGGGGGGTTTCAAAGCGGCGGGATTAGCGTTGAGAGCGACATTCAATTAAGATGAGATCTCGCCGGCGACGATGGAGCTGCCAATTAATCGCCTTAATGTCTGCCTGTGCGCCGGCGCTTTACACCTTTACCTCACAATGAGGAGCGGGGAAAGTAAAATGAATGATTGAAGGATAACTTCAGTGTGTGCAGGAGGAGGAGGAGGAGGAGGAGGAGGAGAACAGACAAATAAATAAAAGCCAAACTGTGTGAGGAGACATGTCTGCCTGGAGACCCTCTTTCCTGCGAGCTGGCTTAGGCTTGCTGGGTCAGCCATGTGCAGCGTGACCCTCTCCCTTCCTGTCCTTGGTAAATTCTGCTCAAAAGCTCCTCTGAAACAAACCGACGGCCTCCGTGAAGAGTGGAAACGCTGACAGGAGCGAAAAGTGTGATTAGAAGTTATCACTTTTTAATTACTTGGAGTGCAGGAGATGAGCTAGAAAATTGCCGTCCTTTTGTATCCTAATAAGGAGGCTAATTCACCACCTTTATTCTTCCTCTTCTGGCTGAAACGAGACCGGCAGAGTGCTTTCACACAACCTGCTCATGAAACATCAATACCTTCTATCGAAACTAATCAATCAGCGCTGCGGCTCGTTCCCCTAAAAGTCTCTTTTACTTCTACGGAAAGGAAGATAAAAAAAAAAAAAAAAGAAAGTATGAATGCTGGAGCAGAGCACATAAATCATCTGGCGGTGGGTTTGGCATCGGGGTGATGAAGTGAAGCCCAAGAACATTTAGCCACATGACCCGCGCTCCAGCTGCTGTGTCAGCGAGCGACGGCTCCCGCCCGAGCCCTTCTTTTCTTTTTTCTTTTTTCTTTTTTACACTCCGCTAAAAAACACACTGCACTGCTGACACGCTGGGGTGACCTTTGACCTCCTCTTGTCACAGAGTAAAGCACTACTGTAGATCATAACGTCTCTCCCTTCCCGTGATTGTACAAACACGCCGGCTCTTCGTAAATACGACCTTTACCCTGAGAAAACCAGGAGTTGTACAGGATAAATTCAAGCCTAGCTGCATTTTAATGTATGATTTAGGTCTCAAAAACGATTTCCTGCTCATTCTCGGAGAGCTGATGCTGGGAAAGGATCAGCAACAACCAAAACGACAAACAGGAAAGAGAAAAAGACTTGAAAAGTGTATATAAAGATCGCTGATTATACAAAGCGTTTCTTTTTTCTTTTTTGTTGTTGGTGGTCTGCAAGCCAGGAAGCCTGACAGGTGAGACGAAGGAGGGGATTACTCTGGGTTAGTCGAGAGGGGGGGAGGGGGGAGGACCACCTGCAGGGGACAATCAACAGGTGAAAAAAAAAACCTAAAAGGAACTACATGAAGCAAAAAAAAAAAGAAAAAAAAGAAAAATTCAGCTGTTGCAGAAGCTAAAATTAAACACTAATATATGCAGTAAGCAGATGTTGCAGATTCATTATGCGCAGCAAGGAGGTTATGCAAGGAGAACTTAAATTTGTAACTGAGCCAGTTATTCTTAGCAGTGGAAAACTGCAATAATGAACCGCTGATTTTCCCTTTGATCGTTCTTAACCAACAGTTTTTGCAGGATATTAGAGCCTCTCAAGTTAATATTCAGGAGCGAAGCGGTTTCTTCGGCTAGCTTGTGTGTGTGTGTGTGTGTGTGTGTGTGTGTGTGTGTGTTCCCTCTGTGGTGGTTTCTCTTGCACGTGTGTATTTATGTAATCTTCTGTTTTTGAGGGCCGGAGAACCTCTCGTGGATGTGGATTTTTTGTTGTTGTTGTTGTTGTTGTTTTAAATGTGTATCAGTAAAAAAGTAAGTGTGTGTGTGTGTGTGAGAGTGTGTGAGTGTGTGTGTGTGCCTGTGTGAGTTTGTGAGCTAAAGGGACATCAAACTGTCTTTGAGGTGGAGGACTGTGCTGGAGATAAGGGCCAGATCTCACGGGGGCCCCGGCAACTTCAGCAGCCTTGATAGAGACAGGAGTGAAGTCCCTCTCTCTTTCTTTCTCTCTTTCTCTCTCTCGCTCTACTACCGCACCCCCTGTTTCTTGAACGCACAAACACAAGCAACTGTTAGATGAAGACTGGAGAGTCTCTTCAAAGTGCACTTGTTATGCCAAGACTGCCGGGCCATTAATGAGGGCAAACTATTTTCGGAAGCTGGCTGTTTAAGGATTGTGTGTGATGTGAGAGAGCACTTGTGTTCATCAAGGACTAGGTGTTTAGGAGTTGTGTGTGCACGTATGTGTGTGTGTGTGTGTGTTTGTGTTAAGTGTGAATATGCATCAGTCACTACAAAGTCCCGGCATGTATTTCTCACTGCTCTTTGAAGTAACGGAGCAGGGGAATCATCGGTATAGAGGACAGGATAGAGAAAACAGCAGTAAGCGCCACACCTAGCTTCTCTGTTTATTGATCTCCTGCGAGGCAAAGTCAAACTATGTCACTGTCACAACGGTCGGCATCGTGACCTCTGACCTTGTGTGCCGCCGCAGGTAAAGCGGTCACTTAACACTCGCGGCATGTAGACATTTACCGCCACGCGTTTCCTGTGGGGTAGGCGGGAGGGCCGCTGTGGCTTGTGACTTCCTCTGACATCGCTGTGTCAACAAAGCGGAGGATGACAGGAAGAGTGTTTTCTGAATGTGTGTGTGTGTGTGTGTGTGTGTGTGTGTGTCTGTGTGCACATCAACATAAAGGCTCTTTCACGGGAGGAAAAAGGAAAGTGGCACAATATGTAGGAAATGAGAGACGGCGAGGAGAAACGAGAGGGAGAACACCTGGGGAGACAAATGATCAACAACAGCAGATGAAATGAGGGACATACCAAAGAAGAAGAAAGCGGAGGACACTGTAAGGACATATAGTGTGTTTGTGTATTTTCTCTTACCAGCTCCCGCGGCAGGAAGATGTCCTCCTGGCGCATCACCACCACACACACGCTCTCACCCTGTTTGGTGCTGCGCAGCATGGCCACGAGTTCCTCCTGGGTACGGTCTGTCATGTCTACTCCGTTCACCTACACGCAAAAAATACCACACACACACACACACACACACACACACACACACACACACACACAGTAGATTAAAGCGAAGTGTATTATCCTCTGGCGGTGCTCTGCTAACACGCTTCCAACAGTAGAGGATCAGATACTTGTGTGTTGCAAGGGTCAGACTCTCACAAGTACTAGCTGTGTATGTACTTTTCGGTGTACTTTCTTTTTCAAGCATCCGCAGTCATGTGGCACTGACCCTGTTTAAGGAACTGCGTGTGTGTCCTTGTGGTTTTTAAGAACCATGTTGTTACGGTGGCTCTGGTTCGAGTTACCGGCCTCCAGCTGGAGACCTTTTTTTGGTCATCTCGAAAATATTTATATCTTTGTAAAACTGAGAAAATCTGCATGTTAAATACCCGCTATAACATTTTAATTATGGATCTGGGTATAATTCCATTTCATTCCTTCAGAACTCCTCCAAAAATGTGACTGTAGGCAGACACTTTAACAAGAAAGTGCACTAAATGTGGACATGGACTTAACTTAATCCCACAGTGCACGAGTGGATTGTTTATGATTTGAAGCCACACCTCAGCAACATGATTGGGGGAGGATGCCAGCAGGTGAACAGGTGTGCACGCTGTTGCCACGACTACCAACCTGCATCCCATGACGTGGCGTGTCGCTGTGGCACTCTGAGCTAATGTCGTAAGGACAAAAAGAGATCATGACAACAAGTCTGATGTGGGTAGACCGGCCAGGAGCGGCTAATCAGGTCTGTAAGCTGCAAAGCAAATGAAGCTTGACGAAACCGAACTTCGGCCGACTTCGGGGTGAGTCGAACGGCTCAAAAATGGGTCCGAAACGGGCGTAGACATTACGGCGCGTGCATGAATGTACTCTGCTTAACTTGCATTAACAGTACCTCAAGGATGCGATCGCCAGGCTGCAGGCGTCCGTCTTTGATAGCGGCGCCGCGTGGCAGTATATTCTTCACCAGGATGGGTCCTGGACCATGCACCGAGGAATCTCGTGTTACCACAGTGAAGCCAAGACCCTCTACACCTGCAAGGGAAGGGGGGGGGGGGGGGGAGAGACAGCAGCCGGTTTGCCTTAAACACATCAATGATCAGACTTAATTCGGACTTTTTAATTCCCTTTTAATTGAATTTCCTCCCTCGCCTCCCAATTCTGTCACTTTTCCCCGTCTCTTGTTTGTGACTTCCCGTATCCCTTGCTCTCTCTCCCTCCCCAGTCCTGCAGGTTTAACATCTTCCTCCACATTAACTTGTGTTTAAGTGCCTGTTAACCTCAGAGGGGAGGAGTGGGGGGGGGGGGGGGGGGTTGTTGCTTGGCTCAGCCTCAGAGCCAGCGGGAGAAGGGCTTCTCTCTTAGCCGGATTAGACAGACTCTACCTTTAATTTCACGTGTGAGCAGGCCTCACGGTGGCTGAGGAAGGGAGGCAGAGGGAGAAGATGGGGGGGCGGGGGGATAGAAAGAGGAGCCTGAGAGATATAGCTCCCTTCTCTTGCTTCCCTCCCCGGGGATGCAACGTGATTTCCACAAAGATTTTCCTTGTGCGTGTGCATTTACAAGTGTGTGTGTTTCTGAGGCCGCACGCATGCATGAGCCTCCACCCCTCTCTCTTTTTCACGGCCTCACAAGCCCCAAGCCATGAGTGAAATGTGCCACGCTCTGTGTATGTGTGTGTGTGTGTGTGTGTGTGTGTGTGTGTGTTTG
Source organism: Aulostomus chinensis (assembly GCF_037954235.1). NCBI lineage: Eukaryota > Metazoa > Chordata > Actinopteri > Syngnathiformes > Aulostomidae > Aulostomus > Aulostomus chinensis. Next base: position 59,242,005 of record NC_141320.1, on the reverse strand, counting down.
GGGGTAAAGCTGGTGTGGCATACTAAAGGCACTGAGCGATGCTATCTGGTCTCCAAGCTAAGCCTCTGCCTGCCCTACATTAGCGCACCTAAACCTCAGCGCCTGTCAATCACGCGGAGAAAGAGCCTGTAGCCGAGGGAGAAGGCGTTAGAAACCCCATAATATCCTCTGCTCTGATCTTGCATCAGGTGAAAGGGATAGAGGGAGGCAGAGAATGAAAACAGAAAAAAAAAATCAAACAAAAGGCGGACGGAGGGAGAAGAAAATGGGATGAAAAGGTGCTGGGAAAAGAAAAACACAATAATAAAGCAGTTGTGAAAAGGCCTTTGAGCCAGAGAGAGTGAAAACTGGTTTCTTCAATCCTTTTATGTGGATCTTTTTTTTCCTCCACCTTTCCCTGGCTACCTGTGTGTATGTACACCAATTACAGCGGTGCGTTCCACTCGTCCTAACATCTACAGTACAGGTTGAAGCGCTGATGGGTTCGAGAGCCTCCGGCTGGGTTAAAACACAAAAAAACCACAGAGAGTTGTATCGATTCAAAATGTATGGCATCTGGATTATGATGAAATAAACGTGTTCATCCTTAATCTAAAGGGATACACTGATACTTTAATTGATTTAGGGCTTGAGAGCTTCTCCCAACCTTTGACCTTATAACAGCTGAAATAAACATCTACATCCACTTCCACCAGGATATTTACCCTTCTTTAAGTCAATTTTGATCTTCTTGCCGCCCTTCTTGCTTGTAAGGTTGGCCAGGCTGGGCAGAGCGGCGTTCTTACTGGCCAGAGGGCTCTGGCTATGGGTCCTGGGTGTGGGAGACGAGCTGGCCGTCCTGGCTGGAGGAGTAGGGGAGCCTCTTTCCAAGGAGCTGTGCCTGGAATGGGTCTCTACCGGCAGCGCTGGAGCTGGCTCTGGGGTCTTGGTGCCCATGTCTTGCCGCCTCACTTCGAGTTTAGGCTCTGGTTGGGGGTCAAATTTACCACGGACCACCATTGGACTCTTCGCTTTTGTAGTGAAGTCTTTGTCATCGCCGGAGAAAAGCTGGCCAATCAGGCTCTTCTCGTAACGTGGCTTGTTGGCGGCGCAGACGACTTCCACACGCACCACAGAGTTGGACATTGCTTGGCGGAACACTTCCTGTGACCTTGAGAGAGAGGAGGGGGTTAGTGGACTGAGGAGGCCTTGTTCCTCTGCAGGAAAAAGAGAAAAAGCTGGGAGGTATGTGTGTGTGCGTGCGCGTGTGTGTGTGTGTGTGCGCACACGCGCTGGAGATGCTTTCTTTGGAGGTTTGAACATACACACACACACACACACACACTTTGCAAATTTTGTCGTAGTTGCTAATGAAATCCCTGACATATACATAAATACTTGTATTTCATTCCATGACCTTTAATAAACCTGCACCTTATTAAAAGATTCAATAAGCACAGTGAGTAAGCATGCTGAGTCGATGTGGGATCTGATGAAATGCTGTCCACCCTCCCGCCTCGTCACACTTACTGCGCAAAGGTCTTGTCGTGGAGCTGCGTGCCATTGATTTCCACGATACACTCATCCCCCTGGAAGATATTATCTCTCCTGGAACGACTGTTTTCCTCAATGCTCTTGATGTGGAGGCCCAGCAACCTGGCGAAACACACACACACACACACACACACACACACAGCAGAGTAGAGGGAGTATGAATTCACCAGTGTAAACATATATGATTACGTGCAAGCACTGGCGTTTGCGAGTCAACATTGCAGTCTGCCTTTCTTTAGAAAGCTCTGAGTGTCTTCAAGTCTGTGTAGCAGGGAATGTGGAGTGGTGTGTGCATGTGTGTGTGTGTATGTGTGTGTGTGTATGTGCGTTTGTGATTACCGTCCGCTAAGAGAGGAGCAATAGGGTACGACATGGATACCCAGAGCCCCGCGTTCTCCTGGAAACTCTACTGTCTTCGTCAAGGTGCTTGCAAAAAATAAAAAAAGAAAAACAAAAGAAAAAAATTATTTTCCTCCAGGCTACACAGATGAAACACAAATTAGCTTATAGCAAATCCTGCCAAACATCAGACCGATGTGTGTGATCTTGTGTGTGAGAGAGCCAGTGGGACGCAGGTGGCCACTTCAACCTTTATCTACCTGCTTCTCAACCTCCCAATCTAGCCGGTGGACAAAAGAGAAGAGAGGGGGAGATAAAAGTGAGCGACAGATAGAGGGTCAGATAGAGATGGAGGAGCCGTTCTAATAATCTCTTCAGCTGTGGCTTTTAACAGCACATGAGCAAAAGCAATAGAGATACAGAGGAAGAGGAAAGGGGCCGCTTTTGATATTGGTCAGGCTGGCGTGATGGATGCACGGCAGCAGAAGACCACAGAGACGGCTATCGCTTACTGCGTGGTTGATACGCAATGTACTGTCATTGTTGAAGCTGTATTATACACGTCAGCGTTGCTGTGCACTTTCGTTTGTGGTCAACTCAGACGGAGAGCATCGCGTTTGCCCTGCAGAAACTGAGAAATGCCCCCGAACATCCTCAGATCCCAACCGAGACTTGTGTATTGTGCATTTTCCCAGTCGTGTTTGCAGCGGCAACGATTTGATGGAGGAACAAGCCACTGGAATGCACTGGAATTGGCGCCGGGATATTCTTTTACGCATTCAACTAACTCGAATAGATTGGACACGCCCCAAAATGCATTAACATGGCAGGATGCTTTTGTTCCGGCTTCTGCAGAAGAGAAGACAGAAACTGAATTATGACGACTAACAACAAAAGGATTCACAGTGTCTGTATACACACCCGAGGACTAGTCGGATCATTATAAACACACACTCTTCTGTCACTGTCATTCTGCTCTTGTTAACCCCTGAAGGGTCACATAAATACACACACACACGCTCAAACAATTTGCATTCTTATTGCTACATCTACTGCATCCCCGCAAACGCCATAAGTCACATTCCGCTAAATTGAATTCACAGATACACACATGCATGTTATTTGCATCTATTAGAGAAAACAGTTACATCTAAATTACACGTGTGCACAAACCAAGAATTATACACATACACACGCATGCACGCACGCACAGACACACAAACGCACTCTCACACACACACACAACATGCGTACAGACACTCATAAACAATCAGAAAAGGACAGGGTGCACACTCATGTAAACCTGGACATGAATGATGTGTACTCAGAGAATGTAAGGGGTGTAAACACACGCACGCACACACACACACACACACACACACACACACACACACACACACACACACACACACACACACACACAGAGCTTAAGCCTATTTACATTCATATAAAAAACAAAAAAAACAAAACAAACGGCAGCACAAACAGGCTCATCAGAGGCAGCCCCAGCTTGTTAGTGCCACATGCTAATATGCAGAATAGCTCCGCTCACCCATTTTAGCATCCCACTGACACAAACACAAACAAACACAGTCATTCCACTGGGGGTGAGGGGTGGGGGGGGGGGGCAAGGGAGGAGGGGGAGGGCAGCAGGACGGGATGAAAAGAGCAACGAGGAGTGAGACAGATGGAGCTCCCACTCTTGGTTGACTTCCTCTACATCAACGGAGACCAGGCGCCTAACAAACTCGCGGCCGGAACTTGCTGAAAATGTGCCCCTCACTCACTCATCGCGGCTTCTTCCACCGCCAGCCATCTGTTACCATGGCAAACTATCTGTGAGAGCCGCGCCTCCATTGTATCACAGTGCTGTCAAGACATCACTGTAGTGTAAAATGCTGAAAAATCACCGTCTGGCTCTCAAGTCAACTCTTTTCCTTCCTGAGCTCTTGTGGTTCTCCACAAAAGAACTAATCGGGAAAATCAGTCGGCTGCAGAGGTACGTCGGAATTATCCCCACTCTTGCCACAGGTTGGGGGGGGGCAACTGTTGCCATGGTTATTGCAGAAGTGACAGCCAAAAGAAATGAATATAAACCTCCCCATCATGTCTGCGAGCGACATCCCCGAAAACAAATAGGAAGTTGCCTTAGTGAGATGTGTCTGCATCCCACACACACACACACACACACACACACACACACACGTCAACTTGTTTCTGATCATTGGCTCAAAATACTGAACTTCCCCAGGCCCTTGTTCACTTTTCCACCTTCGAAAAGTTCATTATTGCTTTCAAATCACGCTGTACTTTCAGTTTCCGTGGAAACGTGTGACAAACAGATATACTATCCAATGACGCTCTGCTTGATAAAGGTCAACCGTCCAATAGTACCACAAGAAATTCACCACAACCCAACGGAAATCAACAAACCGATAGAGAATTCTTCAGCTTCCATTACAGAAGGAACATCAGAATCGGGCGCCGGATGTCCGAAGGCCAGTACCAATCCAGATTCTGTTCCATCACTCGCACTTGACCGTGACCTCACCGATGGATGAGACGTGTCTCGTGCAGTCGAAATTAATTGCTTTCATTTAAATTTGCGGTTTTTTTTGTTTTGTTTTGTTTTGTTTTTTTTAAGTACGAAGCGCTGCGCAATTCACCACATGGGGGAACCTTTAACATCACGTCGGCAGTGACATCATGATATTAACTTTCAAGCAAAACACAACTGTGCGTCCCGACTGTGGTTTCCATAACAGCTGCGATGACGGTGCTAAAACTCTAGTTGGGGGAGGGGCTTTGATGCTACCGCGCTCTTTGTTGACTGAAACGGAGCAGAACATTTCAGAGATCACGAACGCTGGAAAATAACTGCAGTCAGTGTTGCTGCCACACCCTGTAACGTGTCAGCAGCGGAACATCAGAAGGAGAAGCCGCTAAGCGAAACTGCGTCATAGTTTATGGCAATTTCTTTAATTGTCTCGTCAAAGCCATTTAATGTACTTTAATGAAACCCGGGGAGTAAACATGACCACTGGCATCAGGTCTAGTCATAGGGGTGAGGGAGGGCGGGGGAACACACCTCGAACTCCTGTTAAAAACTCACTTCTACTAGCCAACTACACACGTACACACACACACAGCAGTGAGACAGTTTAATCCAGTCAGAGGGTCAAACTATCACACAAAGAGTGTGGAGTGTTAATCCTCCATCGCTGCACTATATCATGTAGCTACAACCCTGTTGACAAACACACGCACACACACACACACACACACACACACACACACACACACACACACACACACACACTCTTACCTGAGGTTCATCTTGGCGTCACCTGTACGCTCCAGGACTCCTCTCATTACATGGTTGGCTTCCTGTAAAACACACAAACAAGCACACCACTTATGCACATGCAAACAGTTAAATACGAGGCGGAACAATCAGAAGAACAATCTAGAAACGCCGCCGTCAATCACCTTTGCTGACACAGGAGGACCACCGGACGCTGAGCTCCCTGCCAGGCTCTCGTCCCTTCCTTCACTCCTTCTGTTTATCTTCCTATCTACTCGTCCCTCCCCCCGCGCTCCATCACTGCCCCCCGTGTCAGGCAAGACTATTTTTAAGTCAACAAAATCAACAACCTCGGGGGAAATGAATGAAATGCACAAATAAAGAAAAAGCAGCAGCAGCAGCAGAGTCAAACTGTTGCGAGGAACACACTCGAGGGGCGAACGACGCAAACTGTCCCCCAAATCGCCAAAGACAAGAGGGGTGCAATTAGGTCCTTCTGCCTTGTCACTTTCATTGTGTCACCAGTCGTAATGGCTCAAAAAGACCCCGCCCACCAGCTCGCTACTTAGCACCCCCCCCACACACACACACACCACCACACCCAACTCCCAGAGGAACCCCCTGTCACACACACATACACACTAAATATATATGCTTCAAAACACACCCACATATAAAATCCATGTACCTTCGAATGTAGCGACTATAAAAATATCCATAAACACTCACCCACACGAGATGTAAACAGTGACCCACTTATCAGGGCAGATTATCTCACAATGGAGCCTATGTGTGTGTGTGTGCGCGCGTGTGTGTGTGTGTGTGTGTGTGTGTGTAAGTGCGGGGGCAGAAAGACGCTCTGGAGGCTCTATTGTTGCTGTGCATCTTCCTGCAACATCATGTAAGACGGCCGACTACACTGCGTCTACACACACACACACACACTAGTCTTGGGGAACTGGTAGGAGGGCATGTGAACACATGTACACACACACTAACTGTGCACTCGCACAATAACAGAACCCCACCCCCCCACCCCCACCCCAGGGAAAAAAAAAAACAACTGCTTCACTACATGTATGACGTAGGGAGCTACAAATACACACTTCAATGCTGTAAAATATAAGAGATCATCTTTTTTTCAAAAACAACAACAACAAAAAAACAGCAGCTGTTTTCTGAGGCTGTCACGCTGCGTTCAGCCAATCAGCTCGGCCCGCTCACCGTTGAGGTGTTGACACATGACGAGATGACATGACATCCACACTGGTGTGTCAGATGGCTGCCTTAGCATCTGATGACCAATCACAGACAGGAAATAGGAATGATAAGATGTCACAGAAAGCTCTGCCCCCTCCCCCCGACCCTTGACAGATGAGGGGTATAGAAAATGGATGGATGGAAAACGTCATCGATACATTAGTATTATTAGTATTATTTGTTTTTCCAAAAATGTGTAGTAGCAGTAGTAGTAGTATCATCGGTGCATGAGTTGCGTATTTCCTGCGTTATAAGCTCCTCCTGGGAGGTCATGTGATTTTCAGCGCGTGTGTTAGCAGGGGGAGTTGGAAGGATGATTTCTGGGGGGGGGGGGGCTTCCAAAAAAGGGGAGGAGATTCACTACTGTCCCCGCCTCCAAAGTGTGTGTTGTCAACAACGTTGTGCTTTCTGCCTCTCGTGCAGAGCCAACACGAGATGCTGCAGCTGTTATGTACCGGTATATGAAGCTAGTACTTCCTGAGGCAGCAGGTTGTGCGGTGTGACATCACTTCCTGCCCATCCTCCCTCGGAGCTTCGCTGATTGACAATTCAGCGCATGCGGGAGATGTGAGATAGTGTACTCTCCTGGTGTACCTCTAGTTTTACAACACTGCAAACATCAGTGTAAACAGTAAAATACTATTAGCACGCTCACTCATCCCGACCGCTGCTACACTCACGCTTGGCTTTCATCTGCACTCGGATATCAACTGACACGTCTGTCACTTGAACTGACACCTTCCTTCAGCTGGGACACCGGTGGCGTCTTTTATCACACACTTCAAATGAACCTTTCAACTCGGTGTTTACTCCTCGTGCTTAACACTCATTTCACTTCTGCGTCGACAAATTCTATTTTCTTAGCCGCTCACGTCTGAACTATGGCTTCCTCCCATATGAGAGCGTTTCCAAAAAACTATCCTGGTGAAAAGTGTTTAATTTTTGCCACAGCAGTTGTGTTTTGGGAGCTATTAGTGATGTGACGGGGTGGTATGCAGATATATGAGAGATGAGGTGTGTGTGTGTGTGTGTGTGTGTGTGTGTGTGTGTGTGTGTGTGTAGGTTTTGGACAGATGAGCGATGAGGTGTGTGTGTTCCTTGTGCATGTGTGTGAGAGGATCACAGCTTCGTGGTGCTAGCCGCTGCTCCGTGACCCCTTGACTTATCCATCACGTCACCTTACTTTCCCCTGCTAGAAAACACAGGCGTGTGGACACGGGGGGGGGGGGGGGGGGGGACACACACACACACACACACACTTGCACACACGCAGTTCAGACTGAAAAAAAACAAAAAACATCAGAATTTATTTAGTGAAGGTGTCAGCTCTTTACATCAGGGCTGGGGGGGAGGGGGGGGGGGGGTATCAAAGTCGAGCTTCCTGCTGTGTTAACACGTCTTGCATCACCGCACCTGGAGGTGTTGAAAATAAGGCGAAGAGGTGGGCGAAAGGAGGAAAGGAGCAACTTCACCTGCAACGCTTCCACAGGTAAGCGGGTCAATACCAGCTCGGAACGAGACGGCCCGAAATTAATCACAGGCTCGCTGCTCTGACTTTTATTAGCTCTCCTGTTAAAGAGAGAAAGAAAAAGAGCATCGGCCTTCACCGTGGCAGCCCAGGGGGAAAAAAAAAAATCAATTAAAAAGAGGCAGGGTGCATATTTATCACTCTATCAAGCTTAATTACACTTTATCTAGATTTCAATACCTCCTTCAAGACAATAGGGGACAAGAGTGTGTGTGCTGCTCTTAAGTATGTGTGGGTGTAAGTGAGTAAGTGTAGTGTGGGGGATTGCAGAGTACAGTGAGGACTGAAGTGATAGTGTATTGATCTATGAAAGTCCATCAGGCTCAGGACTCGATATAACCGAGAGCTGTGACGGCCTCCTAGACGCTCACACTCACTCACACACACACGCACACACACACACACACACACACACACACACACACACACACACACACACACACACACACACACACACACTCCAAGGCTATAAAAGCAATTGTTTTTTTTGCCTAGAAAAATATATATATACTTTATTTTTTTTCTCTGGGATGAGTGCAAACCTCCAGAGTATCAACCTTTTTTATATTAGGCAGCTAATGTAGATGTAGGACTTCACAACTTTCAATCTTTTGGGAAATGGATGTTCACACACCGGCTCTCATTCGTGACCTCACGCAGCCTCTGTCCTGGCTGTCTCACTCTCTCTCTCGCTCTCTCTCTCTCTCTCACACACACACACACACACACACACACACACACACACACACACACACAGACAATCACCTCCAAGAAAAAGCATTAAAGTTCTTCTCAATGGAGGCGTGTTTTGAAAGGATGGAGTGCACTTGAAAAGCCGACCTTTTCAAAGTAAGAGCCTGAGGGAGGGTCTTCTCTCTTTCTCTCTGTCTCTGTCTTTGTCCTCTCATGCAGTCTTGCTTGTATTATTTTATTATCCGGTTCAAACTGACGGTTATGCCTTACTCACCCTTTCAGCAGCCAAACTTCTGGGTTCATCCAGTGAGGTCACAGCAGGAGACTCAAAGGGCGGAGCCAAAGCGGAGTCGCTGCTGCTCCTGACTAACAGAGGCGTGTCTGGGATGGGAGAGAGTCAAGAGATGGACAGAAAGTTAGAGAGGTCTTCAAAATCGACACGTGCATGTTGTGGAAAATAAGAGTGCAAGTGTATATATTTAACACACCAGCTTATTTTAGGATGATTCACAGAGCCTGAGAGCCCACAAACGACCACACCCACACTCTCATCTGACCAGCTGTTGCCTCCCAAACAGTCACACACACACTTCCCCGCAGGGAGCGGTAACACAGGCAGGTCTGAATCAACAATAAAACTATCTAATTTGGAGCTTTGTGCAGCCTCTTGCTTTTAATAGCCACCCCCCAAAGGGAGCAGAGTAGGATTTGTGAATGTAAAATCTCAAACCAGGTTGTTTTTATATTCAGCTCCCTCGAAGAGAAAATAAAAGAGAGAGGAGCGGGGAAGGAGAGCCGTGAGATAGTGACAGAGAAACAGAAGGGAAGGCAAACAAAATTCTCTCCTTTCCTGTAATCAATCTCTCTTTGGAGGGTCAGCGTCGGGGTCCTGGTCTAACGTGGTTGGAATTGAGAGAGCGGACGAGGGGAACAAGGGGGAGAGAAAGAAGTGGCAAGGGGTCGAGGAGTGTGTGATTGTTAGGAGGATGAAAAATGGTTATTCCAGCAATCCAAGACACACATTTCCACTTCAAACAGCCTCCACATGTTCTGTCACCCCATGTTGAGTTGGGGTTTGTTAAATAATTTGTATTAATTACTATAATTACTGCAAGCCTCCATCGATCTCAATCCTTGCTCTACCTCCCTGGCACGTTGCTGATCCGCTATCGCCAACGCAGAGGAATTCAAAAGGTGACAAGAAAACACGGGAAAGTGTCAAAAGCGGTAGTTGCTTCTAATTAGGGCTGGGGGTTTGTTCTGTGTTTCACTCCTGTATCCAGTTTTCTGCTTCATCGAGGACAGAAAGGTGCTCTAATTTCACGTGGAAAGGCAGACTTCAAGCAGAAAACAAGATGATTTGCAGTAATGAAACCTGCTTTGATTTTAGACTGAAAAAGTTCACAGGATTTCTCTTAAGCATCAGCTCTTGCGTGCCTCTGAAATGGGTCAAAAATCATCTACAGGTTCCTTTCATGGTAATAAAATGGCTCGTGTGATAAGGTGGCAATTAAATGCACCACAGTAACTAAGCATAACGCCTTTTCTTGCGTATTTATGGACTGAAGTAGCAATCCAGATGAAAAAGAAGCCACAACAACAATGACGCAACTGCTAAGTGACCTCAGCATGTTCACAGTCAGGGTCCATCGGGCTCATAAATCCTCCGTTTATCCACCAGAGTCCATCAATCCTCCCACCATTTAGAGCTCCGCCGCTCCCCGGCCATGTGAAGGAACCCCAGGCTTTGACCTCTGACCCGCAGCGGCCTCTGGAGGGTCAAGTGGTGTCACCGATATTGATGGGTGCAACTCAAGATCGGCTGAGGGGAATTGAATCGAACGGAATCTTTACGCCTCTTGAGATTAACGGCACCTTCTAGGGGTCTTGCAAAAAACAAAAAACAAAAAAACAGCGAAGAACATGTGGTAGCACTTATCGCTTGGGATAAAGTTTAGGTTGGCTTGTTTGACAGAATTGTGCAACCACTCGCTACGCTGCAACACCCACCAAACCGATCTCAGCGGCCGCTTCGAGGCCGGGAATGGTCCCACCCGAGTTATATTTAACCACTAAACCCATTAACAACCTTTGCATGTTCAAGAAAATTGGTCCAGAAATTTAGATTTTTTTGAAAAACGAGGGGGGAGGAAAAAAATGAACGTGTGCATATTCACGCCATTCGACATGTTATGATCCCTGAGACACCAAATGCTTGACTTGTTCTTTTCCGAATATGTTTTGAGTTTTGCACATAAGACTGTAGCTTTGTTTTTGTTTTTTTTCCGAAAACGGTAGAAAATGTTTTGTTTTTTTCATCTGCAGCGCCTGGGGCGCTGAAGGAGGGGTCGTTCGTCGGTGCATTTTCAGGAAATGCGTTTGAATAATTCCTTCAGATTTGTGCTCCAGCTTGGATATTTGCCACTGCGTTTGCGGGCATTAATGGGTTAACCAGCCCGCTTATGGAACGCAGAGATTTATTTTAAGACTTTGCTCTTTGTTGCCAAGTTGTGAGCGGTGCTGTGTGTTAGTTCACTGTCAGGGCAGCAGGAAAACAGGGGTGCATCGTGTTTCTGTCTGACTGGCTGTTGCTGGGTGTCACGGTACACACACTGTGGGTGAGTGGCCTTTGTTTACATGTGCAAGCATGCGTGAATGGTGTGTGTACTATGTTGACTGTGCTTATGTATATTTGTGTGTATTTCTATGAATGTGTGTGCAGCCCGTGGGCAGGGTGGACTTGTTTCACTGGCAATCGATAGAGCAGCACCGGCTCAGGCTGCTCATGGGATGATGCGATAAGGACTCTCTTTCTAGAAGTGTGTGTGTGTGTGTGTGTGTGTGTGTGTGTGTCCGTGTGCAGCAGCAGATCAATGCGGCTCTAATCATTCCGCTGGGGTAAAGTGAAGTCCAATCACCCTCCTCAAACAACTGGCCCCACTTGACACCCAAACACTTTGATGCCTGACTGATTAGAGAATTACTTCTTGTGCGATTCGATGCTGACGACGCCCTGATTATTGTGAACAATCAGATTGAGGTAATAGTGCAAATAAAGAAGTTTGGGAAGGACGTGACACATCTGATCATTATTGACCTGCTAACCTTGCTGCCTCCAGGTTAGTAGGACATGTCTTTGTCGCCCAATTAGCAGGACAATGTTTTCTACTTGCAACTGTAATGCAGCTTATCTAGTTTGTGGTTTTTTGCATGGACTTACCTGGTTTACATAGTTAGTGAACCAGGGTGCTAAAATCATATCACGATTCAAGGCTAATTAATATATCAGAAGATTAAAAAAAAAGTCCAGGTCATTCATGATACAGTTATGCTAGCATGGTTGTTTTAACATGGTTACTTCCGACTATTCAGGCTAGTCTAGTTTACTAGGAGAAAACAAGTTGCAAGTACTGCAAGTAGCGTGCTCGTGGGCGACTGCGTCACCCGGAACTCTCCAGTCCTTCTGCCGTTTTCGGAGTTCTCACTCGCTACTTGAAAAAAAAAACAAAAAAAAAAACCTCCAAGCTAGCTATTATGTAGCAACCGACACGCTGAAAATAGCAAGTTTTGATCAAGATTTCAACCGTGCAACATGGATTGTGATTGGCTTGATACAAACCAGCCAAGGCGTTTTTCTTTCATTGTAGCAGAATGATGAGACGTTTGGCCAAAAAGAGTAAAGAGTAGAGTAGAAAGACAATTTCTTTCTTTCCCTTGGTGTCTTTTATTTTCAGGTTGGTTTCTTTTTCTAATTTGAGGTCGGGTTTAAGAAGTCTTACTTGAAGTATGAGGATATAAGCAGGTACAAAGACAGATTGTAACTGTGATAGCATGTGCATTATAAACCTACATTTGGAATTTACCGTCAAAAGTAAAGGAACGGGAAATCTGGATTAAATAATCAACAAATAATGCATCCATAACATCTTATGTCCGTCTGCTTCCACCTCATCTTCTTGATTGGTTGCAGGCTCTTTTTTTTTTTTACACCCTTGTCTTACGTAGCTACAGTAGAAACACTCCAAACGCTACTGTCATTTGCAGGGTAAGCTAGGGATACAGGCCAACACGCGCTAGCACAATTATTTTCTATCGAAGCCTGCACACTGGCAATGTCTTAATGAGTTTAATCAGAGGCCTGTCAGGAAACTCCACCGCCTCATTTTTCTTCAGGAGAAGCAGCACGTTTGCTCGTCGCTCTGCCAACTTCAAGGGCCAGAGGACGGATTCCTGCTCTCAACTTGACACCTTGCTTTAACAAGAGGTTCAGCACCTTAATTGTACTTGATTTGAATATATGTTATGAGTCTGGCTTTAATTAGACCGCTCTCTTTAAGGCTGTAAGTCCATCATCCCTTTCCATACACCCAGTATGTTTAACTTGCAGCGGTTCACTTGTAACCGTGTGAGAGCGGATAACAAAAGCTTCTCTACTGCATCAGCCTGGCTCTATGTGGGGGCGTCACGGGGTCACATCATAACTAAGTTAGTCAGGGGTTCAACAGGGTTAGAGAGGGTGGGGGTAGGAAGAGGTCCCACCGGGTAAAAGACGGGCTGGAGTGGCTTCGGAAGCTGGAATTAGTCCATTCATACTCGACTAACAGGCTACAGTGCTAATCTAGTTAGCGGTGGAAGTCATGCAGAGAAGGGGGTGGGGTGGGGTGGGGTGACAGGTCGGGGTCTAGGGAGCCGGGTGGAGAGATATGGACGGCAGGTGGTTAAAGCTGAATAGTGGAGTAGGGGGCAGATAGTGGGGCATTAAAGGAGGCAGAGGGATGGCAGAGGGCAGGTGTGTGTGTGTGTGTGTGTGTGTGTGTGTGTGTGTGTGTGTGTGTGTGTGTGTGTGTGTGTGTGTGTGTGTGTGTGTGCTGGTGTCATCCTGCTCCTCCACAGCCAACAGATGGGGAGAGGAAAATTAAATGGGGGGGCAGACAAAACAGAGTCTTGTTGAATCAAACCCAGGCTCATTTATTCTTTTATCTCCGGCTTCATATTTATTTTCTTTCATTAAAAATATTATTTTTTTAAGCACCGACACAGAAACTCTTCAGTCTTGATTTATATTAGCAACAGATCACACATAATAGCAGGACAGCTGAGAGGGGGGGGGGGGGGATACAAGAAACATGAATGTGTGACTGAGGGCAGCTCATACACGTACACACACACACACACACACACGCACACACACCTCACTGCATTCTGCATTTAGAAAGAGGCTGAAAAACACGATGAGAGGCATCAGAAAACGCGAACAGCACAGTGGCGGTGAGAGAAGAGGCATAAAAGTGTTTTGGTTTTTTTAAGTTGCTTTTGAGGAATCTTCCCAGCAGCTTGAGCCCACAAGGCGCCGGACCGTTTATATTAATTATGAATTGACACTTCCTCTCGCTGAAATTTTCACTCTCCTGCTATCATTCAGTGAATTAAAAAAAAAAACTGCCGGGGGGGGGGGGGGGGTCAGATAGCGTCGCTCCCTCCTCCGAGGTTTGTCTGTTAGCTCAAACTTTGAAGCCAAAATTCACTGAACTTGGGGGAGGCGTGTAGGGTGGGTGTGGTTGAGGAGGTGGCCGTACGCGTAAGTTTTAAGAGTAAAAATACATAACTGTCTTGTGTGTGTGTGTGTGTGTGTGTGTGTGTAAATGCTGATTGCTTCATGTAAGTGCTACAGTATAGGGTTGGACAAAGTGGGGCTCAGGTGCCAAATTTAGCCCAGCAGACAGCGATTATAAGAAGAGTACCAACGGGCCTCATATTAACATTTTGAAAAATTCAGAAAAAACTAAATTCGCAGATGTTTGTAACTCATTATATTCGCATTCTGTGAGATTAATATACTTAAAAATTAAAACCCCTGATTATTAATGATTTTTCTTTTCCGATGATTTGATCAGGCAGCAGCGAGACACTTGGTGACGTAAGATAAAGAACCAGGTTATGAAATCTTCCAGGGAAAGGTCTGGATTCACGACTGTGTCCTTTACGAAGCTCAAATTAAATCCTCCTCCTCAGGGGGAGGGCCGTGTGAAAGTGAGAGCCACCGAAGTAAAAGCTGCTAGGTGAGGATGACAGGAGAGAACGCTGCGTCAACACTGCATCTGTTTTCACACGCCATCAAGTTACGGGGTAAGAGGGAGAAGAAGGAAAAAAAACCCCTCTCTGTTTAACACACAGAACTTACAGCTGTTCCATAACTGTATTTTCTCTCTCATGTACCGCTGCCTACACCTTCCCGCTGCCTCGCCACAGTACGATTTCTCACACGCGTTCCAAAAGTGTTGATTGAGCTTTCGATGCTCAGGTTTTGAAACTTTTCTTGCGTTTAAAAAAAACCTGCAACATCTGCGTCTGCCTCGAGGGAAAGAGAACTTTTTTCATGAGATGAAGACCAAAAACAAAACAAAAAACAAAAAAAAAGGACGTACTGGCTTTGAGGACGGCTTCGTTGACTTCGATCTCCCCTCTGATTGGCTCCTGGAAAGGTAGGTGGGAGTAGTAGTGGAGGGGCTCTGGGCTGGGGGCGGCGCTGGAGGAGCCGTTGGACATGATTTCTCTGGGACTGTCAGTCCTCCCGCGCTGGATGTCGAACACCGCCACCAACTGGAAGACATGAGGACGATGACGTTACAGGATATTAAAGGTAATGCATCCTGAAGTGAACAAGCTTTCCTGAAGATGAGTGTGACCGTGTAACAATGGGATTCCTGGCGCACGGGCGCACACACACACACTCACTCACACACACACACACACACACTGAAACGATAACAGTCAAGCTTTTATGTGATTTATCTTTCCAACAGTGGGGATGCAACCTGCTCCACACTGCCAACGCTGCAGAGGAGCACAGAATACCTGCAGATGCCCGCTTATTTTATTTTCGACGGGAACAAAAGGAGAAGCGTTGTGCGGGGGAACATGTTGAGCTGCTGCAAAAGTGTGTATGTGTGTGTGTGTGTGTGTGTGTGTGTGTGTGTGTGTGTGTGTGTGTGTGTGAAATTAGCAGTCAAATGAGATCTGACATGAGAATGAGAAGCTGTCAAATACAATGACACGGCTGCCACAACCAGACGGCCCCGAAGAGATCAGGTGGCCAAATGAACAGGGGAAGAAGGGCAGAGGGACGACAAACAATCCTAATTGAGACAGGGACATGAGGGAAAGGTAGGTGTGTGTGTGTGTGTGTGTGCGTGTGACGGCGAGGCCATGCCATCGTTGGTTTGATAAATGGGCGCGTGGCGGCGTGACGCTCTCATTAGAATGTGCTGGTGAAGGAAATGACCACTTAATGAAAAGCGATAACCACAATGGAACAAGGGATGGAAATAAAACAACAGACGAGTGGGAGACGTCAATTAACAAACAAAGAAGATCTGAGGATGTGTGTGTGTGTGTGTGTGTGTGTGTGTGTGTGTGTGTGTGTCTTAACATAAGCACAGGAGAGGCAGCGAGATCTTCCATCACGCGCTGACATCGTCTCTCACCCTAAACTCCTGTGATTCAATAGCCTCATGACACCTGGCACGCAAAAGAGCTCTGTGAAGTAAGAGTGTGTGTGTGTGTGTGTGTGTGTGTGTGTGTGTGTGTGTGTGAGTGAGTGAGAGAGAAAGAGAGAGAGAGAGAGAGAGATGAGGAATCAAGGGGTCTGGCAGATGCAGTGAGAAGAAAGACTTGAAGCCAGGAAAACAATCTGATTGTGCGTCTTGATGAATGCTTTTTTTGAGCTCCTTCTTTATCTGCTTTCCTCTCTCTCTGTCTCTCTCTCTCTCCTTATCTCCCTCCCTCCTGAGCCGCCGTCCCTGCACCAGAAAAAAAAAAAACAAAAAAAAACCTGGCTGACAGAATCAATCAAAGACGACGTCTCACAGCATAATGTGACTTGAGCCAGCAAAGTCGCAGCAGACGACTTACCTCTTCGGAAAGATTTATTATTTTGAACAACTTCTTTTAATGTGCGCTGATGATTTGTTGTGTGCAGGAGTTTGTTACTTTGTGGCTGACAAAGCCTGAGAGTGATGATGGAGCCGCCGCCATTCATCACACAATCACACCGGCAGGACTTTTAATAAATGATCCACATATCGCTTCATTTAGGGTTTCGGGGGTGTTGAGCTTGAGGAATTTTCTGCAGACCAATAACCTTAACATAAAGAGTCCCAGCTGACCTGCAGTCAGTGCTGATGACGAGCTGCGAGGCTTACAAGAAATTCGAGCGATTTGTTTCCTTCGCCAAAATCGTGTCTTTTTTGTAACATTTCATTTTGAACGCGACTGTTCGTAAAAAAATCAATCGATATTTACTTTTTGATGAAAGCAGATATTTAGGGGTGCAGCCGGACTCTCATTGTCGGGTCAGCGTCACAAAACCGATGAGCAAACCTCGGACAAGTTTTTAAAGAAAACCCTGAGAAAAAGTGCGCTTGTTCACCGTGTTGTGCGCGGTATTGCAATGCAGGAAGAAAAATGAGATCGTATTAATGAGTGAGCTCCGGCGTCCTGCGCCTGAAGGATTGCGGCTGCAGTCATGCGGCGAGATGGCGGTCGTTAATACGGTGAGGCTAATCACTCCTGAAGCGGAGATTTGAGATTGAATCCTTCAAGTAAAAAAGGGGCAGCAGCAAACAAACACAGACCCTGAGCACCGAGACGTGTGTTTGTTTAACTCTCTCGTCCCTCCTGACTGCCATTAGTATTCGAGGAAACAAATCACTATTTTTTTTCCCCTGCTGCATCGGTGGGGAGGAGGTGTGTGTGTGTGTGTGTGTGTGTGATATTGATATGGACCTGGGGAGCCGGCATGCCAACTACTGCTGAATAATGTGACCCCTCTGTCTCATTTCAATAACTCACACTCACACAAACACCGATAGATACTTGTGCATAATACAAATGTGTTGTATTGTTGTGTCATAAAGGCGCATGACCAGGCTGGCTGGTGAAGGTTGTGTGTGTGTGTGTGTGTGTGTGTGTGTGTGTTTGTGAACCAAACTGATTATCATGACAAACATGAAAAACATTTACAATGACACACGGGAAACAGGGATAAAGTCCTATGCCTATACACACACAAACAAATGAACACACACACCTTTGAGTGTGTTTTTCACACAACACACACACATTTAAACAGTGCTGGGGACAACAAGTGGACTCCATGGGCCTTCTTTCATTGAGCCCCAAGGCCATCCCATTTGAGGATCACCTTGAAAAGACGCCAGTGTGCTCTTACTTTAACCTGCTAGGACATCATGACTTTATTTTGAAAAGTCACTCTCCTGTAGAACAAGAAATAACCACAAATAACCACACACACACACACACACACACACCACCTATATGGGTTGTTGTTTTTTTAAAGCCCAAAAGTCTTCCAAGGGTAGTCAAATAAGTAGGGGGCGCCAAGGGAGCAGGTCTTAGCGACAGGTGAATACCAGGCACCAGAGGTGATGTGAGTTCAAGTTTGAGTGCTACTCAAACTTCCTGTCAGCTTGTCACAACAGACGGCACCATTTCATTTAAATGACCTTTGACCTGCCTGTCAGAGGGGGTAAGCAGTGTTATAAATAAAAAGTGATATTGCTACAAGAAAGAGTTAGCATGTAGCATCTCCACCAGCCTGGATGTGAAGCTAACAGTTGCTAACGGTTTACATGTCATGTCAGGTTTTTTTATTTCAATCATTGATTCTCAAAATTAATTAGGTTGGGAGCATGGACACACACACAAAAACACACACGCAAGCAATCAGCTTTAACAAAAACAAGCGCTAACTAACTTTTCACACTTCAAAGGAGGAACAGTGCCACCTAGCTTAGGTCAAACATTACTACAAACAACAAACACTTCCTTATTGCACCAGCTCACACTAATCAACCCATTATTCTTGTACGCTCTCATCTCTGTCGAGTGTGTGTGTGTGTGTGTGTGTGTGTGTGAGAGTGTGTGTGTGTGTGTGTGTGTGAGTGTGTGTGTGTGTGTGTGTGGTAGCAGCAGTCTATTGAGTTGCTCTGCTTTTGTGCTGTTGTCATTTATCTTAGGACCGCCCCCCCCATCCCCTCCTCTTCTCCGTTTTCTCTCTCTCTCTCTCGCCATTCTTCATTCTTTCTTTGAACAAGTGATGCATAATTCAGAGGGAGCACACAGCCTCCTGACAGTAGTACGGTAACCCAATCACCTCTCTCCTGCACACACACACACACACACACACACACACTCACACGTAAGGTACATATACACAACGACTCACACCGATTCTTGTGCAGCTTTACAAAGACTGTTTTAGATGCTAAAATTGGAATCACAGGAGAATAAAACCTCCCACTCTCACTGTGCTGGAAATGAATGCGCATGCTACGTGCATGACACTTGCACGTGCGTGCATGCATGCTACCTGACACTTGCATGCACGTGTGTGTGTGGAATGAGTCCAACTGCCGTTTACAGTAAAACCGTTGGAACTGTGCATGAGAACAAGATGGTTCCCTGCTGTGTGTGTGTGTGTGTGTGTGTGGGGGGGGGGGGTGTAGTCTTTTATTCTCTTGATTTCAATCAACCACAGTGAGAAATTCCAGAAGTTTCTCCTGCAGGTATGAAGCATGTAGGTGGGATGACTCCTCACAGAGCAACAGTTGAAGCAGGCATCATTTATCTTTTCACCACAATATGTTGCCTCTTATTTACCTTGATAAAAATTCTCTCTTTTTTATTTTTTTATTTTTTTTTTGCTGAACTTCCTCAACACCTCTTTAAAAGTTTCAAGCGAAGTTTACCAAAGCAGATATTCTCTGCTTAACAAGTTTATACAACATTGATGTTTTTGAATGGACTGAAAAAAAACAACAACAAAACATGTAAACATTATAAATATGGAAAAGCAGCATTTGGAAAGCAGATGCATCACATGTTAAAAGACAGATAAACTTCAGCAAGAGCCCACGTTCAGATCAAAGTGGATAAACTTAAGAAAATGGTGTTCTGTGCATGTGTCCCGACTCAATTCATGCTCAACATGCGGGTATCGCCAGCACAACAAATATGCGCACACTCATGTGACAAACACTCGTGCATACACGCCCTTGCGGGATGATGTCAGAGCCGTCGCAGGGACGGATGGCCTGTGCCATTTAAACAGGTAGGAAATGGGCTGTGTTCAGAGCTAACACTGCTTCTCCTCCAGCCACAATCTATACAGCCCTCCACCGGATGTGTGTGTGTATGTGTGTGTGTGTGTGTGTGTGTGTGGGGGGGGGGTGATTACCACTCAGCAACACACACATACCTGGTGTTGAGCCTGCGCACAAAGTCAATGATTAGAGAAGCAACCATAAAGACGAGAGAATCACACTCGTGAACAGGAAGAAACAGATGTGTAATCCGGTGTGTCAAGCCCCTCCTGGTGAGGCGAGGGGGCTCCTTCAAAAATAATGAATCACACACACAGACATCACCACTCCAACCTTTAAATGGTTCCTCCTTTCTATCAGAAGGCAAGCGAGCAGTTTCCAAACAGCAGCTAGTACTTCCACATTGAACATAACATGTCTTTGATGCTTCTGACGGACTGATCTGAACGCCAACACTCCACGGGAAGTTCCTCAAGTCTGCTGCGGCGGCTGTCGGAGCGTCTGCATTCATGCAAATGTGGCAAAATGACCCAGATCTCTTCTGCACAGTCAAAACAATAACAACAACAGCAAAAAACAGAAACAGACCTGTTAACATGTGCCCCGAGTGATCGGATCACAAGGGGACGGCTCAGAGAACGGGATGTTGGAACATACAGCAGCAGCAGCAGCAGCTTCCCCGCTGTTAGCATCATCACCACCATCACCAAACTCAGCGGCTCCACCAGTCGTGACGAGCTTCGATTCTAAGGGGGGGCCGTGATCACCCTGAAATGCTTTTTATTCAGGTGCAACACTGACATTTCGAGGCAACAATGCAACTTTGAATAACCCCCCACCCCCACCCCCACCCAGGGCTCAGAGCCCATCTCTGACAAACTAAATCATCAGTGAGAATGCTTTCGTACCTCCGTTTTCTCAGCAAATTTAAAACCTGGTTTGTTTATTTATTTATTTATTTATTTTGTCTGTGGCAAGTCTACAGATAGTTGAGTTATATCTCTGTGCACGCACACACACACGCACACACACACGCATCTGTCGTGTCGAGTGATGGAGCACATGTGCGTCCACACATACACACACACCGCCAGCTGAGGTATTGCAGTGCTGGCTGTGCACAGTGACAGGCCACATTATTATTTATGCACACTCATAAAGGGAAAGGGTAAACTCTTCATAAATCACACAAGCCCGAGAAAGAGAGAGAGAGCGAGGAAAGAGAGAGAGCGAGAGAGAGAGAGAGATGAGAAGGAGGAGGAGGGAGTTCAGGATGTGGGTGACAGGGGAGCTCCAGGCCTCGTATTTCTCAGGCCGGCAACACAAATATCAAAACGGCTCGTTCATCATCCAGGGTAGCGCAAACACATCACTGGTGGACACACACACACACACACACACACACACACACACTTGCAGCATAACACACTCAACATAACACACATTCTGATAAAAACTCAAGCGCGGGATGACAAAATTCCAGCTTTTGTCCCTTAAAAAGTCAGAGCCTGATAATCAGCTTTCGTCTCCCCTCGGCCGACACATGGCCAGCTGCTCCCACGACCTCCTCCTCCTCCTCCTCCTCCTGCCGCCTCTCGGGATCTGACAGCGAAATAGAAGGAGTGATTAACTCAGAGTTGTGAGGCCAGGCGCCCTTTCACCTGTGGCTCCCTCTTCTTCTTCTTCCTCCTCCTCATCTTTCCATCTGCTCTCCTTTAAAATGGCACTTACAAATCTTTCTTGCTTTTGGGAGATTTAAAACTATATTTATGGAATGAGCACGTCATGGTAAACTCTCCCTATCTGGGGGTTATATTCCCACTCAGATTACATCTTTAATATTAAATCACACCCTATAAATCAGCTGGTGAACCAGAATATTAACCCGCAATATTAACCTTTGCTGCCGTTGCCATGGCGAGCCAGCATCGCTCACAGCCTGACGGTACAAAACCGCGGTGACATCAGCTTTTTAGCATCCTTATCCTGTGCTCACATCTTGAATGTGATTAATCCAGCCTTAAGTGCTTAGCAGCTTATTATCTTTTAAAGTCTCTGTAAGCGAGAGTAAAACGGTCCCCCCTCCTTTCCACAGGTCTCCCCTCATGTCACACGCAGGCTGGCTAATAATACGAGGGGCCTATTCAGACACATTACTGTCCGCTAAGCTCCATTCATTAGGCCAATCAGTAAAGCTGATGAGGGCGCGCGCGCACACACACAAAAATGAGTAATAACAATAATAGGAGGATTGTGTTTGTGCACTGGAGTTCACAATGGCCACAGATGCTGGATTCAGCTGTGTAATTGCAGCAGGAATCATTAAACATTTAACCCAAACGAGCTGGATTCAGTATTACAAGCATTTATCCTCCGGTCGCTGAGAGAGTACACACGCGCACGCACGCACGCACACACATGCGTACACACACCCAGGAGTGTGACTCTCTGCTGATTTGAGTTATTAGTGGTAGGAGTGAGAGCAGACTCAGAGGGGAAACACACCACATATGCGCGCGCACGCACGCACACACACACACACACACACACACACACACGTGCGCGAGCGGGGCGATGTCGTCTAGGAAAACAGATGGAGTGAGTCTACTTCGGTCAGAGAGTTGATTTCTCTGTAAACAAGTTGATCTATGATAGATCATTAGCTGGATGTGATTAGCCTCGCTGCCTAAAATTGTCACTAACTGCATAAGCTAACACCCAGGCTGCACAACAACAACATCAATGCGTCTGTTCTTCCCCACCTACGCCCGTCTGACCTCCGCCCTCCTCTTGGGTCTCTTCTTCAAGAGCACAGCAGGCCGATCAGGTTACAGTCTGACCGTCTTGCTCCATTAGAAGCTAATGATTGGTGTGATGGTGACACGCGGGCCAACACGGCGTCAGGGTGATTAACAGAGGGAGAGACACCGAAAGGACAAGATCTGAGGGTGACGTGACCTAGCGTAGCCTCTATAAGGCGCACACACGCCCCACGCAATGAAAACAGAAATACCACTCTTTTGCTTCAGTGAACTGACAAATCACTTTGGAGAGGCGCCATCATTCAAAGTCAAAAAAAAAAAAAAAAGTAGCGCCACGGATCGTCTGGAGGAATTAAAAATCGCTACTTCATGAGGAATCTGGGTAATGACAAGCAGACTGGCACAACAAGAACGACTTCTCCTCGAGTTCTCTCGTCGTAATTACAATCAAACTGTGAGAGGACAGAAGAAGACTTGTGTGTGTGTTTGTAATTGAATATAATCAGATGAAGAGCTGTCGTGGTGGTGGCGGTGGCGGTTGGGGTTCAAGGTCGAAGCTGATGAGATGTGATCGAATCAGTATTCAACAGCTTTGCCCCGACACCGATACAACTTGCTGCGC
Source organism: Aulostomus chinensis (assembly GCF_037954235.1). NCBI lineage: Eukaryota > Metazoa > Chordata > Actinopteri > Syngnathiformes > Aulostomidae > Aulostomus > Aulostomus chinensis. The sequence continues at coordinate 59,218,841 of NC_141320.1, read as the reverse complement.
CGCGCATGAGCTTCAAATTCACTCGTCTTCATTTTGCACCGAACTTCCACTGACAAACCGCCTCTAGAAGCTTTGATTCCAAATTCATCTGACAACTGAAACATTGGGTCACGTTAATACCTTAAAATAAGCCTTAACCTTTGGACAAAAATTGTGTAACTGCTGCTGATGTGAGCGGTAACATGTTGCCATGACGACACGACGGTTGAGGTGTGCGATACATCCATTAAGTGTTCATGTAATCACATTACTGCATTTGACACTATGTCGTTTTTTTTTTTTTTTTTGCCGTGATGTCTTTTTTGTTCACAAAAGAGTTTAGCGCAACTCAAGCGAAGCGGAAATTTTAGCGAGGTTGCCTAGCGACCAGAGGGAAGTCAATCTTGCCACAAAGAAAGATCTTGTTTGGAATATTACCTCAACCAGAACATGCAAACGCTGTTGGCAGCCCTAAAGGCAGGTCACCACTCTTCTTCAATCAATCTGACGCTATTTGACATTTTCAAACATGAGTACTTTATGGAGCAGGAACATCAGACTTCTGTAAAAGTGCACAGAGACGGAACGGAGGGGCAAAATGTTCTCGCTTTTCATGAGAAAATGTGGTTTTGGCACCGTTGGGAGGAGGAATACCAACTCCCAGTCTTGACCAAACGTAGTCCACACCATGTAAAATGAACATTGTTCATCATGAGTTTTAGACAATCATATCTTTAAAAAAAAAATAACTAAACTTAAGAACACAGCAGTGAGGCAGGAACTATAACAGCTGGCTGCAGGTGTACTTCCCTTTATACCTTCGTTCAGGAACTATAATTATCATTCACAGGTGTCAGACGGGCCTGATGTCGAACAGATAGGACGTAGGCATCATGATTGGAATGTAAAGAGGCCATAGATTATGATAAGGCTGGCATACGTGTGACATTTACTAATTAGCGCACTTGAACCTGGTGCTCCCCCTCATCACTGCCCATTCACGCCGTCTGCAGAGTTACCGTCTGACTATTCAGATGCCAATCAAACGCCGCTCGCCGTGGCGGTGAATGAGGAAGAATTGAGGTGAGGGAGCGAGGTGTCACGGAACGTTCAAAGGCTAATCAGAGTGTCTGCGCCTCGCAATCACATCCCATTCACTAAACTTTTTTCTGCGGCGTGTTAGCACGTTCTAAGTAATGCCTTATTGTCGCCTGCCAGGGAAGCTGACATCTGACATGCAATAAATGACTCTAGGAACTTACGGGAGAGTTCTGGGAATAAAACCTACAGCAGATTATCAGAATTCATTTGAAGCTTGAACATAAAAATCACACTATTGTGTGTCATTTGACCCGTAAATTGGCAGCTAGCCACAAGAGGATTGATTTTAACGTGTGTAAGAGATGCAATTTAAGAGACACCTTCATGCACACGTGTGACATCTCCTTCCGAAATGTATGATCTTTTTGTTATAAAAAAGTGAACTGTGTGAAACAACAACCTCTGTGCTAACGGGCTAGTGGCAACCTTCACATTTCAATTGGTAATTTTTGAGGTTTTTGTCAGGTTATTTCAGTGGTTTGGTTTTAAAATATCAACTGGATATTGATACACGCTAGCGCCGATAGCAACGGATTAGCTCGTTTGATTAGCTAGTGCACTTTTTTTTTTTTTCTTTTTTAAAACATCCGTCTACCTACATTTTGACCAGAGTTTACTGAAATACTATTTCAATGTAAAAGGCTCGGCCATCTTGGGTCACATTAAATCTCCCATCGGATGTTCACGTACGTGACTTTGTGAGATCTGTGTAGCAGACGTGGGACACCGCCCAGAAAATAGGTAAATATTTCCATGAATCAGTGACTTATAGATAGAATAAGAAATGAACAAAATGTTGTCACAAAATCACAACTTTTTCCAAATGAACCTTTTTAAAATTTTCGCTTCCTGAAGACAACTGGACATTATTTGGCTATACATCCTTAGCTTAGCATCACCCCTGATGATTATGATTGACTTAAATAAATGGAAACAAGCAGAGTGTTTTCCTTTTTTTTTTTTTAAATCTACTGTAGCAGAACAAGGACAGGTACCAGTGGTCAGAAATTACACATGGTGCCTTTACTTTCCCTCGCTGAGCACATAAATCAGGTCAGAAATAGGAAATGACAAAGAAATGCTCCATGAAAGCTTCTCACACGCGCCAAATTGTGTCCATTTCAGTTTCTTTTTTTCATTAAAAAGGTATGATAAATTCTGACAACTGATTAAATACCTGACCGCTTCACTTCACTACATCCAGAGGAGATGGATGATGGGAGTTGGCCTCATAATCAAGCAGTTGACATTTGAGCGAAGATCAGATGGGATGTGAACTTGTGCCATTTACATTCCAGCAACCAGAAACGCCGACAGCAGGTTCATCGGCGCCTTGTAGGCGCGGTAATTAAAGAGGGCTAATTAAAGAGAGGCGGGAGGGGGGAATCATTCAATTTTTTTTCTGAATTAAATTTCCCATGAAATTACATTTCTCGTTTGGCTGAATGGGATGGAAGGTTGAGGGCTTTTTTTTTTTTCTTTATGTGTTTTTTCTATCAAACGCAAGTTCCGTGTGTGGCGGCGGCGGCGGCGGTGTGTATGCGGAATGAGGAGTGACAGTCCACTTATGAGGAGACGTTCTGCTCCCTGGGTTTAATTCCCGTTCTGCAGGAGCTGGACGTGACAAGAGAGGACACACATTACACATTTAAATTTCAGGGTGCATGTGAATAAAGAATGATGGGAGATGGTGTCCTATTCTACACAGAGGTGAATTTGTGGATCATCTCCTCCGAAAGGGAAGAAGCAGCAGATAGGTGAGGGCTCACCGGTTGAAACCTGGTGATTTTATGTTAATGGCACCTCCGGTGATGGACAGGCGGCCTGACAGCTACTGTGTACCATGGAGACATAAGGGAGTAATGGCCGTGGCTAATGCAGGAGCCCAAAGGACTGTGAATGGGGAGAGAATGACAGCTCTGGTAGCGGTAAATGGGTGAGTGCGTTAATGTAAAGCATTACATCTGTGAATATCCACTCTTGAAAAGGTGGGCGACGGGAGAGTGATGAGGAGAGGAGAGGAAAGGAGAGGAGAGGAGAAGAACATGAAAGCCTAATGTGACGCATGCAAATCATTCTGCATCTTTTCAATTATCTCCTCGTGTGTTGCATGTAAACACTCTTGATTGGAGTCTGAAAAGGCAAAACATGGATGGAACTGTCCGTTTTCCTCAAATTCAAGGCTAAAAAAGTGAAGCAAAACTTTTTGTTCATCTTACCTTAATTATTCCACACTCAACACAGAAGTACCAGGGTGTATGTGAAAGGGGACAAATGCTTGCTGCAGCCAGCGTGCACTTCCTGTTAGTTAAAAGTGTACTTCTGGCCTCTTGAAGTACTTTAAAACTTCAAAAGTGTTCTGGTAAGTACAGAACTGCTCTGGTGGAGTATTTACACACAAAAATCTTCCATCCATTTTTCTTGCCACTTCTCAGAGAGCAGATGAAGTTGACATCCTTCATTCTCCTGGGAGACTGGGAGGTGGTCCCAGGCCGGATGTGGTCCCCTCCAGGGTGTTCTGGCTCTACTTGCAGGCGTCTTACCTCATCTCTTAACAAGAAGGAGCAGCGGTTCTACTCTGAGCTCCTTAGGAGTTCTACGCCTCAAAAATATTGTAATATATGATTTTGTCCGTATAGCACTAACTGCTTCACTACAACCGACGCCGCAGCAATCCGCCTGAGCTCCTTCTCGACCAGACGCATTCAATCACCTGAGTCTGATGGTTTCAAACGTGCCGCTGCCTCATTTCATCGCCCAGCCCAACACGCCGCTCCAAACAGGACAGAGGAGCCAAGGATCAAGAGAGAGGGAGGGTGGAACCAGGTTAACTAGTCTCTAAACTGCAGGGATTTAACAACAACAGCGTGACAATGGAAGAACAGATCGAAAAGCTGTTGTGTCCTCCCACTTTGCTTCACCATTAACTAAGTGGTGGGGTATCTTGACAGGTCAATGACTCCAGCTGCCATGCTTCTAAGTGTCTTCTGAGAGCTGCAGGGCCACACAAACACACACACAATGGTCCAAGAGAAGGTGAGCTTCATGGAGTATAATTGACTGATCTCCGTCCTTGTGTGGGGACACGTGGTCACACCGAAGCAAACATCCCGTCGGCCTTCTCTGTATCCTTTGGAAATATATTCATATTCATGAGCAGGCTGGTGGCCGTTGCGTCTCCAGACGGGGGGCTAATGAAAGGAGCGTGTGTATGTGTGTGCATGTGTGTGTGTGCGTGCGCGAGCGAGCCTGTCACACATGCAGGGGGTAGAACTGTAATCAAATCACAGCCGCCCCCTCATCTCCGCCCTCATCAACCACCAGTGGTGCCCCTTCCGTACTAATGCTAACATGCCACGCTACACGCCTGCCTGTGGCTCGCGCGGAAGTGTGTGTGTGCTGAATAATAGTCAGGGGCTGGCCCAGAGAAAAAGGTCTAGGCTCGCGGCTAAGCTAACCACTAGGAGTACAAATAGCTAGCCATTATCTCTCATTAGCATCCGCGGCTAACACAGGGCCCACGCTGTGCGGTGGAGTGCCCTCACAATGGGACCACTCCTGGATGATTGATGGCGAATCGGCCGCAATAACAGGGCAAAAAAAAGAAAAAAGCACTTAAGATAGAATCTGACGAGGTAATAAAAGCATAGACAAACAAAAGGAAGTCAGACTAATCAAGAACGCCTGGCATGGCTCATTAATCTATGAGCTGTTTGGAGGCTCGGAGATAAATCGCATGACTGGCGCATTCTGGGGATGGCGCGTCCTCGCCCCGTGCTGCTTGCTATCTTTTCATCAGTGGCAATAACAAAAGGATAAAAACGAGAAGCCGGATGAAAGCGAAGAAGGAGGGTGGGAAGCTGAGAGAAGGTAAATAGGACAGTTCCTCCATGGCGCTCAGAGAGGAAACCGCAGCCGACATCGGCTTAGTGGAAAGAATTTGATCAGAGCGGGATGTGATCTGTGACACTTCCTCGTCACACCGAGGGATGCTGGGAGAACGCCGGTTTGAAAAATGAGTCATTAAAATCTACGAGGCACAAATGAGATGCAGATCGTGTGATTAGAATTCCATCATCCCGGAAAATGAAGCCTCTGTTCTCTGTGATTGCAAAAACTGTCCCGTCCCCCCCACCCTCCTCTCTCCTCTGTTGAATATTTGAGTTTACACATCTATTATTTAGTTCTGTCCCGCTTTTTTTTTTTTTTTTTTCCCTCAACAAAGAGAGTTTGTGGGGAACTTGCAACACACACATACACACCCACACACACATTTAGTCACAGAATATTCCACTTCATTTGTGCTTCTTGCTGACTAAGTGTTGGTAATTCATCATTAGTCTGCGCCTGCAGCTTTTGAATATGGATTTCAGGGCCATCATTACTATTATTATTAGCACATCTTAGGAATGCATTACGGGAAATTAGCAAGAGAAATTAAATTTTTTTGGGGGGGGGGTTTTTGTTTGTTTTTCGTACGAATGAATTGCAGCCATCTTCAACCCCAGGCTTGCCGCTTCTTCAACATGACAGCTAAATCACAATCAATCCTCCAGCTTCGATTTAAGCTCACTTTTTTGAATTTTTTTTTTTTTTTATTTCCAACGCTAACAACAGGCATGTATTTGGTTTTAAGACTTCTGCAGCTTCGTGACAAGCGAGTCGGGATTTGGATCCCCCCCCCCCCCGCTAACAAAAAAAAACCCACCGTGTTTATGTTCTGTCCTGTCATCCTGCCACGTTGGAGACTTGCAGGGGAGTCAAAACAAATCCAGACTAAGACTAAGAGAATGATAGATGACGTAGCGCTAAGAGCCGACTACGTGCGTGGCAGCTCATTTTGTCACGCTAAGCTGTCTGTCCACGAGAAATAAGTACGAGTACAGGAGTGTGTGGGTAGGAAATGCATAGATGTATATACGTTTCTCATCTTTGGAGGAGAGTTGTAGTTTCAAGCGCATAAAACGATCTCCACACCTTGTCTCGGTCCTCCACCAGATCAGTCAGCAGGTCGTCCATGTCCATGATTCCTCCTTCGCAGTATTCCAAGCGGTGGGTCTTGACTACTCGCTCCCCATGCTGAAAGCACACAGGAAGAGAGCATTGATATCCAAAAATAACAACAAAACCATTGTTAGTTACAGAAATAAGTCAATTCATACGGTAAGAGTGTATTTGAAAAACACCTTTTATTGATCTGGGAGCTTTAAGTATGAATATTAACCATGGAAACATGTTGAGAACTACTGCAAACAAGAAGTACAGCTGATGAAAATGTAGTGCACTGATATATTTATGAATAACACTTTTTTTTTTTTAACAATAAACTGAAATAAAGTAGCACAGCGAAACAAGAAATTGGATTAAAATAAATTACAGGGAAAAGAAGGGGACTGTATAAAACAGTGAATCTAGTCTTGCCCGTTTTATCGGATTTGTTAAAAGATTCTGATTTTACCCGCACTGCAAACTTCTAGAAAGAAGTACTGCACATAAGACTGCTTGTACTTGCGTCTCCGCTGCCTCACTTCCCACCGCAAACACGAAGAAAAGCTTGATCTGGTAAGTCGTACATGAAATATCTCAGAGCTTTTTCAAAGTTTGGTCTTAATAAATAACCCTGCAAACCAAGCAGTTGATTTTCTAGGCTTACTGCAGAGATTTTTCTAAAGCCGGGGGGGGGGGGGTTGATCCTTGAGGTTATCCAGGTACTGCTAGAACCAACGACCTAGATTACAGAGTACAGTTTGTAAGTTTGTACAGAAGAATGCGAGCCCGAGGCAGAGGGGAGCGAGAGGCACTTTTCCAGTTTTTCTACTCGACGGGTGTGTGGAGCAGCGGTGGGCACATTCCAGGCTGCTTGCTCCATCACCATGAAGACAGAGGTCAGCGTGAACACACCCCTGGTGCAGAGCCGGGTCTGGAATGAGCCCGGCAATCCAGAAGATAAAGAGGACTTTGGTGTGAACTGGTTTAAACGACGTACATCAAAATGGAAGTATGTGAACAAAAGCGTCTTCCTCTTTTTGAGCGGTTTATTACGACACAGAGGTTGATGGTACGTCATGAGGCTCAATTTTTTGTTTTTTTAAAGTTATAAAAGTTGTTGTTTTTTTCCCCCCACCACAACGTCTATTTAAATTAAATCCTTGACAAAACACAGACTCTTTGACAAGTCTTATCATTCCTAACAATGCGGCGCAGCAGAAAATGGCCCATTAGCAGCTGCCACCACCAATAAGCAATCTGTCCAGAGCAACAGAAGACTACATTAGCTGCTAAATTAACAGCTATAGGCTAGAAGCCACCGAGGCTGCGATGACTTTGGCTGAGACCCAGCCAACAGCTTCTGCTGGATCACTGAGGCCCGGCGTCAATGGGCTCCTCCTTGCTCCGCTGCATCCGAATGGGAATTACAGGGCACAAAGAGAGGGTGTCTGCCTTTCACAATGGGCCAAGTTCATTCTCATAAAAAACAACAAAAAAAAAAAAACAAATGATTGAGAGAGGCTGGGATTTCAATCGCAGGAGAGAAGCCAGAAGCTCCTTTTCTTCAAAGGCGCCAGTTATAAGGGGGGGCATAGCCGGGGGAGCATGTCGAGTCATGTGTGACGACAACTGACATGCTGCTGTTTGTGTTACACAAACGGTAGCAGAATGTGGCCTCAAGTGAACGGAAGCATTGCCGTATAACCATGATTCCAAAACGAGGTACTTGCACCCTCAAAGAGCGTGCCGAGTGCGCCAAAACATCTGTGGCATCCTCTAAAGTCCTGATGCATCTCACTCCATAGTACTAGCCAATCAGAGGCAGCGTAAGACCATGGGCGGGTCTTTTGGGGATGCAACCACTATGTCCAATTCCTCTTGGCTTAGAAAAGACGAGGCCCTTCCGCACCTAGTATGTTGGATAACTTGCCCCACACCCTTGGGTGCAGTGCAACCTTGTCCCGACAGCTTAAACCATCTCGTGTTAGAGCTAACGTGGATGTTAGCTGTGCTAGCTGAGCAAATGGAGGACGAGGGGGTGCGCCACAGGGGGCTAAAGGTTTCTCAACAGTGAATGTCAGAACCATGTCTTTGCCCTAGGGTTAACTCTGGAGGCTCGCGGTGTTAGATTCTGGCTAGAGTCCGGCTGGAGTCTGGCTAGAAGTCCTCTTTGGGTTATGAGCTCAGCTGCTTGGTATGACCACATTCTTTCTCCTACAGTGAGTGAGTGTTGCCTTTGCGTACGTTTCCTCCCTGAAAGTATGAAAAGTGGTACGCACAATAAAGGACGGGCATTTCTTTCCATCGTGGCGTGATTATCATATCACACAGCTTGCTAGCAAACTTGCTAGCAGTAGTGCCAGCCTCATCTTCCACATCCAAAGCAACGCTGCTCTTCACTGCCAAAAGACATCTCAAGAGTTTTTGCCAAGCAGCTTTGGAAAGCAAGGAGGAGGAAACGTTGGACCAGTTGTTTTAGGGAAGAGTTTGATGCTTTGGAAACTTGTTAAGATAAGAAGATTGACACATCTGTGCAGTAAACATGAGCAAAAGCAACTCCACATTTTGCCAGCCGTACACATTCAGGGTCAAGGTTTTCCTGCAGACACGTCAGCGCAAAGCACACACACCTCACCAGACAAACAGGTCTAGCCGGAAGAACTGCATGCTCCTCTAACCACCACCTTTGTGAGTGAGAGAGTCTGTGTGAGTGTGTGTGTGTGTGTGTACGGATGATACCAATAATTCTGACATCAAAAGCATCAGCACAGACCTTCGAGAAGAAATGGTACGACAGAGGATTACCTCCCATCCCTAAATTAGAGTAAAACAATGCCATTAATGAGCATCACCACAGCGGGGCGGAGCTTAAGCACACCTGGTCCACTCCCTTGACTTTCTCTCTGGCGCAGCAAAGGGATGAATGTATGGCACTTCAGAGAGAAAGTAATCTATAGCGAAGCGCGGGAGGAATTAGAAAAAACTCCTCTGAAGTCCCTCGTTGTCAATCCCCGTTAAGTCCCCTTGGTATCCTCCACTCTTCCCATGAAATAATAATAATAAAAAAAAAGAAAAACTCAGAAAGGAGTCAGGAATCAGTCAACAGTGGAGGAAAATTAGTGTGACAGTTAGAGGAGTAAATTCCCTGCAAATTACACCATTAAGTCCCCCCACCATTTGAAGCACTACCCCCCCCCCCCCCCCCGGCCCCCAATCGCTCTCAGGCGAGCAAACACGACACCACTCAAGAACGGTGAAGCGGCGGGGCGATTAGTGAAGCTAAAGTCAGCGGGGCTGCAGCGGCGGTGGTGTTGGGGGCTGCCATTTCACACTTTGATCTTGAGAAGAATGCGTAATTACACAGCTGCGGGAGAACGGTGTGGATTTAGTGGCAGAAAGAGAAAAGTCCTTAATGAACACGTCGATGAGACTGTCTTCAATGGCGTGAGTGAGAGAGAAAGAAAAGGGAGGGCTACCACTCGAGGAAATGTTTGCCTACTGTATACTCTTCTTTGATTTCAGTAAAGCAAAGATTAATTACAAACTCAATCCTGGAATCAAGCAGCGGGGCGTTCTTGAGGCCTTGTTAATACCCCTATAAATGAAATTTGAGACTAAAATTAAAAAAAAAAACAACAACACGCGAAGTGAAAAGAATACAAGTTAACGCGCTGTTAGCAGTACGTTAACACATGTCGCCCTGTGCCTCCTCCTCTGGATGTGCCATTACGCTCCTTCGTCTCCATCTTCCCGGGAGAGAAACGCTTCAAACTGAGCAAGTAAATCTTCTTCTTCTGCTAAATGTTCACGCTTGACTAAGAACTCATCCTTTTTCTTGGGATTTGATGGCGGGAGTATTGCACTCGCCGATCTCCTTGATGTCAGACACTCTCAAATACTATTTAAGGACACATCAACACGGAGTCTGAGGTAATCTGTAATATTTTAAGGCCATTCATAAATCAAAGGAAATAATAAAGATTTAAGGACATTTTAAGGAATCACGTCCATCCCCGTGTATCTGAGCAACAATGGCATCATCTAATTATGATACGAGCGTGAGAAATACCTCAAATACAGGGTAAAAATACAAGATTAGAAGATTTGTGAGTACATGTCATGCATCACCCTCTCTCTAGGCCTCTCATGTCTTTACTGTGTATCTTGTAAGTTCAGGGTCACATGACAACATCTTTAAGAGCTTCAGGATGTCACTCTCAGTGGCAATAAAGTTGTTTGAACTGGTGAGCATTGCCCTTAAGAAGTGAATATCAGCTTTTTTCAATGGCGAGAGCTGTTAAAAGACAGCCAACATCTCCCGGAAAAATAGAAACAGGACCAGGTTTGAACAGCAACATTTAAGAACTGCCTTTCACCGCCGACACACAGCGGCCTACACTGTTCTCACTCCTACGTACGTGGGGGGGGGAGTGCTCCTGGCTTGTTTGGCGAGCTGTGAAGTGCCAACACAGAGTGGGATATAGGGGCTGTAATCTGAACTGAACCTGCACAGACTGAGAGAGAGAGAGACAGAGAGAGAGAGAGAGAGAAGAGCTGGCAGCGGTGTCCCCTGAGAACGCGCGACACTGACAATGTCGGTCCCCCTGGGAATCATCCTATCATAATACAGACACAGGAAAAACACAAGTGCTTGCTGGTTCCAGGTTGTCAAAATGTAAGAATTTGCAATGTAAAAAATTCAAATCAAAAAGGTGTTTTTTTGTTTTTTTTTTCTGTTTGTTTGTTTGTTCGTAGAAACCTGGATGGAAATTCCTCATCATGTGTCATAATTGCTGAAATTGTAAATGTGATGTTGTTGTTTTTTAAAGCAGTTTTGTACGCGGGTTTTTTTGTTGTTGTTGTTGTTTTTGGACGAGATGAAAGCAGCTGGACATGTAAGGAGTCGCAGCTGAGATCACACTGAAATAAACAGCTAATTAAGAGGGTCCATTACTGCTGTGCAAAATCCTGCTTGTCAACTAACACACACACACACACACACACACACTCCTAGGTGATTAAACCCAGGTTTTTGACACTGTCCTCTCTGTCTGTTGGAAGGCCGCGAAGTGGAGGATGTGCCGTTAGAGTTAAGTGCTGCTCTTGGCAGAAGCGGGCAGCTCATCCGGTTGAGGCTCTCTGGCAGCTTCTGTCCTCATGATGGTCCTCGCCTATTAAGAGACGGCCACAGACTGTTGAGTCAGCGTCTATAGCTCCTAATTAACATGCTTGGTGAGAAGCAATCAAGTCCCGGCTAATCACGCTCTCATATTTAGCCGTCTTCGGCTTGTGCACTGCAGCGTGTCTCTGTGAGAATGGCCAGGGAGAGCTGCCCGGTCACCGTCAGTGTGTGTGGCCATCTCATGTGTGCCTTTCTCTGAGTGGAAGCAATCCAGCCACCTAGGAGGCCCATAAATCCTTGGTGCATCCCCAGAAGCCAGGCTCACCGAGTGGGAGGTTGTGTAGGCAGGCTGAGGGGGCGCAGCCAACCGATAAGACCAGGGGCCTGTCACCAATCCTAATCCCCAATCACTCACAGGACAAAGCCTCCTGTCCACGCCGCACATCCCTAACTGCGGCCACTCTGAGGACATCAAACAGTAAACTTCCACCTGCCCGCTGAGATACCAGGGCTTTACCAAGGAGCTATTGTACAAGGAGACATCGGCAATGGCAGCCAGCACCGCTCACATCCACACAGACAGGAGAGAGACACACACAGCACACTATCACGCTAGGACAGCATGCTCAAACCGAACCGCTAATTAATAAAAGGTCAGTTTTTCAGGATGATTAATGTTCAAGTGATTGCAACATCAGGGAACAGACAAGGGTGTTGTGTATAAGCGTGATATAGCATCAAAACAACGCACACAAAAAAAAGAGGAAAACACTACGCCAAAGGTTCCTTAATGAAACAGAGCATTGTTTTTGAATAAGAGAGGAGGACAGGTAACTTTCTCTCCTCTGTGCATGCATTCGTAGGCTGGCTGGCTAGTTAGCTTAGCGCCATGATTGGTAGTGAGTGTGAAGCGTTAGCACACAGCCAAGCACGACTAGTTATGTTAATGCAAGAGGAGACTGCTTGGGAAAAAAGTGTGACCTCTGGCAGAGGTGTGCTAACATTTCCCACCCACTAGCAACCATTGCGCTAAGCTAACTAGCCATGGGTTGGTCTCTCTGGCTTCCTAATGCGCACACAGGAAAAAAAGAAGGGTATTTATGTTCTTGTCTGACTCTGGGGAGGAGCAACACTAAGCCTATTTCTCTAAAACTACATCAATTTGGTCTATTGGGGTCGTTTTTGGGGGGTCTTGTTTATTCCTACGATTCCCAGAATGGCTTTAAACAACCACCTGCTTCCAGATAGTTTAAGCATGTAGGCTAGCATAGCAGCAACTAGCTTAGTTTTGGTAGGAACATCCCTGTTTTGTGATGGGGCCCTATCATAGCTTAGCATTAGCCCAAATTTAGCCTAGCACTTGTTCAGTTTCTGTTACACAAGTCAACTTTAGTTTCAACAAAACTGACTCACGCACACAACATGCACAATATAACATGTTGCTTTTTGTCCAGTTTAAAGGTTTAAATTCGTTAAGACTACTACATAAGGAGGATTTGTTGGACTCTTGAGCCTTGTTTTTAACACATAAACGCCACTAGAGATACTTTGTAAAGCCATGTACATAAAAGGCTCCTTATCTATAACGGAGTTTATTAAAAGAGGCTTTGTGATATTAAAACGTTTCCTTTAAAAAAAAAATTTCAAAATTAAATCACATTCAGCTCCTAAAAACTGTGAGATGAGGTGAGCATCTCCGGTGTCCTGAACGCATCACGTCACGTGACCCGCCCAGGAGCAAAGTTTTCCACACACACACACACACACACACACAGAAAAAAAATGTCAGGAATGACAGGAATTAAATGTCATTTTTGGCGGGGACACTTATATGTGAGATAAGTCAGAAGGAAACTAAATAAATGTCGGGTTTTACCTCCTCCAGAATCCTGCGGTACCTCCGCGTGGCTTGCTCGATTAGATCCCTCACAGTCCATCCAGGTTTACACGGAACCACCACCGCGGTGTCCCCGAAAGTTACCGTGACTTTCATAGCGGCTAATAACAGGTATTTCCCTCTTGAAGCGGCTCAAAAAATAGTCCCGATAGAGCTCCTGCTGCTCCAGACGCAGCAGAGCGGCACCTGTTTCGTCGAAACTGGAGCAACAGGTGTCTCGGGTCAGGATGAAATCACGGTGGAGTCACTTCCCCGCCTTCACCGCGCCACACAGGTGGATAAAACCAACCGCGAACATCGTCTTCTTTCCTGTTCTATAACGTTCCAGAGTCTAAAAACACGGAGGGAGAAACAGAGGGTTTGTATCATGAGGAGTTGTCCGCTGATACACCCAAGCAAAACAAACCCACACAGGAACCCGGAAGAAATCTCAGCCACTGGGACGCTCCAGGAAACCGAAGTGGCCGCCGGCTCTCTAATAAAAGTGCACACAATCGTCCGTGGCAGATGTGCAACAGTATCATAAGAGCACCCCCACCCCCTCTGTCTATTCTGAGGATGCATTTGCCGTTTTTACCTCTAACTTTTACCGTTTTGCTGCTTATATTTACATCCGTAGATGTCATTCATCCTCCCTTTAAATCAGTAACACAGAAAACATAGAACGCATCTCAGTTTGGACGGGGTTTCCCCCCCCCCACACACACACGTGACTTTGAAGAGCTTTTTTTTAAGTGTCCTTAAATTTAGCTGGCAACTCAAATGTGAAGTTTTTTTGGATAAGCGTTTGTATGAAATGCGCATAAAAAGAAAAAGAATATAGAAGAAAAGTTGCAAAAAATAAGAGGTAGAACAACTGTGACCTTTTTTTCATTTTGGAAAGATCAACACTCCACATCAGTAATATGTGATTTCCATTCCATTATTCATGCCAGACATCCCGAATGTTCAAAATTTAACATCTACACGTCTTTCCCAACACCATTCATACAAATGTGCTTCATCGAGTCAAATAAAAACAAAATTGGAGAGTAATAAAATGTGAGAAGGCAACCTTTTTTATTGAGAAAAACTCTTGTTAAGGCACCAATTGCAATCCGGAGCGTGTTCCACACTAAAAACAGAAAAAAAAACAAAAAACATAAGAGGACGTTTTGTTATTTTGAAAGTTTAAATCAGCATCTGAAATCGATTTATGTTGTTTTCTGTGTCACGTGATCAGTTTGTTTTCACTGTCGGGCATTTATCGCCGACTGAAATATTAAAGGAAGCCAGAATAACTTTTGTAAAAGTATGATGTGCTATAATACTTCACACTGTTTGTACGTTTTCCTCCTCGGTTCCGACCTATGCAGTAGTTACGAATTTACAGGTGCAGTCTTTACACGCCGTGCACAGCGATAAGGATGTATGATCCTAATTTACATGTCGATTCATCTGTAATAACAATAGAATATTATTATGTATAAAATTAATACACTGACACTACCTTTAACAGTAGATTTGCTCACATTTTATTAATTTTCATGTTTACAGGTTTAGTCTTACAGTGTTTCATGAGATCAAATTGCATAGAAAATTATTATTATTACTATTTTCCTTTCAAGGCTGTTATATAGACGACGAGGTAAAGTATCCACGTGCTTTTCGAATCCCTATTTTACACACACACTCTCTCTCTCTCTCTCTCTCACACACACACACACACACACACAGCACCACACCTACTCTCATACACATTACCCAACTGTTATTGTCTGTCATTTTGTGTCATTAGGTGTGTTGTGAAATCGTCTTTATGGATATTAATGGTTGCCGACACGCTTCCATGCCTTATTCCCGTGCATTGTTTTGTATCGCTCTCGGGAATTTTCTTCTCCCATCAAATCAGAGAGCCATGGCGGCAGATGGATTCATAATTGGGACAAGCAATTATTTCCACTGCCACTGTAATTTATCTGAAATATACGGAACGGAACAATGAAGAGCTGACAGCCTCGTTGCCTGTGTGTCACCTCACTCCCCACTAAACATGGTGATACAGGGGGGGTGGGGGGTGGGGGTGGGGAGTAGAGAAATACACATTGTATAATTAGTCAGTTGTGCAGTGGATGTCTCTTTTTTCTCTTCACATGACTTTAAGACAGGTTCAACACTGCAGAGGGAATAAAGTGATGATGTTCTCCTCCAGCCTGACTCATCAGACCCGCTCAGACAGCAGGAACATGCGTACAAATGGAGGATCCACAAGCCTTTATTCACTCACCCACACCAGCTCTGACTGTCAGTTGATAAAAGGCCCTGCAGCAGCAACCTTTGGTTAACCGTCACTCATTGACTTTGAACTCCAAAAAAAAAAAAAAAAAAAATCGGCGGCTTTGCACTTCAGCCGCCGCTGATAATGAGAGATCATTAGTTGAAATGTAACTACGTCTTTTCCGCGTTCTCCCCACTCCGATAACAGACAAACATGGGCCTGATCCGGGACGCTTTCGGCTCAGCAGCTGCTGCGCAGGGCCAGATGTGGACCATATGTGAACTGGGCCTTTGGGCCAGAATTGGGCCACATTCAGGCTCGGCATTCATCCTTACGAGGGCAATCTCCTGGCACAGGAATGAGTCCTAATCCCTGGAAGTAACTTCACCTCAAATGCAGCAGTTTTTTTTAATCAATATTTATTTTTGTTGTTGTTTAGTTAAATGCTTGAAATAAAGTTTTTGGTAAAGCTATTCGAACATTCTTTTCTTTGCCATAAATTGTATCGGTAATTCCGCAGTTCTAGATTCCTGCATATAAAAGCGACAGTGGCTAACAAGGTGCTAAAGAAAGCTAACGGTGTTTGTGTTTTCTTGTTGTTTTTCATGTGACCGGTAGGTCGTGAACTGCTTTGACGTTGTGGGATCAATAAAGTTTGGTTGGGTTTTTTTTTTTTTTAATTTCGAATCAGCAGATGATGTCACGTACATTAAACGTCATCGCGTCTAAAATATTAAAAAGCGCGAAGCTGCGTCTGCCGAGCGTAAGTTAGCATAGCATTAGCTTTGCTCTCCGCGCTAACGACCGCATTTATGCTACGGAAAGAACAAAAGTGGCTTTGGCTTGTGAAGATTGTTCTTGCTCGAGCCTTTCATTTACCACAAAGTTTATTTTTGGCAATAAACGAATATCTGATGTAAAAATCCAAGTGTTTTGGGGGGTTTTTTGGTAGAAGGAAACATTTGGGATGCTAACATCAAGGTTGGCCAACAAAATGACATCATCCCTGTATAGTCTGCACATTCAAAAGCGCACCGGCCAGATTCCTCAAATTATCATGCGGCGAGGCGCTGCCAACAGAGGTGTTTGTTCAAGGTGGTCCTCCCCCTGGCTGCGGTTCCTGTTTCTGTAAGATAACACGGCGACTGGCTTGTCTTTATGATGTGATGTTGCCGCGTTGTAACTGAGAAACTGCACCGGGAAAAAAAAAAAAGTCTAAAAAAAAAAAAAAGAGCTGTTGTCTGAGCGAGACCTGATTGGGAGCGCTGCCTCTCTGCGGAGCTTGCAGGACTGATTGATGACTCGGTGGTGTCACTTTCTCTTTTTAATTTATGTTAACCTGTAGTCGCGTTGAGCTACACGTGCTGCAAAAGCGAGCCTTTCTTTGGACTCTCTCGGTCTGGTCTGGTCTGGAAGTAAGCCGCTTTAGTTGTGAAGTGTTGGCCGTCAATAAAAGCCCAGTGATGGTTTTTGTTGTTTTCTTTGTCTCTCCGTGTGCAATTTACAGGGCCGGCTTGTCTGGGTCGATAATCGTGTTGATTTGCTTTCAGTCTTCAAGCGGTGCCCTGTTTCTAAAGAGCAAAATTGACATGTTCTCAGCTGCAGTGCCACCACCCCTGTGTTTCGGCTCTGTGTGAGACCGCAGCCGGTCAATAGCCGAGACTTGCTTCACTTCCTGCTGTGCTGCTTACAATTACAGACCCCGAATCAGTCGCAAAGATTACTCATAAAAACCTGCTCTCACTTTCTGTGAGTGCGTAGCAACGCAAGTAGGGCAGGGGAGAAAGTACTCGCAATCGCAGAATATTGCTTTCATTCGGCGTGAGGATTTCATCTCAGACCTCAGGTGTAATATTCATGCTGCAAAATTGCATTTCTTTTGTGTGTGCGCGCGTGCGAGTGTGCGCGCGCGGGCGCGCGGTCGATGAAAAGCTTCAATCCAATAGTTAAAGGCGCTTTCTCCCCCCCCCCCCTCCCTTTGAATTACAAGTGTTACCAAAGTTGCCAGATTGGTTGTGTTGAATAATCACATTTATTCAAACAGCTATCATGCAAAGTTTATATCATCAGGTGCCAGGATCTATAAACTGAGATGCACATTGTATTTTGAAGCTTATTACGCCAGCTCTCCTCGGCAGTTCACTTCCTCTTGGATGTTTTTTAAGCAGAAGTGTGCAGAATTGTACAAGGCAGTTGGGACGCTTTGATCTTCCTCAATCGTATAAACCAATATGAAGTGCGCTGTATTTCCTGCAGTTATCTACAGTGTGTACTGCAAGTGTGGAAAATGCAAACATTTATTGGTGCGTTACGACAGAACGGGATTTCATGACACTCCAGACAGGTGTAGACAGTGAAACCGGGTCGCGTTTCTGACTGGAAATGACCTCTTGACCTCTTCCACACTGTGAAAGACAGCTTTGGTCTGTTGTGCTGTTTGTTATCCACCATGTTTTCTACGGAACACATCCAGTGCTTTAGAAGGAAAATGTTTATTCTTACCTCATGTCGCATATAATTTCCTTCCTAATTCTGATTCCTGAACATTAGGCGTTCAAAAAAAGAATAAAAAATTGTAAAGCCAAGTCTGACAGCGCTAACTGGGAAGTACCAGCATCCCCTTGGGTGTAATATGTGAACTTTATGCAGACTTTTGTAAACTATGTTACAATTTTTATATCAGTTTTACAAAAATACGGAAACCTTGAGGGTTGAGAGCTGTTTTTTCGGGAAAAAAGAGGAAAAGTACTAATAACTTATTATATATTCTAATATGCTAGCAATTTTTTTTTTTTTGCAAAATATACCTTGATCCCCCAATTCAATTTTATATCTAATTTCATATTTCCTGTATTTATCCTTCATAGAGGGGAACATTTCTATTTTACGATCTTAAAATCACCGAATGAGTGGAACAAGTTATGCACTGTGGCCTCGAAATAAGGAAACTGAGGGAACAAGATGTACCCTGTGGCCAAAATATTGGAATTTTTGAAAAGGAAAAGGCAACGAAATAACATAAAATAAAATAAAATAAAATAAAATAAAATAAAATAAATCTCTCCATGGCCACTCCAGGGCTCCGTAGAAAAGGGTTTAATTGCCACAACATAAAACAATTGCCGTTATTGCAGCTGAGATGGATGACTTCCCTTTCCAGTGAGTGCTCTCACATGTGACACATTTCCCATTTGTTTTTATGACTGGCATTAGCCCCATCTTTCAGTTTCGCTGCTGGTATTTGCCAAATATCAAAGCCTTAAACCTTCCTGAAAGCCTTCACGGTTTTCGCTTGCGGAGTACACATGGTCATACTCAACCCAGCATTTGGAAAGACAGGCATCTAAAATGAATGTTTACAGGAGGTCATATTATGAGGTTTATATGAATTTGTTGCAATGCTTTAGAACTCGGAAGACTCTCAGGGTTCGGAATCTAAAATCGTATCCATTCAGGCTACAGTAAACATTTGCGATCTGTGATACTGGCAAATATTTAAAGAAACGTTTGAACGGCGGTCTTGTCGATGCCCCTGAAGCTGAGCGGGTGTCTCTCATTACGCGAGCGGATGAGTCAGGTTTTTGTTCATCTCTGGAGCAGATCCACTGGAAAAAAAAACAGAATTGAATTATCGTAATACCATCCGATGCTTAGACGATCGGAGGGCAGGTTAGGAAGAAAAGAAGTCAGGCTGTAGGCGATTGGAGTCGGAGGCAGGATGTGGATTTGTCAATTACATCAACACGCCTGCACATCTTTTCACACCCAAGAAAGAAACATATTTTCCCACTTTTCTTAGCGGGGAAGCCTCAAAGGAGAAGTCACTCCATCTATACACATGCCTAATTAGACTAATTAGATTTTTCTCAGCTGAAGCGCGGAGTTTAACAAGACACAACTCTCGCCCTTTGCACCCAGCTCCTTGATGGGTGAGAATGAGGCTGTATATTCACCAGGCAGGTGGCACCTCTCTCTCACGCACACACACAGCCCTTAATGGATCAAATTAGCACTCTGGCACATAAACCCTGTTTTCCACCTATTCTTTCACCCCCTCGTTTGTTCTCTCCCTATTTCCTTGAGCTGGTTTCCTTCTGTCAGAGACAGTCGCCGGCTAATTAAAATTTACATTCAGACTAAAGTTGCTTTAATTTAAGTTCATTATACCGTGCCAGTCTCTGGCTTCGCAGGAGATCTTTTTTAAAAAGCCTCGAAACCATGGCAACTGCAGCGTAACCTCATTTTCCAGCTAATCACGGTTAGAGAGACTGCTGAACATTGATTTGGACAATTATGGGGCTTCATTTGCAACAAAAGCAAACAAGGCTGGGAGAATGGTAGGGAAAGGTAAGGTGGGGAGGGGCCCACTAAGTGCTTACAGGAGGGGACGAAGGGGGGGGGGGGACAGGATGAAAATCTTAATAGTTTAATGGTTTTATAATGGCACATTTTCTCTGTCTGCAGCTCATGAATGTCCCGGTGATGTCATCGTTTTCAGGAATGACATCCTATGCGTCATCTGTTTTTTTCTTCTTTTTTTTTTCTTTCTTAGGTTTGCACCAGCTCTTCCTTTCCCCTGCTCAGTATTTTAACATCCTAGCATCAGAAGGACTGATCCTACGCGAGCGACCCGTGAGTGAGGTGTGCAGCCGCTGGGTGAGTTTTCCTTCTTCACGCGGACGACATGAAACATTTTACCATTCAAGATCTTATACGGTATATCGTATACGTTTGTGTCTTCTGGCGTCGAAAAAAATAAAAATTTGATGCTTTTTTTTTTTTTTTGGTTGTTTGTGACACTTTGAAAGCACTTTTAAACTGTTGACTTGACCGTGTCCCCCCTTTGTCGCTGGGAAAACATGTTTCACGTTTACTTGACATTTTACAGTCCAAAGAATTTATCGATTAATCGTGAAACAAACACAACCAGCGGACAAACCTAGTTAAATAATTATTAACCGCAGCCCGGTTTGCACCTCCGTCATAATAGTGCATTAATAACTCTTAGTTAATGCTTAGTACCTGTTAGTTAACAGTAATTAACGCTTCGATAACTGTCAATAAAGACTTAACTAACCCATCCATTTTCTGCTTCTACTACTCCCACATTAACAGGAAACCTGGGGGAGGCTTACAGGGTGAAGACTCACTATCAGGGGCACAAAGATCATTAATAAATGCTTAATTACACTTAGGAAATGCTTATTAAGCCCTCATGTACAAAACTAAGCATTAATGTGAAGCGTGTTTCCTCAATTGTGGATATTGAGACAACAAACGAGTCTTTTGTACTACAAATAAGCAAAACTTAGGAGAACGCTGGCTGTAATTTCACCTGAAAAGCCTTCGGAACAAAACATGTGACATAAACGAGAAAGTATGTGACTTGATGACCCTTTAAAGCAGGCCATTTACCTCTTAACACAGCCTGTGTCCGACAAGCTGGATTCTATTACACGCAGGAGATGCTGCTTGATTGATTGTGGCCTCGGGGGTCAAAGGTTAAAGAGTCAAAAAGTGAAGGCAGGCTTACTGTAGTAACATCAGCTCATTATGGAGTATCATTTCCAGCCGGCTCGGACGTTTGTTTTGACTCTGACTGAGCTTCAAGAGGAGTCTGTCGCTCAACCCGGGTTGCTTTTTCGTGATTCGATCCCACAAAAAAAGAACGGGGGAAAAAAAAAAAAGAAAAGAAAAGTAGAAGAAAAGGTGCGTGAGGTCATTCCTTCGCAAACTGACGGAGATGAGAGAGCCAATCGACTAAACGCGCTCAATTAATTTATGCAAATGCACGAATTGCAAATGCGCGACTGTCCTGCCTCATCACTCCACCTCCTGTAACCTGTTTAAAGGTTTCCATACCAGCTTACAGTTCTGGCTTTTATAGAGGATGAATAGAAAGAGAGAGAAGGAGGGTGTGTGCGTGTGTGTGTGTGTGTGTGTGTGTGTGTGTGTGCTGCACAGGAGCATGGCTGGGGAGAATAAGATCAAAATTGCCCCTGCGCCAATCAAAAAACCTAATTATCATTCTCAATCAGCGCGGGCAAGACACAATAGATCTGCAGTCTAGACCAGAACAATTACTGCATAATTAATCCATCAGGCAATACCAGATTGATCCAGCTTTGATTTGCATGTGGAATCAGCTGGACAGAAAAGCCAAAAGGCTTTGAGCATCTGTAAGATGTTCTCATGACTGTGGCTCTCAGGCTGCGCTGGCTGAAAAACGCTTGTAAATGTCGGAGAGGGGGAGAGGGTAGAGGCAAAAGTGACCGGGTGTCAAAAACGTTGGGAAAATTGAGCCCCGCCGCTCCGCTGTACAGGGTTACTGCAACTTTTGGAGGGAGGAAGATGAAGGATCAGAATTACTTTTGTATCTGTAACTGGCGCAGCATGTACAGTAGGAGCTCTATTTAGCCTTAACACCCCCCCCCCCCCCCCCCAAATTTGAACCTTCCTCTTTTACCGAGGGTGATGAGGGTGCCTCTCTGGTCATTACAGCACATTTGCAGCAGTGTATGATTGCGAGACAGTGAGGTGTTCTTCAGCCCGGACCTGATTTTGTAGCGGCGAAAGCAGCCTCCCGATCAATGACGAGGAGGAGGAGGAGGAGGAGGAAGTGGTCTGAACTTGTCGTAGGGAAAGCGTCACGCTGTGTTTCTTTCAAAAATCCAGGTTCGATCACTTTCCCGGAGAGAAAAGGCGCCCTGCTTTCTGCCTTCTGTGAATAGCCTGTGATTGCCTCTGATACAAAGGGATGGCGGATACAGGTAATGACTGTGGTTTTGACAGACACCACCCTGCAGCAGCAGCAGCTCCATAGCAAGCTGCCTCGCCATTAGATTTAGGGGAGCCGTTGCCATGGTGACCGTACTGTTTGATTGGCGCCCTGCCTTTTTTTTTTTTTTTTTTTTTTTTTTAGGGTTGAGGCTATTTGCATATACTACAATTGACTGATTCTGGGCAGAATATTATTTAATACCAAAGAGGCTCATGCACTAGTGAAGCAGAATCAAAATCAACATATTCAATGATAAATACACTCCTGCTGAATACATTCATGTTTTTAAAAGTCCAAATAAGTGACACTGAGGTGATGTCTCCTGTCATGGAGGAGTTCTTTTGGCAAACAACTGTTCTGAATAATTTTAACCGGCAAGATTTAATCCCCCCCCCCAGTTGAGGAAGTCATATGTAGGTCAACGATTCCCGAAGTGAGGGTAGGGACCTCTGGGAGGTCTCACAGTGATTTCCAGAAATTAAAAAAAAAAGAGAGAGAGATCAAATTACTACGATAACTTCGATAAGAATAGCGGTTGGATTATAATTGTGGGTTTCTGGAGGCTTCTGGAAAACCTGTCGTTGGCTACCGTACAGAAAATGTCAGGAAATCTTTGGGATAAATACTCGTACCCCATTTACCTTTTCCTGTAGTTTCTGTGGTTTCCTGTATTTATTTTCAATGAATGGTCGAGTTTTCCATTTAGCAGCACAGATGAGGTCAACGCTGCCACTGCATGACACGAAGAAGCCTTGACCCGGACACGTAAAGGCCTGCTGACTCGTGATGGGTGTGTGGTGCTTGGGAGTCACCTTCACGGCTGAGTTCATCCATAAAAGAAAACCGAACGGTATTTATGGTTCATATTTGCTGCATGACAAAAAGATCAAGATACAGTGCACCTCGTTTATCAATCCAGTGCGGGAACAGGCGGAGACCTGAAGGAGGTGGGGGAACCGTGGTGTGACCGGACCCGTGCGTGATTTATGAAACCGGCTGTACCTGGCTGGTCACGGCGTCCGAATGACCTGCTGTTCATAAACGTGGAGGCTGAAAACAGTTGTCATATAAATGTTACGACCCTGTATATACTGGTTTTGGAAGCCCCGCCCCCCTGGATTTTACAGCACTGAGAAGCATATGAAGAACTAAGGAACCCTCAGGGCACCAAGTCAACTGAACCAACTTGGTTTATGTGGCAAAAGAAGCCACTTGAGGTGGTTCAGACTTCTACGACCCGTAGTCGTGTCTCTGGGGAGGTTTTCTTTGGACGTCCAGCTGGGAGGAGGCCAGGGGGCAGACGGGGACCAGGTGAAGGGATTGTGTCATCACGCTAGCCTGGGAACGCCTCGGGGTCCTTCAGTACAGCGCTGGTTAACATGGCCAGAGGTCAGGTCTCGGGCCCCCTGCTGGAACTTCAACTCTAAAGATTCAGGCTGATCGTGTGTATATTTACCTTAATTACTGTAATAGCACGCATTGTTCGGTGGCTTGAATTACGTCCCGCCTCGTCTCCTGAAGTCAAGGCCGCATCAAACCTCTCAGATCCGTGAATCTCCATGAACCCAGCCTCGCGCAGTCTCTCATCCAGACTTCCCTTTCCCAAGAAATATGGATAGAGCCGTGCAGTCGGAGCTCTCAAACCCGAGCATGGAAATAAACTCTTGGCCCTCTCTCCCGGGTCGCAGGTCGATCGTCGGGCTAAGTCCGGGCTTACAGCAGCTCTGGTCGAGGATGAAAGAAAAACCTATTTCTGTCCAGCTCTCCTTTGTAATTAGAGGAATCCATGCAGCATAGATTCTCAAGCGGGTTTACAATTCTGCCGAGCCGTAATTTACTTAATTACTCAGAGAGGCTTCTTTGATTCAGTCAATATCAAAAAGAGATTTTCTGCAGAAGAGGTAGGGAATGATAGTAATTTTCAAGCAGTTTGGCTCCCATTCACCGCTTCTTCTTTTTTTTCCCCCCTCTTCTTCTTACGACGGCAGATGAGTGGTTGTCACATGCGCGCCGGTCTCACTCACTCAAGTTTAAAAGTGAGTACTTTTAGGGGGGGGGGGGGGGGAAAGTACGCTTTAAATAGAAATATTGATCCCCGCCGTTCTGACATTCTGTCTGCCCGTCATTCTGCCTTGGACTCAGAACTTGGAGATTAAATTCACACAGAAACCGCACAACGTCACTCTAACGACAAGATGATCTTGTTTTTACAGAAAAAAATCCCTCCCCCCCCCCACCACACACACACACACACACACAAATCCCCAAACACACTTATTGAACCTGAGGGATTTGTAGGACCTCTCCACAGGATCCTTGAGGCGACAAAAGGCAGGGTGCCACTTACCTGCTCGGAAACCCTGCAAGACGGAAAAACGCCAGGCCTTACTTGAAAGCTTCTCTCTGCAGGGTTGAGATTAGAGGACATTCTTCTCTGTTTCCACTCGTGTAAGGAGCATGTCAGTGGTCACCGCGGCCCTGATGTAACACAGAGTCTCAAGCGTCTTTTGAAGTGGCAGGATAAGCCGGTCTCGGACGCGGGGTGAGTTCAGAAGGGCCCGCGGAGGGATTGTTAGACAGAGGGAAGAATCCGGCTCTTCCTCAGATCAGTTCCAGCCTCATTTACTGTGTCATTGAACGATCCAAGGACGGGGGAGGGGTTGGGGGTGTTCAAAATCCTGGAAGGTTTGTGGCTGAACAGATTGACTCCAACATCCAAGAGGTTTTGTCTTGTTTTTGTTTTTTTTTCTCTTCTTCTTCTTTCATTCTTATTTTTAGAATTCTTCAAGAATACGGGTCAAAGTCCAGAGTGAGAAATTCGACAGGCTTGGTTATGGAACGCTTGGAACCAGGACGGTTCTGATAACATGTGATCCAGAGGAGTCTAATGTCTGTCCCTCCAATTCTCTCCTGGTCCTTAACCGTGTGCTTTTTTTGTGCTGAAACCTTGCCGGACCTCAGCCGCAGCCCATCGAACGTCAGTGTTTTTCAAGACGTCTTTTGATTTGAAAGGTTACATCCTCCTGAAGCGCTAAAACCCAAAGCGGGTGGATCAACCCGTCTGATTCCCACGATAAAAACTAGAAACTTAACAACTTCCCACATCCTTCAAGTGATGTTCTGCTCCTGTTGGTGTCATTTAGCTCCTTACATATTTGCAGAAAATGTAAGAAACGGTGAAACCAAAGCAGAGGCTCAAATGTGACTTGACCTCAGGGAGCCAGAGTCCTGCCAAGGCCTAGCTGGACCAGCTTAACAGACTTTAAACAGTGTCCTGAAAATAGCCTCCCTTCAGAGTTAGAAAAACCGTACACGCTGCACATCACAAGGAAGTATTCAAACCCAGGGGACCGGCACGGCTGCTGGAATGAGAAACGCTTCAAATATTCTGTATGATGCGAGTAAGAACAACACAAATATGGGCCGAGATACTTGTGTCTATTTAGCAGGTTTATTTTTCTGCTGGTTTGGCATGTTGGAGAGAGTTTAGACCGCCCGGTGCTGTCGCCGGTACCAAACGGAGAGGAGGAAAGACAGACAAAACACACTTCTTCTGTTTGGCCTCGCTTTCTTTTCATGTCTATTTGTTCTGCTGCAGCAAACCACAGAATGAAAACAGCAGGAAACGAGAAAGAAGGGCCGTTTTTTTTTTTGTTTTTTTTTTTTTAACTTTACGAGCCTATTGGCTAATTTTATTATTTGCTAATTTGATTTTTTTTTCTTTTTTTTAAAGATAGTTTTCTTCCAGAGCTTATTTCACGGTTAAACTTTGGCGATGATCACGCTGTCTTACTCCAAATATATTCCTGGAAACATTCCGGTCGTCAACACGCTGAAAAGGTCATGCAGGGAGATGTTTGCGTCCAGTATTTCTGAGGGCTCCCTCAGTCCCCTCATCCTGGAGATGCCTTGTAATTCAGCCCGACATGTTCCATAACTTGGGAAACTTTAGGATCTTGACTAGAATTCAAAATGAAGTTCAGTGGGTTCGAACAAAGCCTGACTGTGCACTGCGCGCTTGAATGTCTGACCCACCGGTGGAACTGTGCGGATTTGTTCAGCCAAGATGGCAATTTCGACTCGGCTGGGGGACAAAACGTTGTAATAATCGCACAAGTGTTGTTTTTGGGAGTCTGAATAATGCTCAGGGCCTGGCTGAAGCCGCGGTTGGCGCTGGAGACAAGAGTGTGATCCTATCTGGGATGAAGAACGGGCTTAGCTCTTCTATCAACCGCACAAGTTTTATTTAAAAGAGTCCCATTTCAGATCACATAAAAACATGTTCCTTCCCAAGAATAATATCCCTGGCGGTTGTCTTTCAAACTAGAAGAAGCTCTTGGTCCTGATAAAGGCTCTCGTCACCCAAACAGCTGGCGAGGCTAGCGTGCTGCTGGCCCCGGCTCTCTTATTTAATTGACAGATATGAAAGAAACATTGATTTTCTTGTCATCCTATCAGCCGGAGCAGACATCATTGTATGTCCTTCGAGGTTTTCCTGTTCACGGTTCACTCCCAAAATAAGCCGCAGACGTCCCAAACAACTGTTGCGCTAAGGTAGCAGCTAGCAGGGAAATCTGGCCCATCACTGATGAATGTAAGCGTTAAGACGTGAACGACATAATATAATAACGTTGAATCTTTACCTCAAGAAAGTGAGACTTTATCTGCAACAGTCGCCTCACGCTGTCGGGACGGCGAGCGTTTTATCAATAAATCCGAACGATTTTCAGATACGAAACGCAAATCAAAGCGTTATTGACGTCAAGTCGTGATCCCCTCGTGAGATGAAACTTTTAAAATAAAACGTGGCAGCAAAACCCTTGAGTAAAGTCTTTAAAGCGCACCGTTCTTCTACTTTAGGTATATTATGAGAACATACATATCTCATGATGGTTTAAAATGCTACCAAATTATTGATATTCTCTTCCACCATATTTTTTTTTGTTGAAGAAAATAACCCTTTAAAAGAAGTATTCGGGGGAACGAAGGGGGGGAAAAAAATGGCTGGTAATGTGGAACATCAGTCAGAGTCAGATTTAGACCATGTATTCGAACTCCAGCCAGACTGGAATAAATGACAAATGGTTGTTTCTTTTCCCTGCCTTGTTCTATCGATTCCTGCACCGCGCTATTATCAGTCACGCATTTTCAATACTGTAGGATCTTTCATGTAACGCAGCAATTCTGCAGCGCTGGAAACGTTGAGTGGAGGCAAAGAGCCTTGAGGGAAGTGTTCAGTTCCTCTCCCTGCTTTCATTGCTCACCCTGCCGGTGCCGTCACATTGCGAAGTCGCCCTGAGCTAGCTGCCCTTAAGCAAAAACCTGCTCCGGGTGATCCCTCAAGTTACCTCTCCTGGTTACCAAACCGCACCTGCACCGGTGGAGCATGTCCTGTGCCTTTATGCATTTGATATAGCATAGCTCTTCCCAACAGCCTCTCCGCGCTTCTCTTCACTGGCCTGTCAAATTGCCCCGTCGGAAGGAAAAGATGGAGGAGCCATATATATTTTAACGGCGGACAAAAAAGAACCCACAGGTTGTCTAAGTGACAGGTGTCCTGGGCCGTGTGTGTGTGTGTGTGTGTGTGTGTGTGTGTGTGTGTGTGTGTGTGTGTGTCCGGTCAGACGACAGATCCTGCTAATCCTGTGTGTCCCAGAGGACAGGCAGTGTGACTGGGTAATTGGCCACTGACTGAGCAAGACCACTCTGGAGGCACTGCTTATTGAACCACTGTCAGAGAGAGAGAGAGAGAGGGAGGGGAGGGGGGGGGGGAGGGAGGGAGGGAGGGAGAAATAGCGAGAAAAAAGAGGAGGAGGTGGTGGAGGCATAATAAGTCTGGAGAGGAATAGAGGAGGGGAGGAGAGCATCAAGAGAAAGACAAGGGGAGATGACAGCAAGGAGGAGTGATGCATGTTGAAATTACCACAAAAAAAAAGAAGAAGAACGGAGGGGATAAAGAGATGGAGGTGGGGATAGAGAGAGAAAAGAAGTGACCCTGAAGCCATCATTTCCTCTTCTCTCAGCTGAAATGTGACACTTTTATGATTACACCTCTTTTTTGGGGGGGGGGGGGGGGAGTGGGGGAGGCGCGCTTAATCTTAAAAGGATGATCGGGTGAAGGGATGCAGGAAATAGGGAGGAGAGTGTGTTATGGTAATCTATAGGTTAATACTTCCCTCCTCCAGCCGGCCACCTCACAAATTGCCTTGTACAAGCAGAAGCGATGGCTAAATAAAGAATGAAAAAGTAGATCCCCCAGTAAATTGGCTGTCATTGGATTATCTCCCATAAAGCAGGATTTGTGTGTGTGTGGTCAGACTTTGGGTATAACTGTATGTGTGACCACCTTCTTGCAACACATAGATAGCGTGTGTGTGCGCGCTCGCGTGTGTGTGTGTGTGGTCGAATGTGTCACCCAGAAAGGGCAGAAGGGGAGAAATGATTGGATGAGCGATCATCGCTTCAGCGGCTCCATTAAACACACCGTTGCCTGTAAATCACTGAGTCCTTCATTTTAAAGCAACACACATCCACTGCGGCAGGTAATAGCCAGTCAAGATACAGGTGAATAAACAAAGTTATACGCCGGCAACTTGGTTTAAATCCCATTTACGGTGTATTTAGCCAATTTTGAAAACGTACATATTTATGAGGTCCATCAGCTGCTGGTGTTTCGCTTAAAATAAAAATTAGAAATCCCGCATCGGAGTTGTTTGCCTCCAGAAAAAGTTTCCGACCGGGTGACCTTGACTTTGAAAAAACATTTCAGTTCATCCCAGAATCCCAGTGGACATTTGTGTTAATTTGGGATGAACACAGTACAGGACTGTCCTTTTGCCAGTGTGGAGGCGTTAGGAGTAAACGGGAGTCAAATCTGGAGGCGTGGTCAGTAAATTTAAAGGTATTCCTATCTCACCGTGTGTTCCTGCGCCTCCTCGTCCGCTGCGTGACAATCACCCACTCAGCCAATGCGATGGGGCCTCTTCAAATAACCTTCGCTGTGAGGAACATGGTGTTTTTGGATTTACTCTTAAATTTCCCGCTTGATTTTAGCCCGAGAAAAAGTCCAAAGGTAGGAAAAGATTTTCTCTCTGCTGCAAAGGCAATTGTTTGTTGATTTTCTTGGTTTTGAACAGGCAAAACCGGTAAATACCACAATTTACAATTCACGATAGGGACCCCCCCCCCCCCACACACACACACACACACACACACATCTCGCCTGGCGCAGCCTGATTGGTTGTGTAAGTGTCAACAACTGAGGGACGCACAGTCCCTCCACAAATATGGATTTCATCAAGGGTCAGAGTGACTGAGGCTCCAGAGGAACAGCAAATGTCTCGCTTGATTACTTCAGCAGTACTGAGGTAAGACCAGCCGCCCCGCAGGTAATCCAAGTCTGGAGTCACTGTGGCTTCCTCCCTCTGAATCAGCAGCTTTTCTCTTTCTTTCTTTCTTTATATATATATATATATATATATATATATATATATATATATAAATATATAAATATATATATATATATATATATATATATATATATATATATATACTGTATATATATGATATCCCCTTTAACTCTATCCGGTCACGCCTTCAGAAGGAGCCAAACTCCAGATATCGAAGACTCGCCATGTTTGAGAAAGCAAAGGTCGGTAAAGAAACTCCAAAGGACGGACGTCAAGAAAAAGATGGGAGCTGGACGGGAGGGCTGAGTGAGGAACAGCCCAAAAAAAGAAAATCAACGAGCGCTCGGGAGTCAAGAGTGGCGTGGGTGGCACGACCCGAGCTCGCCAGCAGCGTTTGACCTCATAAACCCGCCGCCGCCGCCGCCGTGGCCGTGGCCGCCGTCGCCGCCGTGACCTTTGACTGACACTGAGCCACGCAGAAAGTTTAATCACTGTTTCAGCGTTTGCCTGCTACAAAGCAAATCAAACATGAAAATGCTCAGAGGAAGAACGGGGAAAACAAACGCTATTGTCATTCCATTACAGTGAAGGCAGGGAAAATTGCTCATTACTCAGATTTATTCCGTCTTGCTTCGGGGGGGGGGGACTTGCTTTGTTTTCTGCTGCTTCCCCCCAATATCCCTCAGAAAAGAAAAGAAAAAAAACAAAAAGCAATATGGCGTCAACAAAAGAAATGTCCCATTCAGTTTTCCATCCGTCCTCTGAGTCATTTAAAATCAAATTAAAATGATGGATAGCGACCAATCAGAGGTGGTTATTTCAGCACATGACGCCACACTGTAATACAGTATTGATTCAGCTGCAGCCTGCAGTGAGCCATTTATCTTCTGTTAAAAAGCGTCTCTCGCCATGAACTTCAGCTACTTTTTTAGAGGATCGCGGCGGAGGAATTAGCCGCCGCCGCCGCCGCGGCCGCGCAGCAGATTAAACGTCATTAAAAGAAGGATCTACGCCCATCTTAAGCTGTCGGAAGGTTTTGACTACCGGTTCATAAAACATCTTCAAATATATACTTTTTTTTTTTTTTACACAGCTTTTTTTGTTTTTTTTTAAGTTTACAATTTTAAAGGTGCTATGCGGTGACAGTGCAGAGTTACAATTAGCTCCACTGTACCGGATACCTGGCAGGTATCCCTCTTGAAATTCCCGTTAATTCATGTGACGCATATTCCCATTCCATCTCTACTTCCTATAGGCTGGACTTTTCCTCCAGAACATTGGGAGTATAGTTCCTATTTTCAACAGCAGAGACCACTTGGGGCAATTCAAATCGATACACGTCAACAAAACACTTCAACGTAAGATCCGAAAACTCCCACACATCGGTTACCGCCTGTCGTAGTTCAAACTGTACTTAGGTACTTGAGTGAAAAATACTTTGTTTTTCTTCTTTTATTCTGAAAGGATTCAAGTGAAACCTGTAGGTTATAAACTTGTCTTATTCTGTGTTTCCACCTTGAAAAAAGGCTGTTTGATTGACAGCGAAACAACATGGAAGGTGAAGACACATGGGAACCACGTGAGGTTCTCCTGTACGCATCAGAAATCTCGACGTGCCCCTGCAGACGGGCGGTTAGATTCCGGATGGTTGCTCCCTCCCCTCGCCGCATTGATTGAACATCGTCTGACGAGCGCGTGAATTAGCTTTGAGCATTGACGAGGAAATCGCAGACTCCGCCTCGACCACTAAAGATGCCGTTTGAGATCTTTTGACGAGGTTAACCGATGATCAGTAAAGAGTGGCTCCCTGTGGCCCTCCCGTGCCCCCCCCCCCCCACACACACACACACACTATCAATCAATACCTGTTAACAAAAGCTCTGCGGGGCTCCTCTGTGCTCTCTGCACTCGTATTCATATTTCAGGATGTTATTAGAGCGCGCGGCAAAATGTCAAGATCTTTACAAGGTAAATATCTCTCCGGCAGGGAGAGTCGTTGGGGGGGTGGGGGGGTGGAACTACTTTTCCTCTCAGCTCTGTTTTTCACTGTCAGAGCTGCTGACATTAGGGCTAAAATGATTTCTCCGCCTGCGGCTATTTCACATTTGTTTCTGCCACGTTTCCACTGATCATACCGGCGTGGGCGTTTGCATTTTAATACTGTGGGAGCTTTTAAGAAGGAATATCAGCTGGTCAGACGGCAGAAGGAGGATGCGGGATCTAAGTTAGCGGCCACCGCTGTTGCCTGAGGACAACTTTCTCCTTGCAGCTCCTTTGTTGAGCTGAGTGGCAGAAATACAAAGAGATGAAGCTTCTGTTTCCCATCAACGCACTGACTCGCACAAGTCTTTCTCATCTCCGCGGCTGGTAAATCAAGAGCGTGACAATCATGCGGAGAAAAATATAAATCTGATCAAAGGGCTGTGAATAATATGGCGAGCTCGCAGGTAAGGCGTGTTCATTTCAAGTCGTGTGAGGTGGGCTCAGCTGTACGAGGGGCCTGTTGATCAGAAAAGGAGGAGGTGGACCTCTCCTCTTGGTCTATTTTTGTGCTTTTTTTTTTGTGTTGTTTTTTTTTTGTTGTTTTTTTTTACCCCTGCCAACATCTGTCTGATGCTCTCAGCTGTCAGCTTCACCCACCTGATCAGCAAAGCCGAGAAAGAGAGAAACCGATGACAACATTCCTGTCAACCTCTGGGATTGTGGGTAATGATGCTCTCCTGGGAAAGTCTGATGCCGCCGCCGCCGCCGCCGCCGCTGCTAGATTGCTGTTGCCGCGGTATCAAGTTGAACAAGCAGCAATCAAAGATTCATTTGACAGGAACATTCATCTCTTTTAGCCACACGCGGACCGACTGTGTAATAACCACATGACAAGACCGCCACTGCTTGTTGACAGCGTGTCCGTGAGCCTACTGTGCAGTTTATCACCTGTACCCTCACGGAAGAATCCCTTTCTATATAGTCTTCCTATCATAAATGCTCTTATTTCGCCATCATCGGACGCCATTGTCTTGGTAATGAGAGCCCTGCAAGAAATGATCAGATCCCAGTTATAGTTGTTCATTGATAGAATCTTTAATTTCATCCCATATTAAATTTGAGCCAACCTTTAATGAGCCGATAGAAAAATCCCAGAAAATGCAAATATTTGAGAGGCGAGTGATTTTTATACGCTGACGATATTCTAACGCTCCCAAAAGAGACACTAAATTCGATCCCGCCCTGAATGGACACGTGACAGTCGGAGCGATCGTATAAGAATACAAAATGAGCTGGTTAAGGCTTGAGTCTACGTCATCCAGATTACGTAAACCCAGATTATTGACGAAATTTAAGTGTGGAATCCCGAAGTAAAGACGAGGAAGAGGAGCCTACGCTAAATTGTGTGCCAGTGCAGCGGATATTTAAAAATACTCTGGATGAACGGGAGGAGTTTTTTTGGGGGTTAATTTGACAAATATATTCCAGTAGTTGTGCATCAAATTAATTCCTGTACTTATAAGTAACTAAAACTAAAAAAAACAAAAAAAAAAACAACAACTGTTGTATTGTGCGGAATTCAATCAGTGGCGACAAGAAAATTAACGTTCTCTCCGAGATAATGTTCATTAGGGGGCACGACCACACAATCTGGCGGGTTCTCAGTAATTATGGCGGCCATCACAGTTGCTGCAAGGACGACATTCCAGAAAACACCCAAGCATTCCGCGCGAAAAGAATGCGCGCTGATTAGAATGTTAGAATGCTTAGGACGGACATCATTGCTCTTCAAAGCCCCTCCTTATTTTATTCCTACTCCTTAACGGTGTCATGAATGGATTCTTCGATTTTGGTGATTCTTAAATCACAAATGTCATACACCTGAATACAATTTTTATTTTTTATTTTTTCCAAAAAGCAGGGGAGAAAATGTCAGTTATCTGAGGTCACTGCTCAAATCTTACCTCAAATAAATGGCGTCTCCGAGGCTGTGACACTCAGAAGGAATAAACCATGTCACTCTGTCTCCTGAGCTCAAGAACCACAACATTTCCCCTACCAGCTTGTATTGTTGTATTTGTTCCTCTCCTCTATGTTTGCTGCTACAGACGCGAGCACTCGAGTGAACTTTTGGTGCAACAGTGCCACCTATTGTCAAAAAATGTGATATTTTTCCAGCTTTTGATGGTGAAAAAGCAGCCTGGTAGATTGTTTGATTGCATTACAAGATCCTTTTTTTTTTTCTCTCCTTTCAACAGAGATATCTTTATCTACTCCAGATATTATTTTTTTTCCTCAAATGACAGAATTAAGACTTAAGCACAACAACTAGTCTTGAGTGGGGTTTAAAAAAAAAAAAAAAAGATGTTCTATTTCGAGTGTCACTCTTCAATCATTTCCCGCTCTCAGACCCTAACCTGGTGGAGCTGAGGTCTAGACGTCGTGGAAGGGCAACAGCCATCCATCATGTCCCATTAGGCTGCTTGGATGTAATTGCAAACCTTTAAAGATTTCACCTCAATGTTCCCTCAACACACACACACACACACACACACACACACCTGCAGGGGAAAGAGATGGTGGAATATCAGCATGGGTTGTGCAGATAAAAGAGAGAGAGAGAAAGAGAGAGAGAGAGCGAGACAGCCTCCTCCATATACATTTCACAGACAATCGAATTAGAGCTGGCGTTCAATACATCACTGACAAATTGTTTATTAAACAAAAGGCTTGAATTGCAGCATAACTGAGCGATTCATGTAAGAGGCTGTCGCACGCGCGCGCGAAGACGTGCGCGTGCATATCCATGTAAGGGAGACGGGATTTCATGTGTTGCACAAACGCACCATTTAAGTACTTTTCTACAATAGCAGCCAGAGAGTCAGAGCAATCCCCTCGAATGCACTGAGGGGGATATAAACACGTGGAATAAAACAATGTCAATGAGGTCATGAGTGGAGCTAAAGCTACTATGTTTGAATCCCAGCGGGGGCCACCCACGTTAGAAAGCACTTTGGTTAAAAGCAAACGCCATATGTTATGTTAATGCGCTCAGTTCATTTGTTTCCTGCCATGTACCGCATCTAACAGCGAGGAGCCTACAGGTCAAATCGAAGCATGAGTTATGTCTTATTCCGGAGCAGGCGCGTTGAAGTGATGGCAGTTTTAAGAGGGAGCAGAAGAGTGTCTTGACGTCCAAATATTTAAAAAGGCGAGTGACTCCGCACAGCGTGCCAAAAAAAAAAGAAAAGAAAAAAAAAAGTTCAAAATGTCCGTAGAAACGTCTCAATCTACTCCAGCTGCCAAGCTAAGCTGCTCCTCGTGGCAAAGTTTCAGTATGGAGGCCTGGAGGGGCCATAGAGAGAGGAAAAGCAAATCATGGAAGCAAGTTACATCTTGCGGACACGAATGACTTAAATTACACCATATTGTTACTTTTTTTGCTCTGCGGCCATGGAAGGGCACCGTACCGTTGTAGTATTTGTGAATTTGAAACGACTACACCCGCCCAGGTGAATGAAGAGACTCAAAAACCTTAGAAGTGTGTGGACTTGAGGGTGTAGGGCTCATCCTCTCAACATCGCTGAAGGCCGGTAGGGAGGTTTGTTGCTCTGACGCTCAGAACTTGCTAGGAAGTTTCATTCAGAACAATCAATATCCCATTTTGAACTTATTTCTTCCGTATCGTATCGTATCGTATCGCATCGCATCGTATCGTATCGTATCGTATCGTATCGTATCGTATCGTATCGTATCGTATCGTATCAAGTCCTACAAGATCCTTTGCATCAATTTTTTATTGATACATACTTAAGTACACAGCTTTCCGGCAGCAACACCATTACTGTAGGATTTTACTTCTGTCACCTGCTTTTGCCCTTGCACGAAGCGGTATTGGCAAGCTTCTAATGATGGTTTCTTGTTATTTTTTTTCGCAAGAGAAGTGAACAAAAGTGATGCTTCCCACCGATAAAGTAGCAACTGAAAGCGCGTGACCCTGGGTCACGACATTTGAAGGTCTGCACAATTCCACAAATAACTTACACAGCTAATAAATATCATCAGATGAGCTCTTCCTGGCACCCAAGCCACGTCAGGCAACAAACAAAAAGTTGCTCCTTTGAGAGAAAAGTTGGAGCTCGTGATGTTGGCCAGAACGGGAGGCTAAAGGTCACCTACTGACTCGCTCGCCGTGCATCCCCCCCCCCCCCCCCTCCCTCCAACCTCCCTCTTAGGGCGACGACACCTGTCAATCACTCAGCTCTGAAGACCTTTATACTGTGACAAAAGGCCGAGTCCATGCAGGCTTTGGAGCCAGACAATGATCCCTTCATATCCCTTCAGGAGAAATGTCATTGGTGTTGTGATAAAAAATAAGGTCAGCTGTGTGTGAGCAGAATAGAAGGGGGGGGGGTGTTTTTTAAATTTTTTTATTTTTTTTTTATTTTTTTTTCTGGAGTGTGTCGCTTCGCAACGCCACAGTGGCTTTTTGCTAAATGATATTATTGCAGCATTGGGAGATCATTATCCCTTTAGTGTGTGTGCTTAGTAGGTGAGGTGGTGTGATGCATGTCTTTAATAACGCTCCATTAGCCTCTGTTTATTTGTGTCTTTGTATATGAGATAGTGTGTGTTGGGCTCTGTGTGGGTTTGGAATGCGCGGCCTTGGGTGGAATCATATTGGAGATGGTTGCTGATGGGCCGTGAATCAGAGGCCAGTGTGCTGTTATTTCACGCCGCTCCCACCAGGATGAGCCGAGCGCCCGCCGGGCTGCTGTCTGTTATCCCTCACCTCGGGGTCAACTGACCTCAACCATATTTTTCTTCTCCTTTCCCTCTTCTGTTTCCACCCCTCTCCTCCGACACACACACACACACACACACACACACACACACACTTCTCAAGAACATATAATCCATTTTTGACTTCATATCCTCTCGGCAGATTCTCTCCCTTTTTAAAATTTGCCAACATAGTTTGAAGCACCAGAACTCACGCCAGCATCTAGAGCCACACATCATGTTTGAAGGCGAAATATCACCCTGTCCCACGCGAATCTATTCACCAGCCTAGTGAACACTGACATAGCGCGCGGAAATCCACTGCTCTTGAACGCTGCTCGCCCACCACAACAGCAGGCTAGAACTAATCCATCTCCCACTACATGTTTTTAATGAGCCTCCATAACTGTAATCCGTATGGCGCAGTGCGGCGCAGGCCAAATTGCCCTGTTTCCATGACTTTGTGCTGTCAGCAAAACGTGATGATGGTTGTGTGTGCGCCTGTGTTGCTGTCACCGAGCATCTGTGTCATCCTGCTTGACGATTTCCCATCTGCTAGAAGTGGAACATGTGTGTGTGTGTGTGTTGTCTGATTGTCCCCATCATCTGGTCCTTGTCTCCAAATGTCCCAGGCTTATTGGGAAAGATGCTGATGGGAGTGTGTGGCTGTTTTGGCCCTTTCAGAAATCCTGTGGGGGCCATATTAGGGCCCCCCGGGGACCAAATTAGAGGCTGCTAACCAACTTAGTCTGCAGAGGGGGCCTGACTGGCAGGGATCTTACTCGAGCAACCCAGAGTCAACACACACTCAAACACACACACATGCACACACCTCATCCCTCTGCGTTGCTGCTGATCTGCAGAAGATAAAAGCCAGTTCCTGACAATAGCAGCCTTTCTCTTCGGTGGTCTGCAGGGAGATCCTGACAGAGAGGAAGAGCTCTAATGTATTCCTCTAGGTCAGCCAAGATTAGCGTGTCTGGATCAAGAGGAAGTGATTTCAACTCATTTAGCCTTAAAAACAGCAGTTTCTCTCAATGAAATTAACCACATGCTCTGGAAAACTCCCGCCAGCGAGTCTGTAAACGCTAAGAAACTGGAGATGCTGCCATTCATTTGTATGCCTCTCAAGATGACCTCCACCTTTGGACGCCAGAATCTTTTCAGTCCATCCCCACGTCCCGGTGGATGTTTGTGTGAAATTTGAGGAAATTCCTTCAAGGTGTTCCTGAAATATGACCTCACCAGGAACAGGATGAATATGGTGTACGCGTGAGGTGACTTTGACCTTTGACCTCCAAAAGATTTTCCTGTTCATCCTCAAGTCCCAGTGGACATTTGTGTCAAGCGTTCCAGGGAAGGGCAACCTGACATCATGAAGAGTTTGGCCTACAGCTGTCGCAGAGGCACAGAAACATTTCCAGAGCGCGTGAGCTCCATCAAAACCATCTTCAATTCAACATGACATCAGCAAGTTTTTCAGCAAATTCCACAAAAAGATCAAAACAGTTCACATTTGCACTGAAGTTTATTTTTAAGTGCGGCCAAAAATAGCCCCTCCCTTTCTCCCTCCCCGAGAGCTCCTTCATGAATTATCTTTGTCAAAAAAAAAACCGCTGCCGTTCCGTTTTACAACATTCCTGAGCATTTTTCCGACTTGTTCGTGATCTAATTTGAGAGATGTCCTGGGAAATGTCTGCCGAGGGCCGCAGAGAGTAGTCGGAAGCAAGATAACGGGGATAATTATAAGAAAAATACGAAATGACATCAGGTTTATTCTTGAAATACGAATGGATGCGCACTTAACATTGGTTTTATATATATATGAAAAAAGATTACATGTCATTTTTAAATAAAACTACGAATACATTTATAAGTTGCTCCACAGAAATATTAGTTTCCAAAAGTTAAGTGATATTAAACTGAGTTTTCGTATATTTAATACTGTTTGAAATGATTGACAGGATCGTCAGGCTCAGTCTGTGGAGGATTAGAAAAGGAAATGAGTATCGATAATTTAAAAAAAATACAGTTTATCAATTAATGCAGAGAATATAGAAATAGCATTTTCATTGTCAAAATGGGTTTTTTAAATATTTTGTGTTAATATTTATATTTATGTCTTCAGCTTTGATTTTAGGCTTATCTTGTTTTATATATATATATATATATTTAAGCCAGTACAGTACCGAGTTTCTTTTATTTTTATTTATTCGTTCTTGTGACACCTTTTGTCCTCCATACTATGAAGCCAATCATTTCTTGGCGATGTTTGAGAGCAAGAACATTTAAAATGTTGTTGTTGTTTTTTTTCTAAATTCCATTAAATTCATGTGGAGTTTTGACAATAAAATCAATGCTTTAGAATGTCAAAAACAGGTGGATTTTCTCTCTCTCTCTCTCCCCCCCCCCCCTCCAACTTCTCTAATGTGTGATTGACATGCCTTCTGGTACTACCCCCTGCTTCCTGTCACATGTCACGCACGCTTTTCACTTGTGACATGAGTGAAGTATCGCGGAGGATGAACATAAATCTCAGTTTTATGAGGGGCCTCTGCAGACTGTTGACCGCGTCGCCTTGACATTCAAGACGGCGCGGCACAAAAACCCAGAGTTCAGCGTCCCGAGGGTGTTGATTGATTCCCCTCATGAGGGCAGTGAAAGCCCCTCGCCGCTGAGGTCAGCCTTGTTCCTGTTTATGAAAGTCTCAGTTCATTAACGTCAGGACAAGCGGAGATTCTGCAGACCTTTAAAAACATACAAAGAAGGTGTGATTTTTGCCTCACTGCTGCGTTCTAATATTCTTTACTGTAGAAAGGAGCAGAGATTCAACTGATACCCGGATAGGGAGCTGAATAAACAGCTTTGACCTTTGGAGCGCGCAGCCGAACAGCCGACGTCTCATTTGCAATTCTACCCAGCGAAAACTTCAAAGATTGAGTCCTCCAGGCTGGAATCCAATCAAGTCATTAGTAGGGGCGGAGCCTGGGCCAATACTTTAGTTTTGGTGGAAAGACAAAGGCAGCAACTCCTGTTTTTTGTGTGATTGTTGTAATGGGGTTCAGAGAAATTGTTTTATTATTGTTCCTCTTGTTAATTTGGAATCTCTCCGCATCCCAAAATTCCGGGGTTAATGAAACACTGAACCAGATCCTGGCAGAGAGAGCGGCAACAGGCTCCCAGCTGCTGAGATCAGCGCAGACAACAGATCATCGGTCAAACAGGACGGAGCAAAATGTCCGCTTTCCTGTCAGCTACCGGCTCCGCAGCTACCGGCTCAGGAAGCCAGCTGTTAGTGCCGAGCAGAAACAAACACTCAGGCTTCTTGTGGAGCAGAGATCAGAGGTCAAAGAGCTGACCCCAGAGCTGCAGGAGCCGAGTGAAAGCGTCCCGAAGATGCTGGTTCGAGGCCCGGATCTGAACCCTCCTGTCAAGCAGGAATCGAAGGTACTTTTAAAAGGAAACTCCTGTTAGCTTTAAGCACACATTAGCTCGCTGACTCCGTTTGTGCTCTAGATGGTGGTGAAGTACGAACGGCGGGTGCCGGTGCCAGCTGACAGCGTGGCAGTGCGCTGCGGCGAAGGGGAGGTCACCGTGGAGGTCAAACAGAACTTCTTAGGTAATGGCTGCCGGGTTCTTGTTGGAAGTGATGGATTGTGGGCGCTGGTCCATTTAGCATGCCCTCTACTCTGTTCCCTGGGTGGAATTGGAAAATGGTATGGAACGGTGAAGATGGGACACTCAGTGCTGATTACTGCAAATGGCAGCGACTGTGGACTTCAATCAATATTATGTTTCCTCTCATTTCTTCACTCGGAGACGAGCCATTGTGCTTGTTAAGAAACCTTTTTATTTGTCCTGTGGCTGAGTGTTATTGACCGAAGCAGGAGAAGAAATGGCTTCGGGTAATTTCCTCTTTTGTTCTCCGTAAGGAAACGGTCAGCTGATTCACCCCGGTGATCTGACCTTAGGAGGCTGCGCCGCGCTCGACGCCACCAACCGCATCCTGCGCTTCAAGGCGGAGCTGCACGGCTGCAGCAGTAGGATGAGGGTACAACTCTGTTATTTTCCAGTCTTGCAAATGTAGAGCCGCTCTAACTTTCTTGTCTTCCCCGTAGACGTCCAAAGACGCCCTCATCTACACTTTTTCTCTGATGTACTCTCCTGAACCCATCGGCGACACCTCCATTTTTAAGACGAATCCTGCTGAGGTGCTAATTGAATGCCACTATCAGAGGTAAAGTCTCATTATTAGCCCTATCACGTCCTGCTGTTACCTGATTTGTGCGTCCTCAGCCTCACCTGATGGTTATTGTTCTCACAGGAGACATTACGTGAGTAGTTCGGCCGTGATGCCGGCGTGGAAGCAGTTCGCCTCCAGTGTGTTGGCAGAGCAGCAGCTGCGCTTTTCCCTGCGTCTCATGACAGGTGAGGACAAGTCAAAGAAACTTCCTCTACGGCCTTGGGTGGGGGTGGTGGTGGTGGTGGTGATGGGGGGGGGAGGGTCTTTGCTTCACAGGAGCGGTGTGGCGGATTTTAAAGGACAAATCATATTTCGCAGGCCCTCAACAGTGCAGCTGCTCCAGGTTTAGAGTAATAATTCATTTTAAAGCATTTCTTCCTGCAGTATCTTATTTCTCTCCCTGCAGGCATCATCTAATAACATCCGTGCCCCCGGCCTTTATTATGGTTTTTCCATGTCTCATCTGTATTTGATTTTAGAGGACTGGCGGTCTCAGAGGTCCTCCAATGTTTACGTCCCCAACGACATGATGTATATTGAGGCGGGGTCACCACGTACCGCTGAGGGTCTTTGTGGACAGCTGTGTGGCCACCGAGACCCCCAACCCCAATTCTGAACCACGGTACCCCTTCATCAGCAACCACGGGTGAGAGATTTGAACGAGCACGGACGTTTTGTGTAGCCCTGGGGAGGAAATATGTACCTTGTGACCTCAAGATATAACTTGTTCCCTCGACTTAAGCCACAAGATGGAGCCTGTCCTCACAATGACATCGGAGGCAAGGAGATAAAA
Organism: Aulostomus chinensis; assembly: GCF_037954235.1. Taxonomy (NCBI): domain Eukaryota; kingdom Metazoa; phylum Chordata; class Actinopteri; order Syngnathiformes; family Aulostomidae; genus Aulostomus; species Aulostomus chinensis. Next base: position 59,177,505 of record NC_141320.1, on the reverse strand, counting down.
CTAAACAAACTGTAATCAAACTCTTAATGGCATCGTGAACTATGCTGTCCACTCCAGGCCTCCGTAGTGGAGCCATAAGTAAGATTCAAGCTGTCAGCTGTGAAGAGAAAACAATTGTGCCGCTTGACTGCTAAAGTGTGTGTGTGTCTCTCTCTCTCTCCTGTGTTTTGCCACATTAGGTGTTTAAGCGACGCTAAGCTGACGGAGCCAAGTCTTACTTCATGCAGAGAAGTCAGGAGGATAAACTTCGCTTCCAGCTGAAAGCCTTCAGGTTCCACCAAGACGACAGGAATTCAGTAAGTACAGCCCGTGTTTACCTCTACGCTGTTGATACCACACGTCGTGAAAAGCCACACGTTCATATTTGATTCGAGTGCAGGACTGGAGGTGTGTGTTGATGGACGAGACCTTCTTATTAGGCTTCCGTTTGTCTCTGGTGTGTTACACGTTGTGTGTATTTGAGTGACGACACACCCGGAGGCTCGGCTGCGTTTCCATCTAAGGACATAAACACACTCTCCGGCTCTGCGACACGCACGCGTGCGTTATCTTTAATTGCCGTGTTCCTTCTGTTCCCCGCAGCTTACGTCACGTGTCACCTGAAAGCGACGACGCTCTCTGTTCCCGTCGACTCGCGGCACAAAGCGTGCTCTTTCTTGACCGAAGCCAACAGGTTAGTCAGGTTAGCGGTCTGTCTTGCGGTTGTCTTTCATGGTTCGGCCCCTCTAACCGATTGAATTTTGCCGGGGTGTTCTGACAGATGGGTGGCATCAGGTGGAGACAATCAGCTGTGTAGCTGCTGTGAAAGCAGCTGCGGTGGGCGGAGATGGAGACGGAGTTTAAGCAGCTGATGCTGGTAAGTTGACGGAGCGAAACATTTTGATGTACAGAGTCTTTTATAGTGGAGATGGAGGGAGGAGGAGGAGGAGGAGGAGGAGGAGGGAACCTCAACCTGACTGGCAACCTCACCTGCCCGGGGTTGCCAGACTGGGCTGTTTTGCATCCATTTTTGGAGGGAAGGCTTGAGATTTTGATCATGTTAGGGGGTGGTGGGGGGGGGGGGGATAGCGGTCATGTCATGAATAGTTAAATCCCTTTCTTCTTGATTTCCAGATCTACAGTGGGAGGGCACGGCTGCTCTGGGCCCCATCCTGCTAGAGGACGACACCCTCCGACAGGAGCTGACGGAGCTGTCCCAGCTTCCTCCAGATCATCACCGAGTGACTCAAGCGGGTACCGAGCCGCCGCGTCACTTCCTGCTCTCAGCTTTTAACCTAAACGATGGAGCGATCCCCTTCCTGCTCCGTTGCTTGCTGCGACGTACGGAGCGGGCGCGGCCCTGGCTGGGGTGCTGCTGGTTTTCGTGGGTGCTGTCGTTTACAGCTCATTGGACAAACCCACTGACAAGACTCGTACCTGAAGACAATAAAATCTTTAAAAACAAAACATGCCTCTTTTTGTGTGTGTGGGTGTGTTTTCGTTTGAGAACTGAATTTTCTGCCCCTGAGAAACGTGCACAAAACCAGTCAAGAGTTCAGCGTTGCAGAAAATAACCTGCCCATAAAAAAACGTCGTTCAATCCAATCTGTGCTGGACGGATTCACTCACTAATCAGTCCTCTGGTTAATTCTGGGACGCTACCAGCTTGTCCAGCCGCTCTCCTGATCTCGGGGAGATAAGTTAATACAAACCGCCAGATGTCACGAATCCCTATCTGAAACAAAGAAACCCCCCCCCTGACTGAAATTGAAACGCGCTACCGTCGGCCGCACGCTGCGAGCTCCGACATAAAACGCCATCCCAGTAACAACAGTCATATTTAGCTTGAGGCCATTTGCGGCTTCTCCCTTTAATTCGCCCCCTCCAGCTTTCTGCCACTGGTGGAGAATTCCCGAAATGAGGCTCATCATGAACTGTTGCTCACAAGCCCGGAAGACGAATAGACGTAATTAAAAAGCCCATAAAGGCGAGAGCAGGGGTTTTTATTACAGTAATATGTGAAGGCCTGATTTAATGGGGTGTTTGTTCCCCGCGTGCAGGCCTCCCGGCTGTGCTAGTTTAGTGCCAAAAGAAACGCTGACCCCTCCCACCCTCTCCCACCCCCTCCCTCCCATCGCCAACGCACCAGAGGCTAATAAAAAGACATGGCAAATGATGCTGCAGCAGGGTGCATGACAGCAACAAGCAGAGAGGAGCGGTGACACACGCCGGTGAGCTCGCCCCTAAAAAAAAAAAAAAAAAAAAAAAAGATCACCAAGGGTGTAAAGAGAAGCTCTTTGCTCTTGCAGTGTTCCGTCTTCCTATATGTCAGATTTAAAGCAACACGACAGCTGTACATTTTGATGTACAGGGTGCGGTGCTACACCCAGTCGCCCGCTGAGG
>NC_141320.1:59115123-59172623 GCF_037954235.1 Aulostomus chinensis | reverse complement strand
GGGCTTTGACCTTCACTCTCTTCCTGTTGTAACAGACACTGGGGTCCGTCCCAGAGGAGGTGAGGGAGGAAAACGGGTGCTTGACCTGCAGAACCACACCTCTGCTCCCCCCCCTCGCCCCCCCCTCCCCCTTCAAAGCATCTCCAAACATCTCTGATGTGAGCTGCCACGCTCTCTGTCTGATCTTTACTGTTTTCCACTTGATGCTATTGTGAGATTTGTTTTTCATTCAGGTTCGGGGGTCTCATGTGGCCCACCTGCGGCGCTGACAGGCAGACCTTTGTTTGCTTCTCAGGCGCTGTTGAACATTCATTCATTTATACTTTCAGACGCAGGCTTGTGTCTGAACTCGGTCTGTGTTGCTATATTTGGAATAAGTCACCAATCCGCAAAGTTTTGAGGGTTCTTCTGACGCATGAAAGTTCACCGCGTTAAAGATGAACAGACTCAGAACTGCAGGTTCACTGATTTCAGATGTGTTTCTGGGTCAAGCGGGAGCTCCAGGCACTGAACTGTCTTCAGAATATAGAGATTTCAAGTCAAAACCACTCCAAAGACACATCCTCTAATTATTTTTAATCCATTTAGACCTTGCAAAAATACTATTTTGGTCAAAAATACTCCAAAAACACGAGTTTTCATCTTGTAAAACCTCATTTCTCTGCCTCTGTTGATTTTATTGGTGGATTTCTCATCAATATCTCAGTCAGAATCCACCCCTGGACGACCTTTCCTGACCCAAGATTGTAAAAAAAAAACACGGCTTAGGGCCTCGATTCATTCACCGTAAAGTCCCCCCCCCCCCCCCCCCCCCAGAAGGAGTTGCGAATGTGGGCAGATGTCAAGCCAAACGCAACACGTGAAAATGAAGCGTTCCTTCGTCTTCAGCTGTGCCACCGTTTCCCAAAACCGAGCCTCTCACCACCGCGGCGGGGAAGTGGACGCGGATGTGACTAAGAGCAGAACAGATGTCTTAAGGTGGGATCTATAGCAGCACCCCCCCCACACACACACACACACACACACCCAGGAGGATAACCACAACAAAAGCCCGCCCCCTTTTCTTCCGTTCATTCCCACTTGAGATGTGGCTTTTTTTTCTGCAGACAATGCATTGAAAATATTCCGGCCTCCATGTTTGATGTGTTGTTTGATCTCTCAGGTGTCTGCAGCACAAAGGGATGAATTCTAATACAGACATCATTTGGGGCGGGGGGGGGGGGGGGCTTTAATCCTGATTGGCATGTTGAAAGTGGATTCATACATAAACACACACCTTTATCATTCAAAGGGTGCTACAGCTATCAACCTGAATAAATAACGCCCCCACCCCACCTCGCCGCCACCACCGCCATCACCTCTTATCTCAAGCGCTCCCACCGGGGTCTGGATGGAGGAAGCTGTCAGCACCTCTATTTTGGTTTTTGCCTCATACGGAGACAGAATCCTGTTTTTCCTCTCCGATCCATCAGTCCTGGTTTTTCAATCCCCCCCGGAGACTGGTTTCCCCTCCATGTGCGTGTGAGATGTACAGTATGTGTGTATGTGTGTGTGTGTGTGTGTGTGTGTGTGTGTGTGTGTCCCACCACTCCATCCATACATGATCCCCGTTTCCTGCTTATCTTCTGTGCATGCAAGGACGAAATCTTTCATCAGTCAATAAATCCACAACGCCGACGGAAGTTGGGGAGAAAGGATTTTCCACATTGTCTGGCTTTAAAACTGTTTGTCACACCGTTATCTTAACGTTTGTGTGTGTGTGTGTGTGTGTGTGTGTGTGTGTGTGTGTGTGTGTGTGTGTGTGTGTGTGTGTTTGACACCTGTAGCTGAAGAAAATTTAACGCAGATCATCTCGGCTAGGGTTTAAATCCTTAATAAACAATCATCTTGAATTAGAAATAGGCAAAATAAAGAAAGTTATAGTATGGATTGTTTTCTGTAAAAATCCTCTCTATCTGACATCTGTCTTAATGATGTCTGCCTCCATAACGGCTCTGTTCTACAGTTCCTATCAAAAGAACAAAAGGGGGGTGGGGGGGGGGGGGTGGGGGCACACAAAAGGGAGGAGGGACACATTATTGTGCAGCTTTCTCGCAGAGCAACATTGCCACCTGCAGCCAGCACAAGTCAGCACTCCACATCGTGCGTCAGGCATGCTCAATCAAACCCAGATAATTATTTTTGTGCAGGTTTGCGAGATGGATTTTTTTTGGGGGGGGGGGGGTGGAATGATATACAATACCAGGGAGAAATGAAAAACTACATTCAAAATGGAGGATATAGCTCATCTTTCCACGGTTGAATCAAATCTTGCGCTTAAATGTCATTTATTTACTCTCATTGCGCAAGATGGTGAATCTCTTCATGAATTGTTGTTTGTTTTTGTGGGTTTTTTTTTTTTTTTTTTTTAGAGATTTAAGACAAAATCTCTAAAATGGAAGTCTGGTTTTTGACCCCCACAGACGTTGAAGAAAACCTAACTTGTTTTAGCTTCCGTTTATTCATTGTTGTACCATTTTTGGCCGCTAGATGGTGCAATCAACTTATAATTGGACTTTGAGAACCACGATAAAAAGCAGCTTTTGTGGCCCACAGCTGAGAGAACATTGAACTCTGTCCATGAGTGTGTACAAGTATGGCTTGTACAAAAAAAAAACCAACTTATTTTATTATTATTATTATTTATTCAATTCAACGTTGGCAGGGAAGATATGACTGAGTGAGATTAAACCGAGCCGTAGCTCAGAGGTAAAGGAGTGTGTGTGTGTGTGCGTGTGTGTGTGCGCGTGTGTGTGTTTGTGTGTGCATGCAAGGCTGTGTTGGCAAGGTATCTAATTGATTTTGCCCCTGGCATACTTCACACGCACACACACACACACAGACACACACGCGCGCACGCACACGCACACATACACACTCTCTGATCCTCTCTTCCACCCACTCTCATCCATAAATACATTTCCACTGCAAATCACACAGCAAATAAATCACCATGGTTACAGTAATGTAATAATTGCTGTACTTTAAGGAGGCTCTGAGTGATGATGCTTGCAAGGCCACTTAGAAATCGATAATTGCACGGGGGGGGGGGGGCGGCAACGGAAAAGATAGAGAGAGAGAGAGAGAGAGAGAGAGAGAGAGATGTGGACATCAACGAATGAGGTTGCATGTTGTCACTGTAAAGATTTCTTGTTTTCACGCAACACCTCGTCGAAACGTCACAAAATTGAATGAGTTGATGAGATTCCCCACTTCATTACCTCAACTGTTTCCTGCTCCGACGGCACGAGGCGTTTAAAGGCGTCTTTTACTGGTTACGACCCGATTTTAAGTGGTTAATTGCCGCAAATGGAGGCGCCGTATTCAGCTGTCAATCAATGCAAGACTCCAGGTCAATTCGGATGCAATTTATTGGAAAAGATGAAGAACTGACCCCGCAGCTGTCAACCTGCCTCGCGCGCTACATTACGCGTAATTTTCTCACATGTGCAACTTTAAAACGTTTTCCTTTTCTTAAAAGTGGAGATCAACGCATTTCGAACGCTTGACAAAACTACAATCTCACACGTCTCACAATCTAAAATCGGGTCATCTTATCACCCCACCACCACCACCACCACCACCCCACTCCCGCCTCAAAAAAAAAATCCATGCTCAAAAAAAAATAAATTCACAAAATCACGAACTGATCTCCTGCAAAAAAAAAAAGTGCTTTTCCAAACGATAGGAAGCCCTGCTGATGTATTGTGCACTCCTCGAGATTTCTACTTATTTGCAACTCAGTTTGGCTTGACAGTTGCTAGAAATATGCATAATATTTTTTTTAAAAAAAGAAGAAGAAGAAGACTTCCTGCCTGCGAGACTAAATTGAGGGGTAATAAAGTCCTAACGTTTCATAAATTTGCATGTAAGTGCATGTAAATGTTGTTTTTTTTTTGTTTTTTTTAAATGGAAAATTCCCATTTGAGAGCCTGACAACACAGAGGTCAGCATCTCTTCAGTAATGCAACGCGTCCTTGGAGCATCCAGCATCAATATTTCAAGCTGGTGGGTAACTATGAGATATTACACACAAACACACACGCGCGCACGCGCACGTCTACACAAAATCGCAGCACATGTCATTGCTTCTCACCAGCCTGGTTTTACAGTGGCATCACATTTTTCATTGACAAAAATCTCAACATCATTACAGTTTTTCAGAAAGCGAAATACTTAATTACCACCTCCAACTTCCCCCCTGTGTTTGTAAGAGCGTGCGTGTGTGTGTGTGTGTGTGTGTGAGCATAATTAGCCCTCTTCTCTCTGATCCTTAATGCATTATTGAATATTCTAAAGGAGTCTAAATCCTTCGGGCTAAGTGTCTGCCAAGCCGGGATTACAGGGCGGGTTCGGCCATGCTGGCGGGCGGTTCAGAGTCTGGGCCCAGCCGCTGGCCTTGTGTGAACCTGCACCTCATGCATTATACAAATTCCTTTACTGTATTTGGAAGCACTTTGGGGTCTAGCAAGGAAGCTGATGAAGGTGCATCGATTTGGTTCCTCTTCTTTTTTTGTTTCCGTGCGATTTCAAGGAACGAGTCCATTTGAATTTACTGACGAGCGATGACCCGAAGACCGAAAAAAGAAAAAGGAGGGATATTTATTGCAATTAAGTCTTGATGGACGCCACTGAACTCCGCTGCACTGCAACCTTGACAAGACAATTGCTCCGTTGTCATGGTAATATGCTGACATTTCTACCATTTCCATCTCTCGTTGCTTTATTTTCTGAAATGCCAACATTTAGTCATGGTTTTCCTCTCCTGCCGTGGGGATGACATCTGAAAATAAGACGTTCTGAGTATTTGACAAGTGGAAGAAGTAAGAAAGGGATGATAAAAGGTGTCGAATAGGTTACACAACTACTTCAGTTAGTCTGGTTAATTTAGTCAAGTTTGTGTGTGTGTGTGTGTGTGTGTGGGGGGGTATTTATGGGGGGGGGGGGGGGGGGCGATACCCGAATTGAGGGTGCAAAATATCGTCGCTGTTGGCCAATATCGGCCAGTTATAGCAGTCCGGCCCTGATATTTCACATGTTTTATGATTTTAGACACATAGGACCATTTAAATCTATGGAAATTCATAATAATATAAACCTAATCGGTCAAATTTAGATCAAGATTCGAGATTGATGTCCTAATTTAGCGTTTTTCTTCCACTCTGGAGGGTTTTAGCATCTTTTCGTTGAGGTTTTTGCAGGTCTGCTGCTGATATTTCTCGATGAATTCATTTATTCTGATGAAGCAAGAGAGACAACATTGCCGGCAGAGTGGATGACGCGGCGGCGGCGGCGGCGGCGGCAGGAGGAATCAATGAAACAAGACTTTTTACTGTGAAACGGATCCAGGAGGAATGAGTGGTGCAATATGAGCAACATAAACTGCGGCGGATGATTTACGATGATGCATAACTAGTCTTTTCTCTGAGGACAAATGCCTCCAAAAGGGATGCCGCGCGATCTTCAATCCTGACATTACGTGGTCCTTGTGATTAGTAAAACACTCATAAAATGCTCAGGTGAGCACACGGCAATCAATCAAATTGCACGCAATATCTCCCTCTCTACTGAGTTAAGCTCTTTCCGTTAAAGCTGCACTGCATTAAGCATTTGGGTTAAAAGCTTTCATAATCAGGTATGCTCTCATTCAGTGTACTGAGATTTCCAAGATCAATACTGTCCTTGATGTGAAAGCTTCGCCCACGTGTGTGCGTGCGCGTGCGTGCGTGTGCGTGTGCGTGCGCGTGTGCGTACAGGACCCCAGAGTCCGAGCTTTGGCCCTCTATAGTGCGCGTGCATGCATATATTTGCCTGTCTGAGAGTCTGTTTACCGTCCTCTGTCTGCAGGGGCAAAGTGTTTCCTAGGTTGAGCTCTTCATTCTGTGTTTGAGAACAGTGGTGTTGGATGCAGCATGGGGGGGGGGGGGGGGCTTTTTTTTCTTTTTCTGCCTGACGCCCCCACAGTTGATCCTGAGGTCCATTCTACAGACTGCTACAGCAACAAATGCAGCATTAAAACCCATTAATGAGTACCAAACACACACACACACACACACACACACAAGCTGGCCTGGTTTCCTCCTTTGTGTGTGTGTGTGTGTGTGTTTTTTTTTTTAATAATTCTTGTTGCCAGCATATGTGAGACGGCCTGGTCAGCAGATGTACTTCAGCAGATGACTTTATACCAGAAGAGTACTGCCCCTTGTAAGAATTATTTCCCAATTAAGCTGTTAAAACTGCGACCTTGCAGCCTATTCTGTATAGATGAGAGTGTTATTACGAGTGGAAGACCGAGGTTTGCTTGTGTGTTTGTTTGCAAATGTGTGGGTGTTCAGGGACTTTCAGAAAAGTATGCCGGCAGCAGCGTTTTTACAAATGCCTCCTCTGCATTGAGATCAATATGTTAGGCCTTGGGGGGGATGAGCTTGACCTATGTGAGCAGTTGTTCATAATCACTTGAAAATACAGGGCTTTTTTTTTTTTTTTCCTCTCTAAAATGGTTCTTCTTTGGATGTCTTGTGTTTTACATTTCCACTTGGTAGAGTCAGCTCATAAATAAATAAATAAATAAATAAATATATATATATATATATATATATATATATATATATATATATATATATATATATATATATAAATAATTACCCTAATGAGTCTCAGTTAAATGTAATGGGTGTCCTGTCTCCTGCTAATACTGCTATGAATTAGTCTGAGGTGGCTCATAACAGAATCGTACGTCTGCAGTAATCATTACTCGTCATTACCTGATTCTCTACCTTTAAAGGAACAGTTCACTTTTAAACGGAAAAAAAACCCACATTTTAAACATTTCTGTTCTCTCATATAGTGCTATTCATTCAATTACGACAAAGCTGGTAGTGATAACGTGTTGTTAAAGGAGAAAGGAACCATTGCTCCTGAAGTTTAACCTATGTCGGTCCATTAAAAGTGTTATAATTTAAGGGGATTCATGTGTATCTAAAATAATTCAATGCAATTTTTAAGTGAGTCAAATCTCTTCGTTATTGTCATCTCGTTCCTGGCAGGCTTCTCTGACAGACAGACTGGCACTGGTTCATAAATCAGTGGTCACATCTTTCCCCTCCGGGAGATTCACTGTTGTTTCCCTGGTAACGAGCACCCCCTTCCCTTTACCCTTGGTTCCGCTGGACTGTCCCACATTAACTGTAGGGTGGCGATAATGTTGTTTATACAATAGGAGGTGATATCTTACAACAGAGAAGTAGCTGTGTCAACACGGTTTCACCAGAAAAATATACATTTCAGTTGCAGTGTTTTATTACACAAATGGTTGATAAAAACAATGTTATCTGGGTTTTAGATTTAATTTAACCCCCCTAGCGGGGCTCAATAAACACGTCCTCGAACTGTCAAAATCGCTTGTTGCTTCCTACCTTAGCCTTAAAAGTAGTTAGCAAGCTAGCGTGTAGCGACTGATAGCCTACGTCACCCTTTCACTGATATACATTTCGAAAGTGAAAAAGTTTCGTGTTGAAAAGAAATACTGGGAGGACTCGGTCGAAGATTCTTACATTGCTGCCCTTTTCCAAGTAGTGGGTCCCGCTGCAGCCCCCTAAAAACACTCTCGAGGAGCGGTGGTGGCGGCAGCTGGATGTGACAGGTTCGTCATCAGGTAAGCTGCAGGTAGTTAGCTTAGCAGCTAGCACCATTCGGCTGTGGTGAACGTAGCGGCTCGTCAAAGAGTGTTCGTGGCTAAAATGTTCCTTATGGAGCCTCTATGCTTTCAGAAACACCATACGCTGGTGGCTGGGTGGCTGGGTGGCTTTGCTAGGCACTAATAACTGCACAGATAGCTAACGTTAATAATAACAAGTGAAAGCTGCTCCATTGAAGCAAAGAAATCAGCATGCACGTCGCAGTGGTCCAGCTGTGTCTCTCCTGCAGCTCAGTAATGCTTCAGTGGACATGCTGTTTGCAATTAGTAGAGTCTCTAATGACCTTATGAACTCAATCCAGGAAAGGTTTAATAATAACTCATTTATTTGCTTATATATAGGAGTAATAGCTGTCAGGATCAAGTCTTGTTTTTATTGTCATAAGATTCATGCGTAATCCACCTCACAGTACCAAAACTAGAGCTTGATATTACAAGGGGTGCACATATTAATCTATTACATTTTGGTTGACTTGAATCTTTTAGATTTGTCTAAAATGAACCTTTAGATCAGGCCAGCTGTGGTCACGTACAGTTATCGGTCCTCCTGATTATATAAATTGACATGTCAGGATTAGCTTGTTATAATTTTCATATTTTTCATTCATCGTGAAAAACCTGAAAAAGTCATGGAAAATCATGGCAATGTACTGTTAAACGTGCCCTATAATTGTTTGGAAATTGGCTTTGCGTATTGAAAAACGCGGCCAATCATCATATGTGGACTTAAAACAGCATTAGATTAAAATATAGAAAATACCGTAATGTACAATCCTGAGCCAAGTCCTAATGCAGTGAATCCCCGGATTATTTTTGATCCGTTTTTAGCTTCACTCTTGAACACGGTCTCAATCAATGCCCAGCCTTGAGCTTGCTGCATAACACACTTGCCTGGACATTTATTATTTTCATTCTCAATATCATTTTGTTTCCAGAATGGGTTCCAAGAAGAAGGAGGAACAACTCTCTACTGCTTGATATTTGATTGTGGCTAATTATAGAAAGAGACAGCTGCCTTTTCATTGATCTGTCTTGGGTGCCCTATTTTTGAAACCTATTCCCCCCCCCCCCTGTCATATTAAGCCTGTAATAACACAGACAACATACAGTATCTGTCACTGGGTGGCAATTTCAAAGTAATCAATCTTCATTTGTAGTAATTAACTATTGTTTCAGAATTCTCCTTTTGAAAATGAAACCGCTATTGGCCATAGAAATCCTAAATCTGCCTGTGTGTGAGTGAGCCAAGCGGTTTGGGGTCAAACAGGACAGGGATAATAAGAGGGGAGGGGATACTGTTTGGGAAGGAAGTGGCCTGGCTTGTTTGTCTGCCAGGCTTTTGTTTGTTTTCCTGCTGGACAAATCTGTTTAGGAGGTAGACTGTCTGAGGTTTGCCGGTGGAAATTAGTAATAATCAGTGATTGTTTGGGCAGTTATTCCGTAATGCGATTATTAAGACATTTACAGTCAAATGAGAGATTGATACGCTTTTATTCATGATCAATGGTAGGAGAAATTGTTTAATCTTGCGCTAACGTAGCATTTTAGCTCTTTAAATCAGATGCAAAGTGTCAGCAGAGTGCTGGACTGTGTTATTTTCCCACAGGTGTCTTGATGCCTGAGATGACGTCAGAAAACAGTGGCATTTGCTAAGTTAGACAATTTTGCATGGCAGAGAGATTAATCCCCGCAGCCCTCATCTCCCCTAACCAATTTCACAAATCTATTTCCAGTGGAATATCAGATTATATGGCGCTATTAAAGCCGTGCCAGCTCCAGATGGTTAATTGGTTTGTTTATCACAGAATTGTAAGGCATGTTTAGCCTACATATATTAACGAAACGCCCAGGCTGCCGCGTCATTCACAGCCTTTGTTTGAGACTTTGTATTAGACAGAAGCCATGAGAGAGAGAGAGATAGAGAGGGAGACAGACGGTACAGCTGTTCTATTGAATCTGGATCGAAAAGTCATGAAGCTAGATCTCTGACTCATCAGTTCTGTGACGCTCTGGCTTCACATGATGCCAACCAGCATGTCATCACATGGGTGGAAGTGCTAGACAGACTAACCCTGCCACCACCACCACCATCACCACCGCCAGTCCCAATGTGCACCAATCATCTCCTTACAAGCACATTCTGATGCGACAACAACTGAAATGTTCACTAGTGTGTGATTTTCCAATCCAGTAAACCAAGGAATTAGATTGAAATTGAGCTCAAAAGAGAGCTTAGAGGGATTTAGAGAAAATACAGGTGAGGGAGGAGGAAAAGTAGAGGAGATGTGGAGGAGAGGAGAGTCTGGATGATGAGGTAGATGATGGAAGAAGAAGGGAGGGGGCCGCAGTGCTGTTGCCATGATGAGCCATAAAGTTGATTGCCTTTATGACACAGCAAGAAGTGTTTGTCACCGGTTTTGTTTGAGAAATAAATGTGGGTTTTCTATTCTCTCTGAGAAATGTTATTTTTGTTTTAATGTGACCAGAAGAATGAACAACACGGAGATGGACAAAAATTGATTATGTGATAGCTGGTTTAGCAGGGCATGAAATTGGGGAAATACCTCGAAAGATTAGCATTCAGAGGTTGTTACTTAAAGAGCTTTCACCCCATCACCTAGTCGCCTCTATTCCAATAGAGAGAGAGAAAGCAATGATTCATAGTAGCTATCCTGCGATTGGCTGGAGCTGCTAAGAGGGAGGGCTTTGCCTCAGGCTGGTGGGCAGGAAGGGGCTGGCTTTAGGTGTGTGTGTATGTGTGTGTGTGTGTTTGTGTGTGTGTGTGTGTGTGTGTGTGTGTGTGTGTGTGTGTGTTGGGGGGGGGCTCGGCTGGAAGTGTTTGAACCAGATAGTTGGAGTAGACACTCTTCTGCTTCCTGCTTGCCCGCCTGCCTGCCTCGCTCGCTTGCTGCGTGGCTGAGAGTGAGAAAGAGAGATAGAGAGAGACATCGAGAGAAAATCCCTGTCTAGGCATGGACCTCCGGCTGCAGCACTCGGCAGCTCGCGAGGAATGACAACAGTTCACATGGTCATTAACTCCAGTTGCTGAGGCAGAAGGGGAGAGCCGTGCTGTAGCTCAGTGTCACAGAACCACCGGGTGCCTCTTGTGTTCGGGACAGGAGACAGACAGAGAGGCACACAGCCGAGCTGCGGACCCCCGGTTAAACGAGGTGGGAAATAAGCGTCATATTGGCTGTTTCTTTTTTTTTCTTTCTCTTTTTTTTTCCTCTTTTTTTTTTTTTGAAAGATTTTTTTCAGGAGTTTTGCTGCAGTGTGCTGCATACCAGTCTGGGTGGGGAGGGAGGAGAGGGAATGTTTTATCTGTGTGTGAGCAAGGCTAAAAATTAGGAATAGTGAGCGCTGGATATATGCACAGGAGCAATTTCAGTTTCCAATGCTTGACTTCCAGACTTTCAACTCCCGAGAGAGAAAGAGGCATTATCCTGGCAGTTGAGTCACTCCTTCCCAGTGCAAATGTCAGGGGGACTTTTTTTTTTTTTTTTTTTTTTTTTACCACATGGGTTTCATATTTTTCACTCTCTGGAGAAAAACTTGTCGTGTTGTGTGGCATGTGCCCTGTCACTGCTCGCTTTGTGTGTTCCTCCACCTCATAACTCTCGGTGTGCACGCATTTAGCTCCAGACAAGGTTTGTTTGCACGGAACAAGGAGAGATGTTTCTACTCCCTTTGGACACAAATAGCTGATGGCCTAAATAAGCTGGGTCTTCACGGGTCTAATAAGGCCCATGATGATAATTAACCTTTTGAGTGAGATGGTCAACATGTACCAAGCTCTCTGCTGCCTATCTAGATTTAGCTGTGCACTAGCCGCTGCAGTCAAGCTCTGGTCATCATCGTCTGCATGGAAAAGGCCAGGGTGGTGTCACACGTCTGGCTACGGATCAAGGGGAAGTGGGTGTTTTCTAAAATGGAACATCAGTTCAGCCCTTCCTGTTGAGAAAAGAATGGGATAATTCTCAGACAAGTCTTTTTTTCTTCTTCTTTTTTTTTTTTTTGCAAGACCCTGACAGCAGAGAAATCCCCTTTATTGGCTCCTTTTGCTACGGTATTAGAAGGATTTAGTGGTTAGACTTTTCATGACATCTCCTGCATGGAAGAGGTACTCTGATTACCCTGTGACATGAGGTTTAGTTTGCTGAATCACTTCGCAATCAGGTGCTGTAATTGGAAGATTTTCGCTCATTCGAAGTGTGTCACTTAATAATATTTATATGTACAAGAGCTTTGATTTAACCTGTTTAATTTCAGGACTTAAAGCGTCGAGGAAACAGTTTCAATACAAGCAGTAGTGCTCAAAGATGAAATATGAGCGCTTCAGGAGCAAACCTCCAGCTAAGCATCATGTTTATCTGAACAGCACTTTTCACTTCTAGCTGCATCTACGATAATGAAGTGATGGCCTGCTTGAGCTGCGTGTTGAAGCAGAAGCTAGACAAGAGGATGTATGGAGGGGGGGGGGGGAGGCAGCAGCTGACAGAAATCATAGATATTGATGGACTTTCTTCCCATGGATTTAAGGCTAATCTTAGCAAATGATGGTCATCTGTTCTGAGGAGAAAGCCCAGGCCTGTGATATGGGCACAGCCATTTGGGTCACTGGGGTTTAGCTAAGGCTATTATGATATGGGGCACACCTATTTGCTGACTCTGTGAAATGCATCTTGTGTTGCCTCTCAACAGTAGCTTAGTCTGGGTATAGTCTGTTGAGCTCACTCACTCGTGCTAATCGCTAATGGTACTTGATAATAATACGTAACTCAAGGAGCTGTAGCTTAGGCTAAAAATAATTTCATATAGAAATGTTCCCGCGTGGTATGGGCCCTCTGCCTTGGCTAACAAGCCGGTGATGTCACCCTGAAAGCTCGGTTTGTGAGGAACAAAGGGGACATTTTGATAAAACCTGTGCCACATAGCTCACTCTTTTTCCATGACTCACAGGAAGGTGAGCGCTTTCCTATTTCTCCTCTACAATGAGTCCACTTTTCACAGCCTTGAAAAACATTGACCGCTTGTTCCTCTCGGCCATGCAAATGACCATACGGTATGGTTTTCCAGCATAAAATGGTAATAAATGGAAATGCGGTCATACGGGTACCCTATTCATGCGCTTGTCAGCCACAGCCATTTTTATTTGTACTTTAATTTTTTGGCAACACCTTGCTCCAGCCACAGTAAATATTATGCCAGGCTTACAACCAATGGAAACAGGTAGCTTATCATCTCTGCTGAACAAATACAAGCAGCTAAGATAAACAGTAAAGCGCAGGCAGAGTGAACAGATACCAGACTAATGGGTTACATACGTGGTATTCAGAGGTCAAGCCAATGACTTTCACTCGAGACACCCCAGTCCCGCTGACTCTCATTCAATTAAGCAGACTGAGTAAGATAATGCCCCTGCCAGCTGGCCTTAGTAAGCGTCAGTAATCCATAAAGTCTAGTACTGTGGTGCTTTTCTTCACATCTCTGCCCTGCTTTATCAGGTCACCCCGTCTGTCCAATGTTTGTACTGAGGACACAGATGGAACAAAGGCTTCTTTCTGGAAAGCAGGTTATACATACAGTAAACACAGGTTTGGGCTTTGAAGATGCGTTCCTATATAGCTGAACTATATCTATCCAGATTACATAATCATTTGCAGGCCTGTTGCCATCCCCATTCCCCACCCTTGTATATTTATTATCTACTAATTTGTAATAACAACATGACATACATTCCATTCAAATGCTGTACCTTGAAACTCAGCCATAAGGGAGTGTTGATCTCTGAGATCAAACATAGGGTGTTGGATGGGCTCTTCCCACTTGCAGAACCATCTGTCCTTTTCTTCCCTCATAACATAAGGAATGACAGCTAAGCTCAGTCTAAACTAAGCCAGGATGCTTTCCTCTACTAAGCTAAGAGACAGACGTGACCAAACCAAAACCGCAGCTACAACAGCTACAGTTTGCCAAAGCAGTCATTTTTGTAGAGCAATTTTTCACTTTTAAGTTCACATGCTTTCAGGATGTGATGATGCTATGTGACAGAGGCAACATTTTACTCTCTGGGTTGGTGGTTTTTTTTGTCAGCTGGGGTAAGAGACTCAGAAGCTTAGCCGTCTCTGCTAAAAAGGGCTAGCTTTTGCTCGTATGCTTCCAGAGCATAGCAGATTGTTTGCTTGAACAGTACAACATCCAAAATTCGGATACACACCCCTCATGTCTGTCAGTTTACCAATTGTTGATTTAATTAAGCTGCAACTGAATGCTAACACTGAGCAGCATCGCTAGTGACAATTAACAGGGCATCACGGGGCCGAGGTAGTTTTTAACTTCTCATTCTAGCACAACTTTCTCCATCATTTGAGGCCAAATCATTGCGCAGAGAAATGTTGTCCCTTCATACATTCTCACAAAGTAGGTTAGCTTGATGGCAGACTTCTTATGACTTCTAAAAATAAGTAGGGATTAATTGTTGAAGGTCAGATCTGGCATGATTCTTACCTGACTGTCTCTTCTGCAGCGATTGGCTGCCTCCCCGGGGAAATGGTGTGAAATTAAATCTCGCCTTGGAGAGTTGAACTCGGGCATCAGTACGGTTGGGCCTGGAAGCTTCTCATCTCTTTTCACATGATCAGCACTAAAGTGGGACAATATGATTAGTAAGACAAAGATCTGGATTCATGAGCTTGGAACGGTAGAGGGTTGGTGGGGAATTTCAAGTGAAATCTACCACTTGTTGTCTGAAGGAAAGTCCTAAGGACAGTGTTTGGGTTTAAATGACAGTAGGACAAAAATACTCTGCCTAACTCAGATCTTACCAGACCTCAGGGACTGTATGACAACTGTGTGGAGGAATTTGTAAAGGGATTTGGTCTTCCCTTAACTGTTGCATAGATGTATGGTTTACAGGTTTTGTTTTCTCGGTTGAGCTGAGGTGAGGTGTTTACTCCATCTCTTGTCTGTGTTCCATTTATTCAAGGGAAATTTTTAACCAGCAGGTTTCCACAACCTTTCTCCATCTCCTCCCTCCATCTGGTGTCCCCAGCCCCCTTTTTCCCACTTCCAGTTTGCAGAAAAACATTTCCAGATGTGCCAAGGAAGGAGCTCCCTGCACAGTAGCTTTGTAATGGATTTCATACGCTGATGATAAAGGTCACTTCCTCATATTGTTGCGCCAAATTGACCCTCATCTCTCCCTAGGCAACAACCTAACATAGGCACGAGTGTCCTTACAGGATGAGACCAACATACACTTCCCCCATGAGTGTAAATTGACAGGCTGCTGTCAATGAGCCGGTATCTAATTTGGACAGTGGGAGACTAGTGAATATCGCAGGACGCTGGGCAGTGTCATAATCGTGTCTGGCACTGGCATATGCATCTGTCTCAGTCGCTCTCTGGCTGCTGGACGGCTGCCCGGAATAGTGCTGCGCTGGGCCCTTTTTTATTGGCTGCACCATCCCGCTGAGCATGGTTCTACAGGGCGGGTTGGACCCTGGGGCTTTTTTCTCTCTCTGCTCTGACTCTGTGCTCTTGTCCACTGTCTCATAGCACAAAGGCCTTTGCCATTCAACATTTTGTATGCAATATGTCAGTGAGCCAGTGGGCATGAGGTACCCCGCATAATGCCACAAGTAATTGGAGGACTTAAACTCAAGTAGCCACTGAATTGCCTGAAACCTTTAAGAGTTAGCCTGTCTATGCCAAAACTCAGGTTGGCATGCATCAGTGTTAACACCTGTTGAAACCTGTTAGTGAAATGACTGCCCGAGCTATTAAGCATACGACCTTCTCACTGAACACAAACTGTCTCTGTTTCTCTTCAGATTACTGACAGGAAGTGCCTTGTGAGAAAGCATCCCTACTTGAAGATCCCTGGGCGTTCATTCATGAGGAGCTCCCTCCAGATTTCTCCATGTGCAGCCGTGAAAGGAGGACATAGCTCAGGCAAACACTCCCTGACCCCTTTAGTTTGTCTTTGCCTGTGCTGAGTGCGAAGACGCAAAGAGGTGGAGTTGCTGCATTGCTGGCCGAGGTGCCAAAACCCAGAAAGAGGAGGTATTTAGGACATTTAAACAAAAGAAAGCGGCTGACTTGTGTTGTCCTAAATTGTGCCATTGCACTTCAAAATAGCACTTGTCTCTGCTCCCCAACACCTTTACACGCATCATCACTCATACGAAGGACATTTGGGGACATTGGTACGACCAGTCGGGCTTGTGTCTGAGCATGCCCCCTCTGTCTTGTCGGAGGTCTTCATCTGAGACTTACTGATTAATGAACAATTCACTGTTTGACTGTCAAACTCCACAGCAGCAGCTTAGTTCCATGCTCCGGTCACAAAGACTTTGTCAGTCCATTAGCTCCACTTTCCTGTCCGCCAAGACAAATCTCATCCGCTGACCTGCAGCCGATTGTTTTTATGTTCCATCAGTCTTAGCTGTTGTATTTTTTTTTTTCTCCCCTGGAACATTTTCTGACACCTCCTCAGAGGATAGCCCCCTCCTTAAAGCTCCGCTCCACCCAAGCCAGCGCCGCTGACATGGCTCTAAACATTGCATCGATACGTGACACAAAATGGCTGACCCTGGAAGTGTGCCGGCAGTTTCAGAGAGGGACTTGTTCGCGCAGCGATGAGGACTGCAAATTTGCCCACCCACCTAAAAGCTGCTCGGTGGAGAATGGGAGAGTGATCGCTTGTTTTGACTCGTTAAAGGTAAGAACGTTGAACAACTCTCTCTCTTCTACACCTTTTATTCTCACTAGGTGATATCCCTTAACATAATCTGACGGGACTGCCAAAGGATGTAAAGCAAACATGAGTAATTGGATTATATCTGTGCAGCGCCAGTATAGCCTCTGATGTCAAATGTGGCCCTTTTGTGGTTCCTAATGGTTGGTGGGTGTAGGTTGTCTGCTCAAATTAGCACGTGTGTCAGGTCTCAGTGCTGTGCTGCAGACCATCTTGACCTATGAAGCTAAAGGCCAGAGAGGTCCGTTGTCATGTTCACTGTCACCACAGGTGTGTGTGTGTGTGTGTGTGTGTGTGGTAGGGGTTTTTATATGGTAAGTTCCTCTAATGTTACCATGCCTTGTCCATCATCCATGTTTGAGGGCGAACATCTGATCGCCTTAAGTCGTTCCAGGGTTTCTATTCCTGGTTTCCTGTCAGCTGTCTCTCACACAACTAACAAACAGCCAAAACAACCCAAGCATATTTTGTAATGTTTTGTTTGGTTCTCCGTGCAGCACACCTTCCGCATGTAGGAATCTGCTTTTATGTCAGTTTGAGACCCGAGTCTCACCCATAAGTATCGGTGGCATCGCCAAGATCATGGTCTTTCTTCTCTAATAGCAGTCTTAGCTGTTCCTTTTGCTCTTTTTGAATTGATTAAAATGAAACTCATTTTCTTGTGCAGCAACAGCATCATTTAACCAATTACAGACTTCTTGTGATGATGGAAATTTAAAATCAATAAAACGCATTCATATTCACAGCTAAAAATTGAGTTGGCTAAAGGTTATTTTTAATCATTCCCCTGTGTTTGTGTGATAGTTTTTTGTTTTTTTTTAACTCTCTGAAGGCTCTACCCTCAGGGACTGTTCAGCAATAAGTGGATAGAAATATTATGAGGAACTTTAAGACACATTAAACTATCTATTCCCTTTGATTAAAAAAAAACCTGTAGTTTATCTGCTGACCCCTCTGATCAAAGGTGATGTCATCGCCTTACAACCTAAGGTATATACTCTCATTAATGCGCCGTTTTCGTATTCATAACGAGAAAATAAATTGAATTGGTTTACCACCAGGCCTGTCTGAAAGTCTCCACTGTTCCAACAAGGTTGCTTCACATGCAAACTCCCACATGCTGCAAATAACACAACTGCATCCGACCTATTATTTTCAAGCTGTTGGGGGGGGGGGGGGGGGGGGGGGACAAAGATTAAAAAAAAAAAAAAGTGTGACAATGATAAATAGGCAAAGAAATTGGAGCAGAACACAGGACTGTAGGTATTTTTATGAACTGTAGCTGCCTTTTACATACAAAACAGCAGTGCATCGTGTGGAGTGTGTGGGACAGTTTTCAAATCCAAGGTCAGTGAAAAATTGTTCTGAATACTGATGAATCCGTTTTTTTCCCCCCCTTCTTGAAAGTATGCCACACATCTCTTGCTCTTAAGAGTGTGTAATAACCCTCCTCATGACGTGTTGCTCGTGGTCAGTCATTCATTTGACACCACGCTAACAAAGCTGCGTTGGTTTCAGATCAGCTGTTTTCCCGACTAGCTCGCGGTGAGGACGGCTGAGTTATACGGCGGGTGACCCCGTCTCGCTCAGCTGCCAGATTTTTGCGAGCTGTTATGGATTAATGGACACACAGCTGACTCCAATTGGGGATTGATTTGTTGTTGCATCATACAAAGGAAGGGCCTGAAATCATCATCCTCACATGACATAAATTTGAGCACGAAAAAGAAAACACAAAAAAAAAAAAAAAAAAACCCACCCCAGCCAGACATGCATGACTGAGAAAATAACTCAACCTCAGCTTGTGACTTGTGCTGTCTTTGGTACTCTACGCCCTTTTGGGTGCAGCGTGTTCTTTGATCGAAGAAGTACACCATGTCTCCTGACTTGCTGTGCTATCTAGAATCTGTCTGCTCCATTTTTTTTTGTTTTTTTTTTGTTTTTTGTTTTTAGTCTTTGCCTTTACGTGTTCTTATACCTTTCTGGGATAGCTTCGGGAGGAAGTTTCCAAACTTCTCCAGAATCAACATGGCAACCCCACAGCAATTTTCAGCGTCATTTGTCAAACAGTGGAGCTCATGTAATCCCCAGTTAGTGCTATAGAGTTGATCCATCAAGGCCAGTCTGTCTGGAGCGCCAGCAGCCAACACTCTTCAAGGTAAATGCAGTGTTCATGCAGGCATGACAAAGCTATTGTAGGACCTCCTGGACATGTTGCAGCTGGAAGCGCGTAACTCGCCAATCAAGTTTCTTCGGGCAGTATTATGTAATGTTGCTAGCTCACGATTTTCCTTGCCATCACAAACCGTTAGCACTATTTCACATCACCTAATGACAATAAAAGTTGCAAATGTTTCAATCTATCGAATAGATCAGTCAACAATTCCAACCGCTGATTTTCTCTCGCCCTCAGTCACAATGCAGGATTCGCTGTGCTCCAAACTTTCCCCCTTCTCTCACAAAAACCTCCCCTCGTGACAGCTGAGGCTTTATTATGCATTAGGAAACGTGTTTTGCTACACGGCAGGCTGATTCCCGCCCCATTATGCCCGTATCGTCTTCCTGGGTCGTCTCATTCGATAGGGTTATCATGCCAGCTTCGTGTGCTTCCAGGCATGACTTGGCCTATGATCAGAAAGCTGCTTTTCACAAACACGTGAAAGGTGAGGCTCAGGAGAGGAGCCGAGGTGTAAATCTGTTGTTTCACTTGCACTCGCGGCGGTAAGCAAACATGCCAAACTCAGACTTGATAGAATACTGCAGCTCATCCAGGACTAATTTCAAATTTTACAGCCTATTGCCAAGAATTCCTACTTTTGACTTACTGTTGCAGCAAAACTGCGAAGAAATCTTTCAGATGAGTTCTTGTCAATTACAGGTGTTTTAGCTTCTGGCAGTCACCTTCTGTGTAGCTTGTAAAAGGTGTTATTAATTTTAAATACCAGCCCGTTGGGACGATTCGAAAAGGCAGCTGTCATTGCTTTTGGCAAAAAGTAGAAGCCTCATATATTTTCCCTCTGTATAAATTACGTTCACTCATTGCTCCCTATCTGTGTTAACCCATTGCAGGCACTTTCTGATGTTACCCTGTAATTGTATTTTACAGTTCCTCAAATCATTTAAAAGTGTTAAGTATTATTTTACCCATCAAAACTTCAGCTACTGCTGGTCGTAGCGCAGTTCTTTTTCTGACGCTACTTCACTTAATTTTATCCCAAAAAATATAACCAAGCGGACTCAGAAGTAGCTCTCGTTTTTGGGCGGGACTCCTTGCTATTCTCTCGCCGCAAAAGATGATGGATAGTCGATACAGGCAGAACAAATTATACGTTAAAGCCATTCGCTAAGAGCTTGTTGATGCTGGTTGTGCTGTGACAATGGAAGGCTTGACTTCGTGGTGAGGAGGAGGAGGAGGGATGAATACCTACGTTAATGGAGTAAATGCAATCACACCAGTCTTGTGATGATGTCACATTGACTCTTGACAGTAGCCTTTTTGTCGCCGCTTATTCCTCCGCTTTGACCGGCTTATATTTCTTCCCTCTGCAGTTAAGAGCGTTTGTCTCAAAGTGTTAAACCACTTGTCATTTGATTGCACATTACATATTCCGAATTTATCTCCAAATCAACACGAGCAGCTCATATACGCGTGCCAACATACCGGGGGGGAAAAAAGTGTGAAGACATTTGCATGAGTGTGTCCTCTTTGCATAACTCGAAGCCATTACACAAGTGTCTGATACCATATAGCTGCTGTTTATATTCCCACCCATCATCTTTGCACTCGTCAGATTTCACCAGGTGACCTCCACGCATGGCTGAACTTCAGCAGTCTGAGAGGTTGGGTTAGGTCTACTGCATCCTGGCACTATCATGTTTCCTAAAGGTTGAGGTGGTCAGAAAGAAGAGAAACCACAGAGGCCTCTTTCAGGTGTGCAGGAGTGTTTTTCTCATTTGGATTACAGAGTCGTTACAGCCCCCCTGAGGGTGAGGTGCCCTGGTTTTCCTTCCCTTTTGTAAGAACATCTTAATCCGGACTCTGGTTTAAAACAGCGTTTTTTTGTTTTTTTTTTGGGGAGGGGGCAAATGATGGCTGAAACTGATAAATAAAAAAGGAAGGGAAGAAGGGGTGGTGTTAATATTTTATTGACGGAGCAGGGACGGATGATACTTTAAAGCGCCGACCCCACAGGCAACCAAGCCCCCCTCAACGTGCCGGACAGTGAAACTTGGGCAGCAGTGTTTTAAAGTAGAATTTCTCTGATTTTAGGACTGGCATTTGCATTTTTGTGACTCTTTAGGAAGCTTCAGTGAAAGTGAACTTTATGCCCATGGCCTCAGCCGCCACCCCCCACCCCCACCCCTCCTCTCTTGTTGAAAAAGATGGGCTCGGCTGCATTCCTCGGCGTAATCCTCTCGAACTGGGCCACACCCTGGGCAGAGCAAACATGTGGAGGGGAATGTACGCGGCACAGCGGGAGTTGGTGTTCCCCCAGGGTCATTCACACAGACACAATGAGGCACTGACTTGAGCTTAACGTGGGGGCTGCACTGGACGCGGCATTCTTTGATGAGCTCCCTAGTAGACCCCCAACTCATGCCTTTTCCCTAAACAGGCCTCCTAATGTGTAGACACAAGCCCCCGTCTTCCTGGAAAAAAAAAAAAAAAAAAAAAGTTGCGATGATAAGGACAGGAGGAGGAAGTCGCACATCGGCCTCATGACCCAGAATCAGTTAGTCAGTCCTCTTTCACGGAAAATTCTAAAGAGTAACTTTGATGTGCGTAAACCTCAGCATTCCTCCTCTTCTTTACACCGTGGCTATATTCATCACCGTGTCTTCATCAGTCTCATCTCATTGACCGCTCAGATCTTGATCCTGTTACACTGCCCTTTTGGCTGTTGTGAAATTAACAGTTTTTCTCTTTTTATCTTGCGGAGTATTTATATCAGACCAATCTCCTGACCCACATCCATCAAAACTATATTTATTTGCTATCAGGATTATCTAATCCATCTCATTTTCTAGCAACATGTTTTTTTTCCCCCCCTCACTAAAACCAAAAATAAACCTCTGAGAATAGATGAATAGTGGTACACGGTGGCAGTTCTGTGTTGAGTATCAAGGGGAGAATTTTCCAGCCACCAGTAAGCGGAGGAAGAGCAGCATTTAGCATTATTACCTCAGCCAAGGAGGTTATCTTTTGACCCCCGTCTGGCTGTTAGCAGGATTGTGCAACAACTAAAGGCAGATTGACCTTTGTAAAATTCCACGTTTTAAACATGATATTAAAAAAACAAACAATCCTCCTCGGGTTGCGTGCCCCCTGAGAGGTTTGCACCCCTTCTTCTTCACCGCTCGAACTCAATTACATCGGCTCTCTGAAACCCGAAATACACGCCGCCGCTACTGGCGCATTTGAATAATAGGTACATCAGCCAGTGAGCGACCTGCAACATGATGGAGAGAGAAAAAAAATCTGTCCATCTGCTGCTACCAGTGTCTCACCTGGTCTCAATCCACCCACTACATCTGAGTCATCCTCTTTTCTTTTTTTTTTTCCATCCTTCTCTGCTGCCTACAGTGCTGATAAAGTCCTAGATTTTCTGCCTTTTTTTTTTTTTTTTTTTTTTTCTTTCTCTCCCCTCCTCTTTGTAAACTTACTGCAGAATCAATGCCGTCCTCAGATTTGGTGATTTCAAAGCCAGCTGGACTGAAACTCCCTTACTGCTGCAGTAGATGTTGCGGTTGCAAGCACCTCTGCAGTAAAGCGGAAGGCAGGATCTATGGCAGGAGGCTCGCTGTGGGCTTGACCTTTAGTGTCGTTCTCATTAATTATTGATGCTTAGTTTCATCATCAGAGACTCGGGTTGTTTCTAATGTCTTTTGAGTGGAGCATTTATTTGTCTGCTTTCCTCTGTCAAATCTATTTGGTGTTGGAAAATGAACAGCTTCAGCCTGTTTTTGTATTTATTTTTTTCTTGGAAAGGTCCGGGAATCCTACTGCAAGAACCAGATTGTTCATTCCTTTATATGGCCAACGGCATATTCCCTCTGCTGTGGAAATTAATCGTTGCTAAGGACATATGTCTGGACTGCTCTCTCCAGACTTCTGATTATAAAATGGTCATATGATCAAAGACACAGAGCAGAAGATGCTTCATTCCCACCCAGCCTCCCAAGGCTACACACACAGGTACATGCCTATGGGAGCTGCAGACAGTTCGACAGACAGGCCCAGCTGTTTCCCAGGGGCCGACTCTTATAATGAGACAGAGAGATCTTCTTAATTGGCTCCATTTAATGAGGCAACAGGAGCACATTCTTGAGGGACCCTACACCAGAATGGGCCCTAATCCCTTTTTTTTCTCCTTTTTTTCCCTAAATAACTATTGGTCCGTGTCAAACAGGCCTAGCATGACATCTCCATCCCTTCTGAAGATGTGTCACCGTTGAGAAGCCTTACTGCTGCTGTATCGCGATCGAGGAGTATAAACTTCCCCGACAGTGATTGACACGGGCCTGTCATCTTAAAAAAGCGGCGACCAAACAGTGTGTCCTGTGTGAAGTCTGTCCTACCTTACGTGCACATCAAGCTGTTGCAGTAGAGCACCCAAAACAACAGTTGCAGTTGCAAGACCAGTCTGACTTCACTCAGAAATATGAGGCGTAACATCCCTGGAGTGTTGCTACTAACTCCAATTTGATGTAATTTGATGGAGCTTGACTGAATGAAATATCGGAGTCTGTAAATGACTCGTGTTCGTGTATGAAAGGCTGAAGGCTCTTTGGTTAAAGAGAGAGAGCTGGAAATGTTTCCCTACCATTGTAATCTCTAAATTATGCTTCAGGGACGCCTCTTTTGGTCAGATTAACAGAACATTTTTCAGGGCAATGGAGAACTTCCAGGCAAAGTTTCACCTCCAAATGTTGGACTCGCTCTTTTCATTTCCCTGTCAGATCTCAAATGTGACGACGGTGATTACAGCATCAGCATAATCGAAGGAAAAATGAAGGAAAATAAGCCGTCAAAGCCTCTAAATATCATTTGATACGCTCAAAACATTCACGCTGATGTACGCAGGGATTGTTTTTCTACACCCAGTCCAAGCTGGAGGTATTATTTGAATCACACCCTTCCCCTTTTACCTCACCACACAGGGTGGCCATACCATAAAGGCCAGCTTTAGGTCATAACAGCATATCTGTTTGTGTGTGTGTGTGTGTGTGTGTGTGTTTGTGTGTGTGTATATTTGGGCTGAGGCAGGGAGGGGGGTGCATGCAAAGTTCATGGACGAAAGTGAGATGGCCAATTTCACACCCAGCAGATGTCTGTACCGATGACCCGCGGCGACAGGTGGAGGACACTAATTGGCAGCGCGCACCGTCACAGAGTAGGGCGAGCCCATAGTGAGCCAGGGAATGAAGGAGGGAGATGAAAGGGGAGGGGAAGGGAGGGAGGGGGGCACCAGTGGAGGGCAACACTGTGATGCTAGGAAGAGCATGATTGCATGGCTCGATTCCTTTTATGTTTTTACTTTCCATACTTGTATTCAGTCAGCGCCACCGCTCATCATGGAGGAAACAGGGTAAAGAGCGGGGCGATGACATGGGCGAATAGAGAGATCGATATGTGTACTCGCATCTGATGATTTTTAAGATAAAACACGGCCTGCAGCTCAAAGGCTACTTGAGTCATTGTACCCTGGTTTATTGATCAGATCTCTTTGACTAAAGGGCACTTGCTACTTGGACCCAGAGAAAACTCAAAAGCCCTCTCTACCTCTTACTGTTTTCTTCATCTCCAAATGCCTCTGGGCTCCCTCAGCCCATTGGAGAGAACATCCTCAGGGGCCTCATCAGTAGAACTAACATACTGATCGAGCCCGTATTCCCTTTTGGTTGCGTATATCAAATGAAAGCCTCATTTGCAGTTTAGCTAGATTGCAATATCTGTTTTTGTACATTTAAATATTGTACTTAGCCACGTCACGTGGATGGAATGCTAATGCCTTGTAAATTCTTGCTCTGTCCGTTTTATACCTCTCAACTTTCCTTGTCAGCAACGGGAGCTTTAATCTCCAAACTGGGGAGTAAGCAGCCATACAATGTTTCTGCCTCTATCTGCTGAGTGTGTTAGAAAGAGGCTTTGATGAATAGATCTGTTCTCTCCCTTCCATCTCATTATCCTCCTTTATCTGTTTTATGGATTTATACAACTCCTCAACACGCCCTGACACGCGGTCGATTGTGTCGGCTGCAAAGAAGATGTTAGCTTGGCCCTTCCTCCCCTTATTTTTTTGTAAGTGCTCTGTTTGTTTTAATATTTCTCATTAGCATTTGTTGTGTTATTTTTGGAGTGTGGAAGAGTGCTTTGATGGCTAAAGAGTGATTGAAACTGAGGTATCTTTTAGCAAATCTGGAAATATAAAAAAGGCAAATCTTCTTGTGGTTTTTCTCTTGAGTCTTTAGTCGTTTAACCTACTTCTATAAAATCTCTCACTGGTGCGGCTAGTTGAAGTTCCACTACAAGACGGTTGTCACGTCAGTGAGAAGCTGACAGGATGTGCAGGGAAATGACACCTTGTTGAAAAGCAGGCTAATGCCTCAGCCTTTTAGCTGCAGATGAGAGGTGGCGTTGTCATAGCGCCGTCTCTTCGTCAGTGTGCACAGTGCCCTCAGGTCAGATGTATGTCTGTACATGTTACGCACCTGCCAGCTACATGCCTGTAAGTGTGCTAATGTGCATATTTAATTCGTGTGTGCGCAGATTAGAGGGGATCTGGACGGTGGGTTTGATGTCTCAGCAGGTCACAGATGATCAGATTAGCTAAAGCAGGGTTCTAGCCTCCAGCTGGATTAGCCGCAGGGACCAGGACTCTGCACTTTAACCAGCACCTCACAATAAACTTGGATTCAGAGAGTGGAGACCTCCACTGAAGTCATGTAGTATTTCCTGGAAAACTCCTTAAAAACATCAGAATCTGCCCCGAAATTGTATGGCTTCCTCCTTGTCCCACCCTTTCTCCAAGTTGATGACATTCAGCATTTTTGCAACTAGATCATATTTAGACGTTTTTATTTTTTGTTCGCCTTTTTGCATAAGACAGATGAACATAAAAAGGCATTCCCTAACCCGTGTGATTGCACCTACGCCGCATCACTTTTTTGTTCCATCATACTCATTCCTCAGTGCGCTGCAGCCCAAGCTAACTGATCACTAGCTGCGGTAGCAGTTGCTGCATAGCCGCAACGTTGTGTAGCATGTGATTTTTCAGCTGACGCACAACATTCTGCAATTTCCCCTTAAACAGTCCCACACTGGGAAGCATTGTGAGCTCATGTAGATGAAATGTTAAACCGGGGTCAGATAAATAAGATAAATGAACACATTTAGTTGCATAAGATACTCGGGGTGTAGACACATGATCCACAGAGGGAGCCTTTATTACACATTGCAGATGGAGGTGGGTGAATTATTTGTTCAGCTCAAGCATCCCAGGGCAAACAAAGCTAAAAAACAACTTCTTTTCATTATCACACACCTTCATCCCGCTCCCTCCCTGTCGGTATGAATGTCTTCTCCTCGCTCTCTTAATCTTGGGCGCATCAGCAGTAGTACTACTCCTCCATCTGTGGGATTACATTTGATGAAACAAAGGCACTTAATTACTGCTGAGGCAACAACGGCTTGCGTGTGTCTTTTGTATGTGTGATCTTACTATTCTCTCTAAATTACCTGCTTTCTGTCCTTTGCACCACGGGTACGTTCTTGTTGGAATACTTCATTGCAAATTGAAAGAACATAGTAGGAAGCTGGTTTACACAGGTTTTTGTAAGCCTTTGGCTATCATTTCATAATGGATTTCCAGTGTTTCCTGCTTCCCCGCAGCCTCACTGCTTCAAACAGATCCATTAGTGTCCAAAAACAAAACAGGATACTTAAGAGGCAGCATTCTTTTTGTTTGAGGATGAAGGGAAGCCCTGTCCATGTGCATCCAGCGCCTCACTACTTTACCGGGTGCAGGGATCAGTGGGTCTGTTTTTTTTTTTTTTTTTTACCCTCAGTCTCCTGAAATGTTGGAGTGTCTCATACCTTGGGGCTTTCACCTAAGTGGTTTCTACGTGACCTCTTAAAGGTTGACCCGTCACTAACCCATAGTGCGCCTGGAAAACAAAAAGAAAAGAAAAGATAGGCACTCCTAGAACTACCAGAACTGTTGTTTTTTTTTAGGAAACATCCTGCTCGCTCCGGGATGATGAATGATCTTATGTGGATATTTATAGCCACCCAAATATCTAAAGCCAATGTATTTATCAATAGGGGGGAAAAAATGACTAGGCAAGATGGGGGATAGTGCAATGTGAGGACAAGGCAGTGCTGCGAGTGGGGACAAGATATGAGGGAACACAAGGAGACAAAGTGCCCCCCCCTCCTCCCCTCCCCTCTCTGGTCGATGAGGATACAACAGGTTCTTCTGCTATGCTCTAAGGGGATTACACATATCACAGGCTTGGTGTCAGAAAAATTAGCTTCGGCTTCTCACAGCGTCCCTCCTCCTCTCACGCTGAGATGGACAATTGGATAAAAATGAAGGGATGAAGAATTTCTGACATCCCAAACCAGGATGCAGGGGGGATCTAAATAGCTAGCTGCCGTATTAGCTGCCGATGTGGCGAGTTTACTGCACCTCTGGTCTTCAAGGAATATATTTGCTGTGCTGTCATGTCACTTGCCCACTCCTCGGGCCTGTAGGTTGACAATGCCTTCACTGCATTGATTGTGCATTCAACCACTGTCTGCTTTGTGCTGAGCGCATCTCTTTTTTTTTTAAACTGTTTTTTTCTCTGATCTTCCTTCTTGAGTTGTTGTGGGGTTTTTTTGTTTTTTTGGGGGGGGGGGGGGTGCAGTCAGCCAATACTGCTACTCACACCGCCATTGATCAAGTTACTGAGAGCTGTGCTAGCAACCCAAGGCTCAGATATGTAAAACCTACTCTCTGTGGAGAAAATGGGGGGGTGGGTTAATGGAGATGCACACATATCCACTGCCCCCCCCCGGATTCTTCACTACAAATTGAATCAATATTGAGAGCGTCTTCTGTGTGTGATTACTATGAACACACGAACCCTTCTAAGTCATCTGTTGACAGCAGAAAACATGAAATGCCCACAGTGTAGCGTGTGTGTGCACGCGTGTGCGTGCGCGCGTGTGTGTGTGTGTGTGTGTGTTGCTGTAGGAGAGGAAAGCAAAGCAGCGGCTCATTTCAGGTGAATCCATCTTAGATAAGCAGCAGGGCAAGTGGAACCACAGGGGTGTGATATTAAGGCGTGTTTCCAGTCGGCTTTATGAGGACATTTACGGCTCCTCTGTTGGCTGCAGACCTATAGGCAGCCACTCTCTGTCTTCAGCAGGCCCAGAGGATAGAGCGCCCATTGAGGGCAAAATGCAAATGTTACAGTGGTGAACGGAGGGGCCCACAACTGAAGCGCTATTCTGAAGAGGCAGTGGAAGACTGGTCCTCTGTGTCTATGCCACCCACAGACACACAACACTCATCACTCTGACCATTCAGCCAGGCTGATGAAGGAGGTTGGAGGGGTGGGGTTGGGGGGGGGGGGTGCAGTGTAAGGGTTTGTGCCACTGATGAAGATGGCAGGCTGGGGATGCTCATGCCAGTTAGAGCACACACACACAAAAAAATCCCCCTGATTAATATCAGGCGGGTACAGGGTACAGTTGACTAATGAGAGCGTGTTCTGTGTGTGATTACTATGAACACATCAACCCTTCTTAGTCATCTGTTGACAGCAGAAAACATAAATCGCCCACAGTTTATCGTGTGTGTGTGTGTGTGTGTGTTTGTGTGTGTGTGTATTTTTAACGTATTTGTTTGCTTTATCTCCGCTTGTTCCACTGATCAATGTGTCGCCATGTGACTCGCTGCTGTGAGCCATAACGACGATCATATCAATCTGTAGATCTTTTTTTTTTTTTTAAATTCCTGATTTTGTTTTGTTTTTGCTCACTCCGTCGTTTTGTCTGCTCGTTAACCCCAAAATGTGAATTTTTCACACATTTGATATTCAAAAGTACTTGACAAACGACCAAAAATGTATACAAATTTTAATTTTCAGATTTGTGGATTAACCTTTTCAGCACTGAAACATCAAGAAACATGAAGCTTGTTAACTAGAATAAAATTTATATAATACATATACATATATATATTTATATATATATAGAGAGAGAGAGAGAGAGTCAGATTTAATTTCCAGAAGTAATGGGCTCTCATTACAAGAATTAAAACAACTCAAGGAGCCACACTGTTAGAAATGAGTGTAATCCTAATCTGTTTATGAAACCAGCTGCCGTTATCCCCATCCCCCCCTGGATCAACAGTCCTGTGGAACACGTCTTTATTGACATTACCACTGCATGGAAACTTGGCAAACAATAAGCAGTATCTTGTTGGCGAGGGTCCGTAGGGACTTGAGGAACGTGCCAGCCCCGCAGTAGCATCTCATTATATAGTCTCTTGGACAGAGGCGCTGTTTCAAGTGAAAACTAGTTGTAATTTATCTTTAATCTTCCCTCGTCGTCATTCGTGTACCACTGCCATGCAAGGGGGGTAATTACCCAATCTGAATCAAAGCGGTCATTAGTGGATCCCAGAGTATGGATCATAGGGTTTCATACACACAAGAGCAGCTGGCGCAGCCCAGAGTGAGAGGTTGCCATGTGATCGACCTTGCTGAAAGGTATGATTTCACCATGTAGCTATGGCTACACACCGGCGGCTGGTGCGTGAATCACAGAGAAGCCTTGGTGCTTTCAAAGATCCTTTTCATAGACGGAGGCAATGACCGCAATGAATGGATTATGCACTTCTCCAAGTGGGTGGCTTAGACAGAAGGCACAGCGCACTCACCCTGTATCTATATGTGTGATTGTGTGTGTGGGGGTCTGTGTGTGTGTGTGTGTGGGGGGGGGGGGGGTGTTTGCGTGTGTCTGCCACCCCCTCAAAAGGATACGGTTGTGAAACCAGATGACGGCACAGTATTGTCATCAGTCGGCTGGGCTGAGGCAGGAGGATCCATAAGCGCTCCATCTCTATCTGAGATGCAGCTCGGCCTCCCATCACAGCTTACCTCATTTTATGTGCTTTGAATCCCCAATATGGCAGTGAGGAGACCTCTCAAACTGTTGATGACCATTAGTATTTATCACACTCTCCTAAAGTACTGTAAATTACTATGTACAACCCATTTGGCCTTACCATGTTCTATTAAAGCAAGGATTACTTCTGCTGCTGTGTTTCCACTCTTCCTGGGAGCTAATGAGACAGACGTGACGTGGGTGAAAGCTTTTTAACTGTGTGCATGGTACCAATCAATCAGCAACTGGTGATGACATCATTATTACATGTGTGTGTGTGTGTGGGGGGGGGGGGGGTATTTTTTTCATGGTACTGTCAGACTACCTGACCTCATACCATCAGTCTGAACGACATTATTTCTAAATCCGCTGGTTTGTGGTACCTAAACAAGTTCAAAACACTGTCCAAGTGTCACTTTTACTCGTAGAAATTTCTCATAACAGGAGTTAGTTATGACAAAGAGATTGTCCTTTAGTTTTTAATCGTAGTTTTGAATCTAGGAGACATGCAGTAAT
This sequence comes from Aulostomus chinensis, assembly GCF_037954235.1. Lineage (NCBI taxonomy): Eukaryota > Metazoa > Chordata > Actinopteri > Syngnathiformes > Aulostomidae > Aulostomus > Aulostomus chinensis. The sequence continues at coordinate 59,142,455 of NC_141320.1, read as the reverse complement.
GCATGACTTGGTGTATAATTAATTATTCACTCCAGACTTCCTGGATCGTACGTCTCATTTGTTACTTTAGCAAACACGGATCATGAGAAAACTAGACAGATGCTGCTTTTCCAGGATGGCATCCATTCACTCGGACGAGTGCAGACCCACTTTCCCCCTAATGGTTGTGGGATTAACTTCCTGCTGTACTTGACACCCTTTGAATCCACTGAGATCTGTACGTTTTATTTAAAATTTAAGAGCTCTATATCAAATTACTGCCAAAAAAGGAGATATGCCACCGTAATAAACAGGGCAACCCACTCGTCACCACTCCTGCCATAAAGAGATAGATGTAGTTCTCCTTCATCAAGGAGCACATTCTGTATTTGACCTTTGGAAGGAATTCAATTTACAGCAAATAATGAGTGCCTGCAGCACACGTGGACTTACCCCCCCCCCAGATCTTTGTTTGCAAAGATATAATTCAACGCCACATTGAATTATTCACTGTTTTAAGTTGCGCTGGTATTTCCATTACCTCTACAGCCTTGATGGTGGCGCTACTTCATTTATTTGCTTCTTTCACCTCCAACCCAGACAAAAAAGGAAGACTGAAGACAAATCACACTTAATTTATGCCAAGACTGGCTACAATAGAGAGATAGATCATGAGCACATGAGTGGGAAATAGCTTTCCAACAAAGTTTGACAAGATGAATGGCAAAGGAGTCCAAGGTCTGTGCTTAGAACGACGGTAATTCTGAATTAAGAAACAGTCTAAAAGTAGCTTCTCCGCCGTCCACTTCATGACTAGAGATGGTGAATAATCATTGCAACTGCCGAAGCCATGTGTCACTCACAGGTGATGGACTTGCAGGTAGAGCAAACAAAGGCAGGAAATGGCCACGTCGTGGACAAAATGAAGAGTGAGGGTCTGTAGCGCGTGTGCCTTTGTGTCTGCGATCTCTGTAGGGGCGTGATGATGATGCTGTGCTTCCCTGCAGATCCAGATCGGGATGCTGTCCAGAACTCAGCTTCAGCACCATTCCTCCCTCCCTCCCTCCCTCCCTCTCTCTCCCTCTCTCTCCCTTTCTCTCTCTTAACACACAGTCACACCCGCCCACGCAGTGTCTCCTGCACACACACACACACACACACACACACACACACACACACACACACACACACATACATGCACTCTTACACCTGCCTACACATTCTCCTGGACACAGAAGAAGAAACAGCTTTGCAAGTGACTGTTGGAGATGCAGAAGGCTCCAATTACTTTTGACAGCTGTGAGGTTTTTAGGCGCAGGGGTCAGCGCGAACATTCCTCCTGTAGTTCGGACCGGGTTTTGCGTGTGCATGCGCGTGTTCATAGATGCGGCGCTGTTTCATGTGGGCGATGTTTTTGTGATGATCTAGGATGCATATGTGTGGGCAGGTATGATTTAGTGCATGTGAACCACACCAAAAAAACAAAAAAAACAAACAAAATATAGAGAGAGGCATCAGCGCTCCCTGCAGCTTTGGCACCAGGGTGTGTGGAGGTCAGTCCAGTCTGGCTCGTGACTCTCATCATTACAGAGTTGTTTCAGGGTCTCTGTGAATGTCACACCTGCTAACTGTCAGCACATGTCGCAGGAGAGGGGGGGGGAGAAAAAACCAAACGTATTCATGTGAAGAAGCCCTCAGCGGTGTGTTTTTCTGTGTGTGTGTGTGTGTGTGTGTGTGTGTGTGTGTGTGTGTGTGTGTGTGTGTGCCGACTTCATTTCCTCAGTTGAAAGAAAAGTGATTGTAACAATAGTGTTTGATGTTCTGTCTGTAATATCTGTCAAGAAGAAAAGGGGAGCCAGGTTTTATTAGTTTTTTTTTTTCTTTGATGAGAAGATTATTTGCACTGTGAGAGCCACAGGATTAATACCGTGAGCCATGCTTGATTAAAGTTCTTTTCTGTTTGCCTGCCCACCTAATGCAGTTAAAAACAAAGTGATGGTGTGGCTATTAGCGGGTGTAGCAGGGTGAAAGACAAGCCTTTGTGCTCGTGAGGGAAAAAAAAGAATCCTTATATTTCTTTATTCACATGCATGAATCTCGGGATGTGTTCATTTTATCTTTTAAAGTCTTCTTCTTCTTTGAGTGACCTCTGTGTATGACAAGTTTTTTTCTTTCACAGTACATATATTGATTTTTCATGGAAAAAAAACAAAACCGATGTGTTGTGAACAACCGCGGTGATTATTCCATTCCTGCAAGGACAGGAAGCACATCAGGGCACAGAAGCAGCGTGTTAGCTACACCCACCACACACACGTGGCTCTGAAAGGTGACTTTGTTTGTTGTGTTTGTCTTGAAATGGTGTTTGAGCACAGTAATTAAAAGAACGCATCACTGCGGTGGGTTGGGGGCCAACTGGGTGGCAGCGCCAACAAAGGGAAATCAGTAAAATCATTGCACTGCCATGTTAATCAGGCCACTGCGTTGTGGCTCCTCTGTATCATCAACATGTTTCTAGGCAGCATCCCGTCTCATACTTACCCTGCTTTTACTTCCTGGTGTCCTCTTCGCTTCTCCTTATTCCCACCAACCCCTCTCTGCCTCCATCCTTTTCTCCCCTCCTAACCTTCTGCCTCACCCACCACTCCTGCCCCGCCGCCGCATTCTACCCTTCGCTTTGTCGCTCCCTTCTGACCTTCCTTCTTCTCTTCCACCCACACCTCCTCCCAATAAGCACTGCAATGAGCATCCATATTGGATTATTGTGTTTGCCATTAGCCTCTGGGTTGACAGTGTAATTGCCTTCATCCACAAGGGTCCTCTGTAAGCCTGACCCTGCACACCCTTCATTTGCATTTCCATTGAGAATACTGTATGGTTTGTCCATCGTCCTCATTTCCATGTCTCCACTGGATATACGTTCAAGATGCAAACAGGGAGCAGTGGATAGCCTGCTGCTACACCTGCTGGATCATCAGCGTCATAATCAGTTCCCACATATTTGCCACCTGCAGACACACAATTAGCCAAGTTTACTCTAAAACTGCTTAAAAGTTCACTCTGTTAATCACAAAAGACTCTTGATAATCTTGTTTTTTTCTCTCTCTCTCCCACTCCTCTTTCCCACCGACATTGTTTTCCTACTCAGGGCCGTTGCACACGAGAGAACTGCAAATACCTCCACCCACCCGCTCACCTGAAGACCCAGCTGGAGATCAACGGGCGAAATAACCTGATCCAGCAGAAGACAGCCGCCGCCATGTTAGCCCACCAGATGCAGTTCATGATCCCTGGCACCACCATGCAGCCTGTGGTTAGTGCCGGCCTCGCCGCTGTGCTCCAGCATGACTCACTGTCAAAATAACAGCGTTGTTGTGCTACATTGTCACGTGCCTTCTAGCTTAAAAATATCAGGTGATATAGTGAAGTTTCATGTTTTTTTTTTTTAAAGTGATTTAAGATGTTTGCGCATTATTTAATGAACATTTTTTTACCTTGCCTGATCTGATGTATCAGCACTCTGCCGGTGGAATGATCAGTTTTTGTCATTTCAGTAATGCATAGAAGTCCGAGTTGCTCAGCAGTCAGTGGGTAAATTGTGATTGCGCTGGGCAGTTGCCAGTTGTGAACATGTTTATCTGCATCAGAGTAAAGCTTAGTAAAGCAGAAAAATAATTTGCATACCCAGCAAATAGGCCTGCCTGTTGCGTATAAAAAATATTGGGAGAGTGGCTGATAAGCCTTACTTCTGTCTCCCTCCTCACCTTCTCTCTCAAACCTCTCAGGCTCCGTTCCTCCGGCTCTCGCTCTGCCTGTCACACCCTGTCCTGACCTCTCGTCTCATCTTTCTCACCCACCACTCTGCTGTCTCTTCTAATTTCTCTCCCTCTTTTCTGCCTTTCACCCACCGATTCCACCTGGACGTTTCTCATTCTGTCTCTCAAATCTTGACTTATGACCATATAACAAAGGGAGTGTTGGTAAACTATCGCCTCCATGTCCACAGCAGACGTTTCCAGTCAGCCAGGGTCTCGGCTCCAGTGCGGGCTTGAGCTACACACCCTACTTGACTCCGATGTCCCACAGCATGGGGCTCGTGCCCACAGACATCCTGCCCAGCACCCCCGTCATCGTCCCCGGCAGCCCCCCTGTATCTGTGACCGCCGGCTCTTCCTCCAACCAGAAACTGCTGCGCACCGACAAGCTGGAGGTGACCCACCCGATCAGTGCTCTCTCTCTCTCTCTGTCTGTCCTACAAGATGACAGCTAAGCGTAGCGTTACTCTTTGTTTGACAACGTGGGGTATAATTATAGTGCTTTGATTATGAGTGTGAAAGAAAGGGTAATACATTTGTTTTTGCTAATGAGCAACATGCATAGTTTCAAGCATGGGCACTGTTTGGAAAACTAGCTAATAATAACCAGCTCCTTAGTTACTGCAGTGTTGGCATGGCAACCACAAGGACAGCAGGTCTTTAACCTTTGAATTAACTTGAGTTTATTTCCTATTTATTAAGTCTAGTTAAGCAACAAAGGTGTGGAGTTAAAGTTGCCGTAGTGTCTGTTCATTGTCAAAGGTACACAAAACGAAATCATCGAAACAAAACCAGCAAGCGAGCGATTACTTACTTCCTTGATTTAAGCTAATCTCTTTTTGTTGTCGTCTGTTCGAACTCGTAGCAAAACACGCTGCAAAAAAAGCGCGAGATTAGGGTTTTACACCGCTACCTGATGGCCACAGTTCAGCTGAGACAACAGCAACAACTTCTCCATCTGGCCCCCGGCACACATGAAGATAGTTTGTAAAAAAACAAAACAAAAGAGTTTTTGTCCCCCCCCCCGTTACATTTATTAAGATAAACAATAATCTCCCTTAGACCTGGAGGTGATGCGTAGGTGTAGGCCTGTATGTGTTTTTCTCCAGGAGAGCTATCACTTAGCAACTGAATGAAGTTGGCTCTAATGAACCAGTATCCCTCGGAGACACGTATGCACTCCCACACAAAACCAGCGCACGCGCGTGTGCCAGCGATCCTGCACGCGTGTGTGCGCTCTTGAATGTTGCATTATGAGTATGTGTGCACGAGTGTGTATGTGTGCGTATCATTCCCAGAGTGCCTGTGAAAATCAGATCCCCTGTGATTGCACCAAGCCCTCTGAACAGTTGAACACACACACACACACATACACACACACACTGCCTCAGTAATTTAACAATCATTTGGCACACAAAGCACTTTTTACATGGCGCGATGGCCCTTTCACTTTTAACTACAAAACTAATTTTTGTTTTGGAAAAAAAAAAGGCTGGTGAGATTTTTATATGCAGGATCATTCGGCTCCAGAGAGTTTTTATTCGCATACTTGAACAGCTTTGATGCAGAATCAAATCGATCCATCAAATGATGCCTTCATACGTTTGTTTTCAGTTGAAAAATCACGGTAAAAAAAACCAACAAATCATAGAGACTGGGCTCGTCGCAAACTTTCTGGGGCCGACTCACATTTCAGTGATATGCCACAAATTCAGTGGACCTCACTCGAACCTACATTGATTCATTTTTCTAATTTTCCAAGTGACGTGACAGCAAATCATCAAATATTTTACATTTGCCTGTTGTTTCTGTCGAATACTCGTCATGTATTAAGAGTTTAAAAAAAATACCTAAATTCCTGTTTCTGTGTTTCTTCATTTTCTTTATGCCCACACATCATCTGAGTCACCCCTCGTGTGTGTGTGTGTGTGTGTGTGTGTGTGTGTGTGCGCGCGCGTGCGTGTCCTTACTCTGCCGCTTCTAGGTTTGCCGCGAATTCCAGCGAGGCAACTGCGCTCGAGGCGAGACCGACTGCCGCTTCGCCCACCCTAGTGACAGCCCCATGATCGACACCAGTGACAACACCGTCACCGTCTGCATGGACTACATCAAGAGCCGCTGCTCACGCGAGAAGTGCAAATACTTCCACCCGCCGGCTCACCTGCAGGCCAAGATTAAGGCCGCTCAACACCAGGCTAACCAGACGGCTGTGGCTGCACAAGCTGCTGCCACAACAGCAGCCATGGTGAGAGCACTGCACTACAGCCTCCTTCCTGTACTTGAAAACGACACAGTTCTTGTCCTTGTAGTAACCACACAAGGTTAGAGGCTCTTTTATAGCTCCTATACAAGGTTCAAGGTTTCTTTATTTGTACCCGAGGGTAAATTTGTTTTACACAACTCAACTCAAAGCCTGATACAACTATCACAAGCCGTCACAATTATTACAGATTGAAATTAATAATGGTACACTTCAGAAATTTAACAACAGCACATATACATTTGTTGTGTATGTACTCTAAACTTGAGCAGTCCGTTGACCAAATGGAGGCAAGTGAGAGTGAGGCGTCGCAGCAGGGCCGCGCCACCAAGCCCGGGCGGGGCAGGCTGCAGCCAACAGGCGCTGCCACTCCAAGGGAGGTGGAGAGGGCAGAGGTGGGGGGGTCAGGAACACACGGGGAGGGGGGGAGGATAGTACGTGCCATTTACGTCACCAAGGCAGAAGGAGTTCTCCTGGAGGATAAACAGTGGGGCAGATGACCTTCCGTAGCCGATAAGGAAGCTGTGTTTGGGTTTGGGCAGAGGAGCACACATCCAATCCAAATTGTAAGTTAAAAATTTTCCTGGTCTTCAACAGCACTCTCCTCTTCGCAAAGCGGCCAACTGCTCCGAGATGGTTTCCATCCTGCGTTTCAGTTCAAGAGTCTGTTGTTGCCCCGCTTTGCCAGCCTCAATAATTGCGTTGTAAATGACGGTCAGTTGTGGAGGTCCAGATCTGGTGGCAGCCGTCGTCTTGCCAATTTTGCGGTATGTGAGGGCACCTCCAAGTCCGAGGAGGAGAAGCCCCACAACCATGAACCCAAATAAGTAGAGGTCCTCGATGTCCTCCACGGAGAGAGGTGTCAAGCACGCGGCACGCCATCTCCCCCAGGAATCGAGAACGTAGCCCGCAGGGTCGGTTCCATGCGGACAGGCAGGTTCCTCCGATCCTGATTTCCTTGTCGAAAATATGGTGTCAATAGCGTTGAGAGACCAGCTGATCAGTTCCATGATTAGTTTTAGGTGGAGAGCTCACAGCTGCGTTGGATAGGAGTTGAGACAAAGAATGACAGTCAGACAGAAAAGAAGAGGAGGAGAGAGGAGGAGTGCGACTGCTCTCGCCCAGTCCCAACCCAGTATACACAGGAATAGAATTAAAAACAAACAAACAAAAAACTTCATATTGGAGGGTTGTGGACGTAAACAAGATACCCGAAGCATTAGTCACACTCGAGATACCTCTGCCTGGAATTTATTCCAAACGTCACATGACATCATGACCAATCAGCTTGTCTTACAAAGTGTGGAAACACACAGTAACATCAAATGTGGAGCACTGCTTTATTACTGTATCAACCATACCCACTGCTGCTGCTGGTTTATTCTGGGAGATTCCAGTATGCCGTTCACCACCAGTGGGGCACTTTTAGACAATAAACAGGGTTTAGTGAGACCTAAACGCATCAGTATAATGCGGCAAGAACAATCTGTTATTATCTCGCCGCAGTCTGCTTTTATTTTCCAATGCCCTTGGTTCATACAGAGACAATGTGCTACTACCCCCCCCCCCCCACACACACACACACACACACACCAACCTCCCCACTTTGCTCTCAATGATAAGAGCGGTTCTCTGCAGATCAGTGCAAATTAAATCAAGGATGGATGAGAAAGTAGCATCACGGGTGTGTAGGGGGGATGGGGGTGGGGGGGGGGGTTACCTTCCTTTACCTTTAGTTGGAAATGAAAAAAATTCCCCTGTCAGCTGTAGGAAGAGACAGGCTTCCAGTGACAGACAGACAGACAGGTTTGGCAGTGTGTCTTGGCTGTGCCCCACCCTCCTCCACCAGGTTCTGAATGGCTTCCTTTGAATGGTCCTGTTGGCTGCTACACCTTGCGCTGCACCAGCGTGCTGACTGACTTTTTCCCCTCCATGGCATGAGCATGCTTGCACCTCACCCTCTCTCTCTCGCCCTGTCTCTCTCTCTCTCTCTCTCTCTCTCTCTCTCCCTCCCTGTCTCTCTCTCTCACTGGCTGGCTCCATCGCTGCTTTGCTCTCCCTGTCTTTCCTCCATAAATCCACAGCCTGGATGATCAGGTGACTGTAAAGCTCAGTTTGAGTTTGGTCTGGTTGCATAGAAGCGGCAAAAAACAAAAAGCACATTAAACGAGAGCCTGTAATACGATGTCTTCTTATGTTATCTCAGCTCATCAAGCTTGCCGCCAACGTCAAGATTGAGTGGCGCTCTGGTGCGTTCTCCTCACAGTCCAGTGTCCTCACATGCCCTACTTTGTCAACTTTATGACCCATTTCTCAGTTTAACATCAGCAGTTACAAGCTGTGCTCGACGTTTGGACAATGACTTGTTCAGTCAGCACATTTAATCCAATTTTCTTTGCTAAGAAACCCATAAAAGCTCGACTGCTGACCTGCTGTAAATATCATTATCCATAATTCACTTTTTTAATCTAAAACAAATAGTGGATCGGTATTAAAGTTGCAGTAAGGAGATTCAGTCACTGATATCAAGTTGTTTTTCAGTTGTGTGCGCACACGCGTGTGTGTGTGTGTGTGTGTGCGTGTGCGTGTGCGTGTCGCTTGCCAGGCTGTGATGCGCAGCGGAATGCGGTCATCATCTTTGCTTTTCCATTTTTCCCTCGAAAGAGAACTCACCTCCCATTTGAACTAACCTGGAGTCTGTTAACACCACAGTGCACCAGCAATGCATTGTTGCTCTTAATATTTCAAAAAAAGAAAAGAAAAAGGAAGTACATACTGCTGGAAAATCCACATACATGAAGCAAGAGGCGTGTGCATGACCCTTGCTGCGCTCATCATGTGTATTTATTTGTCTGTTTATTTATTTATTTGTTACTTCACCCTCGCAGCTGTGACGTCATTGTTAACTTTTCAGGCTCAAGATTCTTTCGAGATTTTGTTAAGAATAAACAGCGCTCCACATTCTGTCATTGAACCGACTCACTTCCTCACCGGCCGCAACAAACAGAAGTCACATGATTCATTTGAGACTTTTTTTTTTTTTCGTCAACAGCCCCAGAGTCATCAAGGTGGGGGTGGGGGGGTGGGGGTGGGTGGGAGGGTGGGAGGGTAAACCCCTAAAGAGACCCAGAACAACCTCACACCATCCAGTAGATTGTTTAGAGGAGCACTGTAGCGATTGAGTGTCATGTAGAGTTTCAGAATGTTTTACTGCATTTTGTTGTAGACGTTAAAGTTTATATTTTCAGAAGTACTAAATGCTTTCCCAGTAGTGTTGAAGTACATAATCTCGCCTTTTTTCTTTTTTCTTTTTTTTTTTTCTTTTTAACCAAATGTAGATGCCTTTTTTCTTTTTTTCTTTTTTGGCTTTTGTACTAATTCAAAAAAGTAGCAGTGTTTCTTTCAAGTAAACAAAACAGTTTTTTGTTTATGTGCATGCCTATTGTTTTGTATGTGGTATACTTGCATTCAGATTATTTTTGTTTTTGTTTTTTTCCTTCTCACCTATCCACAATGCAATGCTGTCCCCCATGATGCACCTCTGCTTGCTGTTACCTGTATGTTAATACGCTTGAATCCCATTGGCCCACTGCCATCATGTGCTCGCTGCCTGCTAATTAAAGACTCAGTCGACTGCCAAAGCAATGAAGCGACCCCTCGAGGCAACTGTAGACCTGGTACTTTGACCTTTCACCTTTTGCTTTGCATGTAGCTTCTTTAATTGTACTGTAGCCACTCACAAAATTTAAGTTGGCTCTTTTGTTTTTTGTGAGACCCTGTAAGACAATTAAAAGTATTGTATTATACATTATTTATGATCAGCAGTTAGTATTGTACATTTAAATGAACAACGTAATGTTAAGATTCTACAGTTTTTGAATGTTTTGTTGATGATTGCCTTGCTATGACGTAGTTTCTCATTGTCCTTGTGATAGTTACAGCAAGTTTCCATTGGCCTTACTTGTGCTGCATAGTAACATTTACAAGTATCAACACTGACTTGTCTGAGTCTGCAGTTCAAACCTGCTGTTCTTCTGTTTTGTGTGCGTGCACGCGTTTTTGTGTGTGTGTGTGTGTGTGTGTGTGTGTGTGTGTGTGTGTGTGTGTGTGTGTGTGTTTCGGGTGGGCAGGCGTTCCCCCACAGTGTCCTGCAGCCCCTACCAAAGAGACCAGCACTTGAGAAGAGCAACGGAGCCAGCTCCCTGTTCAACCCCAGTGTTTTGCACTACCAGCAGGCGCTGGCCAACGCACAGCTCCAGCAGCCTGCTTTCTTTCCCACAGGTAAGAGCTCCTACACTGATTCCATACACACACACACACACACACACATTTATAGATAGATAGAAGTGCTCGTAGGTACACAGTTACATGCAGACACACTCACTGAGCACGCAGCTAACCTTGTAGCCACCACATGTTGTGGCATGCTAATTTGAGATGTCCTCATGACCGGTCTGTTCGGGGATTCGTTTAAGCGACGCACATGAGGAGTTCCATTCTATCATGCAAAAACTTTGATCCAGCGCATGATGTTGTAAACACATAGCAGGTGGACGGGCAGCGCAGCCTGAAATACACCGGGTCGCTTTGCGATGCACAACGTCAGCGGGGGTTTTTAAGCTGCTCCGCCGGCTCTATTTGTACTGCACAAACAGAACCGGTTCTACGGGGGTCTCAACGAGGAAAGAGCAGTTGCTGCTCCAGACCCGGTTTACAAAGATCAGAGCGTAAAAGTGAGTTTAACATTCGAGCATTCAAAAAAAACAACAACAACAACATAAAACTAGCCTTACGACTTTATTTGCTTTCAAATGCAGACGATTTCCGTGTGTATTTATTCTCCCTTCGAACACATCTGTATTGGAAAGCCTTTTTTTTTTTCTAAAAACAATTCTCCCACATTAATTCAGGCCTGCTGCCCTCTCTCTCTCTCTCCCCTAAACACAAGGCTCTCTCTGTCTCCTCCTCACATAGAAACTAACAGTAGCTTAAGCCCCCCTGGGTCCCCCTCTAAATGAGTTAACTGCAGCTAATACATTAGTCTGTAGCCACACTGACTCATGAGGAGGAGACGCGTCCCTCTACCTGCTCTCTCTCCCTCTCTCTCTTTCTCTCCCTCTCCATGTCTCACTCTCTCTCTGCTTCCCGCTCTGTGATGTGAGATGCCTGAAAGCCCCTCAGCCTTCCTCCTCCTCCTCCTCCTCCTCCTCCTGCTGCTCCTCCTCTCTATCTCTGGGTCAAAGGCTCTTTTTGAACTGATGTGCCAAATTCCAGATGGGTCCGGCTTTTCTTCTGGATGTTCCACAAAGGTTAAATGATCCCAGAAGACAATTATTAGTGATGGAAAACTGAACCAAACCCATCTTTGTTTGCACTTGAATCAGACTTGGATGAAAGCCTCTGCACGTCTGCATGAAGCTCCTCTTTTGGCTTCTCTCTCTCTCTCTCTCTCTGCCTCTCTCTCTCTCGCTCTCTGTCTCTCATCTTTATAATGACTTATTTGTGATTTACATGATCACTTATACACAATTTTGCAAGATTCTTGTCGCCGCAAACGTTGAGATCATAAATCATGGCTGTCAACTTTACCCAGAAGAACTTTGTGACGTATAAAGCAAATCTTCGTCTTGTCCGCGCGCGCTAATGAATTGGCTTGTGGGTCAGATGAAGATGAATCCTTCCAAGACAGTAATTCCCTGTAAAACAGAAGGTTTTTGAGCAGTAAACTGTGAATGTTTCTCGTGATTCTCCGCTTGCTGCTGCATTTATAACACGGCAACACTGTAACCGTAGCATCTCAGCTGAGTGGGCTTTATTTTTTTTTTTTTTTGTCTTGTCTAACCTTGTCGTTCTCCTCCCTCTCAATTAACCCATTTATTTCCTCCTCTCTCCCCCTTTGCCCCCTCCCCTCTCTCTCTCTCTCTCTCTCTCTCTCTCTCTCTCTCTGTCTTTCTCTGCATGAACACAACAGGGTCAGTCTTGTGCATGACTCCTGCTAGCAGTCTTGGTAGGTCCTCACCCACCCTTTGCTCTCTCCCTCTCACACACACACACACACACACGCACACACACACAAAACACACTGCCTGATATGTTTGACGGGGTGGGGGTTGGGGAGGGGTTGGGGAGGGGTTGAGTGGGCGATGTCTGCAGCCATGAGAGAAGAAAAAGGTCACGGCGTGACATCATCACCTGTTTGAAATGTTGTTTTTTTGGTTGTTGTTTTTTTAGCGTACAACTAATTTTCATATCACTTGAAAGACTTCCCTACTGACTTTTCTTGCTAATGATTAAAGTTTGGATCAAATACTGCAGACTGATGTGTTCTGAAGCTGTAGGACAGTTTCTGTCTTGTTTGCTGTGCTGTGTTAATCGGGAAATTTAAATCAGTTTCCCAGAGAAATGATTTCAAGTTGGCACATTTGTTTCCTCTGGAATTAGGAGGAAATCCCAGTCGGCCAATCAGCAGGTCTTAGATTAGTAAATGGTGCAAAAAAAAAAAAAAAAACACACAAAAAAAAAAAGAATCTGAATTTTTTAACTAGAATACAACAAATGCTTGGCATGTGAGATGCTGCTCAGATTTTTGGCGTATTTCTGCAAGCCAGCCCACATAAATTAAAAAGCTCAAATTCTCATCCTGGCTGCCAGAAGGATTCTAATTGGTGCCCTCAACTTCTCTGGGAAAACAGCAAACTGATTTTCCGTATAAATTTCCTTACTTGTGATTGTAATCTGCTTCTCTCCTCTTTGTTTTTTTTTTCTCCCATGCTCTCTTTTTCTTTCTTCCTTCCTTTCTTTCTTCCTTTCTTTCTCTCTCTCTCTCTCTGTCCTCCTTGCTTTGCATTGTGAATGGTTGCATGCCATCTGCCGGTGTAACCCTAACGATGGCTTGCTGGCTCTCTGTAACATCCATCGTCAACAACAAATGATACCGTCAACATGCACACGCCACAACTGTTGCCATGGTTACCATAATGCTCCACCTACCTGTCCATTGCTACCACCCCCTCCTCCTCCTCCTCCTCCTCCCCCCCACCATCCCTCCTCCCCTTTCCCACCCTCAAAATAAAGTCCCAATGATGTACAGTGCTACGCCTGCTACTGTCTCTGCAGCAACAACTCCTGCCACAAGTGTCCCCTACGCAGCAACAGCACCAGCCAATCAGGTTTGCTCCTTTTAAAGCTTTCTTTCATCAGTCCCCAGAGCTCTGAAGAAGTACCGCCTCCTAATATTGAGCCGAGACCCTCCCCATCCATCCGTCTACCTGCGCTGGGCGAGCTCACGCTGGCTTATGAGCCTGCGAGTGGGTGTTTTCCAGAGAATTAAAGCAGCCAGCGCAGTGTAGCGTGTTTCTTCTGTTCCTTAAGGCTCTCTCCCAACATGCACTTCTTCAGAGCTCCCACATTTGCAGAGTAGTAGATGTGTTGTGTTGCACTACTTCCTGTTTTGTTTTGTTTTTCTCTTTTCTTTTCTTTTTTTTTTTGCATGTTTTTTTTTTTATTTTATTCTCCACTTCTCTTGTTGTCAAATAAGTCTCTCCATCTGCAGTAGGGGCATCATCTGTACTGCTTGTGTGCTACGCAAACACACACAGACACACACGCACTCAAACACGCGCACAGGCAACCTCCTACGACTGGTTCGTAACGATCCCACAGTCACCGCGTTGGATCTTTTCCTGTTTCCTCTCTTCTATGTTTCACCTTTTGTTTTTTTTTGTCCTCATCTCTTTTTCCTCCCTCCCGCTTAATAAATGATGTAAGGAAGCAGTTACAGGCTGTGTTCGCCAGGGTGAGACAGACGCAGGAAAAATGAGCACAGAAGGAGTCTAAAAATGGCCTCTGATCGGCCGCTGCTCTCCTGTTGCTGCGTGTCAGCAGGAGCCTGGCGAGCGGCGCGAGGTCTGAATGCCAGAGTCATGCATGTGTGCCCCCGTTTTAAACCTGGAAATTTCAGCACAATGTCGACAACAGGTAGAAAGGCAGCAGTCATGTCTTTTATAATCCAGAGGACCAGAATTAGGAGTGTAGAATGCATCGTATCTGTAAAGAAAGGATAAATAAAGTTCGTAGTCTGGGTTCCTCTGCTTTCTTCTCAGTATTTTTCTTTAAAAACTCTGTCTAGATGGAAATAGACTGAGGATGAATCTCTGAGACCCTCCCCTCTCACATCATAAACCAAGGATGTGGCCCTGCACCTTGTGCTTTATTGCCCATCATAGGCCGGCAGTGTGTGTGTGTGTGCGCGTGCGTGTGCGTGCACTTCCTGTGAGTCACCGTCTCTTCCTGTAATTGGCATGCAGCAGCAGTAGCAGCAGGAAGCAGAGCTGCTCTTTAAAGATGCATGTGGGACAAGGAGCTGGAGAAGCAGTGACGTCAGCCCCCTTCGCTGTCTGTCTCTGTCTGTCCCCCTCGCTTTCTTTCTCTGCCCCATGCGCCTCCCCGCCCCCGCCCCCCGCACAAAGATCCCTCCAGCTGGGACAGTTTGAAGACGTCAGGTCAGCAGCTGGAAAACATCCAGGACAATTGACAGAGTCCTCATCGTCTCATTTTCTCCCAGGATTTTATTTTCCCACCCTGGCGCACGCACGCACACACACACACACACACACACACACACCCTAACCACGCTTCAACTGTGAGCTACAGCTAAAGCTAGCTGGTGGAGAATAAATCCATGGTATTATAAATAGGTATCTGCTGCCAGAGGAATAAACACCCCAGTGTTGTTTACCTCAGATACAAACAAGATAAGACAGGATGTTGAGGCGCGGGTCAGAGCCTGGTCAGCCTCTGACCCCTCTCATTGTGACATGACAAGCTGTAGCCAATCACATCGCTCCTCCCTGCTCGTAAATGTGCCGGCTCAGTCCGGGCCGAGGATGAAGCTGCAGCGCCCTCTAGTGTCAGAACGGTAGATTACACCCTCAGGCGTCCTCTTATCCTCATCCGTCATCGATCTTTGCCGCTCAGTCACAAGCCCACCAAACTGTAGGAGCTGGAGATCTCCTGAACAC
Source organism: Aulostomus chinensis (assembly GCF_037954235.1). Lineage (NCBI taxonomy): Eukaryota > Metazoa > Chordata > Actinopteri > Syngnathiformes > Aulostomidae > Aulostomus > Aulostomus chinensis. The sequence goes on along the minus strand of NC_141320.1, from coordinate 59,127,381 downwards.
GCTCCGACCGTGGTGACCCTCTGATGTACCATGTGACCACTGGCTTCTGTCCTTCTGCTGGCTGTCTCTTGTCTTATTAACAAGCACCATGCGGCTTTCTTCTACGCTGGCTCGCTGCCGGCGGCGACCACATGACGGCAGCACCTCTACCTATCCCCCCTCCTTCCTTCTCTCCCTCTCTCTCTCCCTCTCTCTCTCTCTCTCTCTCTCTCTCTCTCTCTCTCTCTCTCTCTCTCTGACATTTTTCACTCTCACTCAATAAAGAGAATACATGCCGGTGGATTAATTTCAAGTGTTTGCTCTTATCTGCGTGAAACAGGAGGCAGAAAAATGTTTTGTTTGAAAGACAAAAAAAAAAAAAAAAAGCAGAAAAAGACTCGATCTGTTTGACCCAGATTTTAAGGAGAGGAAAAGGAGGAAATATTGTCTCTTTTTTTTTTTTGGGTTGTTTGCTCGGTTGCAGGCTAATTAAACATCTTTCTACTTCTCTTTCTCTCTCCTCCAGATCATCCTGAAGTAAATATCAGGAAGGGAACGGAGTGTCACGAAGCTGCACTAGGAAACCCAAAACTGCCCCTCTGTAAATACTACCTTACCTCTCCCATAGAGGTCCAGCAACCTGCATGCTAACGAGTGTAACACTTCAATTTAACCGTTAAGAACTGCAGTGCCGGTGTGACACACACACACACAGAGAAAAAAAACAGATGTATACTGTATGTATTGCTAGAAAAGAAAAAAAACACCTATTAACATGGAAAAAGACAAAAATACTCGATGTGTAGTACATGGCTCTATAGAGGTCTTTTTAACAGCTCCCAAAGTAACAACCCCCCCCCCCTTTTATTTCATATTTATTCTAAAAACCTCTGCACAACCTCCATCCCTCGGCTTGTTCAAGAGAAGCTTGATTTGCACTATATGAGAAATATAGTGGCGCAGAAAAGAAGCCGTGCACAACCGCACTTGGAGGTGATGGGGAGGGGGGGTGTGTGTGTGTGTGTGTGGGGGGGGGTGACTCTTGAATGCCGCCCCCCCACTCCCCCACCCCCCCCCACCCCCCCCCCCACCCCAGTTAAGATGCCATAATGAAGCGTATCCTCCTAAACCGTGCCCCTCTCTCCCTCCTTTTCCTTTGCCATCTTCTCATCAAGCCAAAGTTTCCCCTCAGAAGAAAACTGTTGGAAATCAACCTGCCGGAAAGGAAGTTGAGCGGAATTTTGGCATCCCGCTGGAAAAAAACGAAAAAACAAAACAAACAACAACAACAAAAATTCTTTGCCATGTCCCAAGTTGCTAAGAGGAGCGACGGCAGAGATTGTGCACGGATTTTTGCATGTAGTGGAGGACAGATGATAGTCATGGCCATTACCGAAAAAGCCTAAAGGCTCGTGTCTGTGCCAAGGGCTTAACAAAGCTTGAGGGTTCGTTCCAGACATACCAAGCCTTGTGTGTGTGTGTGTGTGTGTGTGCGCGCGTGTGTGTGTGCGTGCATTTATGCGTGTGTTCGTACCTGGAGACTGATGGTCTGCCGGCAGACTGGGACTTGAAGCGAGGTCTAGTAGGTGATGACAACACCGGGCCTGGTAGGACGGTTTTTACGCTGGGGTTTGGGGGTGGGGGGGTGGGGTGGGTGGTGGGGTGGGGGGGAGGGGCTAAAGTGCTGAGATTAAACTACAAAAACAACTAAAAAAAACAACAACAACAACAAAAAAATAAACAAAAACAGTGCATTTGACGATACTCGTCAAGCAAAAAGATGACTTGAACTTCGGCTGGAGGGCTATCTGTGACCGTCGGTTGTCCTGTCCAACCCTACTATCACCGATAATCCTGTTTCATTTTAGAAAAACTGTAGAAGTGCCTAAAAACGCTCATCAACAACAAACATCCGAGAGTGGAGGAAAACAAACAAACAAACAAACAAACAAACAAACAAAAGTCACACACGCAAAACACACCGGCCGTCTTCTGACTCTCCAGGAAAGACATCACATTTGAACTACGGAGAAAAAAGGTTTTTTTTCTACTAACTGTTCATTAACATCACAAGTGACTTTACGGGAAAAACAACAACAACAACAACAACAACTTTAAAAAAAAAAAAAAAAAGCTTTGTAGAATGTTCGGTGACTTTCATGTCGTACCATCATTTCTTACCACGTTTTTTTTGTTTGTTTTTTGTTTTTTTTTTTGGAGTAGTTTACACGAGGAACGTGAGTGAGGACAAACAAACAAACAAACAAACAAACAAACAACAACTGTATTGTAAACCGTGTAATGTATGTGAAGTGTCTCTTATTTTGAGAGTTTATATTCATGGTTCTAGAAATGTATTCAAAGTTATTTAAAAAGAAAAAGTACTTGTGCTGTGTGTACTATCAGAGTATGTTTGGATGCCCCTCCTCCACTTCACCTGCACTTCCTGGAACAATCATTTGTTTTTATTAAGCCAAGATCATAAAATGTTCTTGTAATATTATTATGATGATGATTATTTTATAGACCATCATTCTTTTGCATTTTATGATTAGTAACTACTTAGTTTTTGTTTTTCAAAAAACACTGATGTCATTTCATGGTGCTTGATTAACATTGACAATCCACAAACATACCTTTTTTTTGAAGAAGCGTGTATCTCTAGTTTCCATCCTATTCGATTGTCTTCATGCATTATGACGCGCTTTCGTGCGCGTGCGTGCGTGTGCGTGCGTGCGTGTGTGTGTGTGTGTGTGTAATATCCGTGGAAAACGAGGGGGGTAAAAGTTCTATTTTGTTGTAATTTATCTTATGTTACTCTTGGTCAAATTTTAGTCAAATACAATGTTGTAAACTATTCTATTTTGAAATGAATGTAATTTATTGAGCTGTGCTACATTCTGCATGGTTGGTCATTTCAAGGTCTAACCTGTCAGGTCAACGAATGAGAAGCCGCACAGGAACGAGGGGGCGGGGCTTTGAACCCACCTTTTGAAAGCTACTGGACCTTTCTTGCCTTCTCATCGACAAAAAAACACAAAAACAAAACAAACAAAAAAAAAATGATCACGGTGTTGCAGTAATAAGCATAGTGATAGAGTTGCTTGTGTTGTTGGACAAAAAAAAAAAAATGTTTATTGTATAGATGATGACATTTTACCAAAAAAAAAGAGAAGAAAATTTCAAAAAAGATGTACTTTTCACTCTAGTATGATAGTATTTCATAACAATATTAAGTTGTTGCTGTGGCAACCAAATGTTGCAATTACTAAAAGTTTGGTATTTTTGTAAATGACATCGTTAAGTTGATTTTTTTTTTTTGTTGGGTTTTTTTTTTTTTTGTTGTTGTTTTTTTTTGTTTCATTTTTGCTAGGACACTGTACACACAGTAGATTGTAAAGATATTAACATTTCTTATTCTTCACTGAGATTACGACCTAATATTTTCATTAGCAAATCAAACAGCCCCTATAGTGCTGTGACCGTAAATAGATTTAAAGTCATCGATGTCACATAGATGATATATAAAAATATATATATATATATATATAAATATATATAAGAACTAAATAATCTATAAATTATTAAGTTCAGATGTACAACACTTCCCCTGACAGAGGACCTAAAGGTTCCACACAGACGTTTTATTCAATGTATCACTAGAGTTAAGACTGCACTTTTCATACCATCATCAAAAAGAAGATAATTAAACATGTTGCATGGGAAAAACAATACTTTCTTTGAAATGAATGTTTCTGGTGAAACAAAACAAAACAAAAATTCGGTTCCCCCTTTGAGAAAGATGTGTTTTTGGTTTTTGTTGTTTTTTTTTTTTTTTTTTTTTTCTTTCCTTTTTCAAATTTTTTTTTTTTTAAAAAAATGTGTCGGTAAATGATTGATGGTCACATGTAAGCACTTTCTGGTCAACTGAGCAGACTCAGCTTATCCAAACACTTTGCCTTATCTTGAGTCCATTGTGCTTGCGGTTTTCTGTTTTTAAGGAAAGAAGAAGAAAAAGAAAAAAGATCCCTTTTTTTTCTCATTTTAAATATATATCTTTATATGAAACATCTTTTTTTTTTTTTTTTTTTTTTTTTTTAGGGGAAAAAAAAAAAGGCCAAAAAAGGGGATGACTGCAACAGAATGAACAGTCGAATCTTTTCTTGTCGTCTTCTGCACCTGTAGTGAAATCTTTCCGCCCCATTGCCTTACAATGGAACTGTTCAGAGCTTCGCAGCTTTAGCCAGCAGAGGGCGCTACACCGGAGACGGCAGGTGATGCATACTCTCTGTGCCATCATTGTTGCAGTGTATCCAAACAACAAGACATAAAATTGACACGAAAAAGAAACTCACCGGATTTATAGTTTTCAATGTAATCTTTTTTTTTTTTTTTTCTTTCAACGTATTCTTTTGCATATATTTTGTGCTATCTTATGTTTCTATAGTCAAATGTTTCTTTGGTTCCAGCAAGATAGTGTAAAATCTATTGAAAGAAAGAAATAAAGAAAAATCAAACGAAGTTGGGTTTTTTTGTTTTCTTCTCGTCTTCTTGACCTTTTATTTGTGTCGCGGTTTAATTTTAGAAACGCGGAGACGGATTAGATCATCTCTGCCTGTGCAAACTTCCTCTGCTCGTCCCTTGTAAAGACCACCGGCGGTCCCTGACGTCCTCTTTCGGGAATTTAAAGTAAATAAACACCAGATGATAATTTAGTTAGAACATTTGAATTTCTAGCAGATTAAACTTCCACAAAAACAAAAAAAAAATTAAAATAAATACACGCAACACCGACCTGAGCTCCCCGCTGGACGATAAGGGTTAGCAAGCTCTTTGGTTTGTTATTGTCTGTGTCATTTCCTGTTTCTGCAGTTATATACAAATATGTAAAGTTCTACTCACAACACGTCTACAGAAATCCCCTCGTGCTGAATGTTGGCCCCACGGCAACGAGACGTACGTGACCTTTATTCTGTTGCTCCGATTTAACCTGCGGTTGCCCACAAACACCTCAGAACGGTTACCTTCCCTCCCGACTAGCTAACAAACGGAAGGAAAAAAAACAACAAATTTACACGCTAACAAATGATTAAAATTGACATTTGCCTTTTTAATTGTAGTCCTGTACATTGGTAATGACTGGAATCACAGTCCAGAAAGCACTGGTGTAATTTAACCAGCATTTAAGTTGAGCCAACCCATTTCTTTGTGCCTTGAGCCAAACACCACCCTTAAATAGTGGCACTAAGTACTTATGATGTAGCGCTCTGTCGAGGTTTTCCATCCAAAACTACAATAATTTTACTTTTGTAGTACAATAAATGACATATCTTTAGCGTCTGTATGTTAAAGTGGATTGTTTACACGGGAGTACTCTTAAACTGTGTTATTTGCAGTAACAAAACTCCCTAAGGAAGCTAACGGTTGCAGAAACATCTTAAGATTGGACAAAAAAAGAACTTCTTTTCTACTTATAATATAGATATACTGAAATATAAATATATTTTTATAGGGAGTGACAAATGCACTTTTATTAGTTTTATTTATACATTTTATTGTTTACGTCTCTTAACGTTAAAGCTTGGCTTTACGTTTACTCCTGCAAAAGTAAGGCTACGCAAATCTGAAGTTACAAGGCAAATATGAGGCTGGATTCATAGTGGTTTTTTTTTTAACTTAGAATATAGTTTTACGATTTATGTTTTGTATACAATGCTGCCCCCCCCCCCACGTCGCTAGTACTTAAAACGCCTCATCCCACGTGAGGAATAAATGTAAGTAAAATATTGGTATTTCGTATTTTTAACAGTTCAAAAAAAGACAAAGCACATACATTTATTTTTTTAAATGCAGACGTAAAATATTTATGTGTACATTCAAAGAATCGCGTGAGGTAGAGTTGGAGAAATAAAAGGAACTGCAGCTAAGGTCAAGGTTAGCTCCTTCCACACGCTGGTGGCACTTTTCACCCCTCATACCTTCCAAAATGTATCAACAGTGACAAAAAATAGGAGGTTGAACTGCTGAATTCCTCATTATTATTTGTGTTTAATGTCCATTTTCATGCTCTTTATGATGGAACCCTCCCTCCTTTCCTCGGTGGCACTGTTCACCTCCCCACCACCACCATCTTCCAGGAAATAGTCAGCTCCGGTGGATGCGCCGTCTCCTCCAGAGGCGTGGATTCCCAACACTGTTGTCCTCTTAAGGAGAAATCCGCCCTTTGCCTTTAACTCCGGTGCACCCCACTGTGCAGGAAAATGTAGCGTTAGCACATAAAAAGATGTGCAGACCAGTTGTGTCTAATAATAGCCGATCGTATCTGTGCCACACCGACGCCTTATTGCATTATGGATGTCTCCGGAATGAGGTCCCTTCAAGATAGCGTGGGAATATTCCAGTAGAGCCTCAGCATCTCCGGGCTACATGCTCCAGCTGCACCGCATCGCGCTACCCGCATAGAACTGCGTCTGGTTTGCGGTAACCTGCCTCGGTGTCATGCTTCCAGTAACCCGCATCTGAAGATCTCTGCATGCCGGATCCCTCCGGAGCGCTATGCGGGAGTATAAGGTGGTGGTGCTCGGTAGCGGCGGGGTGGGGAAGTCCGCCCTCACGGTCCAGTTTGTCACCGGGACATTCATAGAGAAGTACGACCCGACTATTGAAGATTTCTACAGAAAGGAGATCGAGGTGGACTCGTCTCCGTCGGTGCTGGAGATCCTGGACACCGCCGGTACCGAGCAGTTCGCCTCAATGAGGGACCTTTACATCAGGAACGGCCAAGGCTTCATCCTGGTCTACAGTCTGGTCAACCAGCAAAGTTTTCAGGACATCAAGCCCATGAGAGACCAGATCATCAGGGTCAAGAGGTGAGTATTGATCAGCCTGCCCTGTAGTTTGATTATAGAGCAGATATCAGTGTTATAAATCTTGGTGGAGTGCCCCCTGGAGCCCTTTCAGAGCCCCTGGAGGTCACCTCAGTGAGCATCCAGCTCACATGTTCCTCATCAGAGCCCAGCTGCAGCTCACCTGTCATACATCAACCCGCTGAACTCTGCAGCGTTTCACTCCGGATGGCTTTGATCAGTTCAGCTCTTGCTCAACAAATCGGCTGAGCTCATCTCAGCAGGGGGGGGGGGGGGGAGGAGGAGGAGGAGGAAGATGAGTTGAGACTATAAGGTTTGATGCATTTCCTTTCCTCTATGTAAAAAAAACAAGCCCAAAATACCAGAAATCTGTGGCGTATGAGGGTGTTTGAGTGTCTCCTGGTTCTCACGATGATGACCTTTGACCCCCCCCCCCCCAAAAAAAAATCTCTTGACCCTGGATGATAAAAATACAGATGTGGAGGTCTGATCCTTTAACCGTGGACCTGCTCCGAGGGCTTTTAGTCTGCTGCCCGTCGTCTGAGCGAAGCCACGCGTCACCAGCTGAGGCGGGAGGACGTCACAGCCGGCGAGCCCCAACAATGCACGAGGGAACTCCTGAGAAATGAATAATATAGTGGAGGCTAAGAACTGTCTGTCTCTTTCAGCCGGCCGCCACCCAAAGCCTGGGCTGCACCCGCCACCGCTGTCCTCAAGTGTGCGTGTACTCCATCAATATTTGATACTTTTATTTCACACTGCTCTGCCTCGGAAGGGAGGTTTGTTACTGGATGCAGCAAATAAGTAAAGTGGCCTGAAAGATGCGCAAAAAAAAAACAAACCACAAAACAAAAATCAAAAAAAGAAACACACCCGTTTGAAATTTCCTTATTGGTGGGGGAAAAAATTGGATTTTTTTTGTGGCTGATTTTTAATACAAAAAAAAAGTTATTGAGTCGGAAAAATACACAAAAAAATTGGTTTTCTGAGGAGAAAAACGGATTTGATCGTACACGCAGAAAAGAGCTCAACAGTAACTTTTTTTCCGGTGGATTTTTTTTTTTTAACCTAATGAATGATATTTAATGAAAAAGTTTTGAAAAAAGTTTTAAAAATAATTCAGTTTAATATCTTTTTTTTTTTTTTAATGCCAGCGAGTGTCCGTACCTTTTTTTTGAAGTTTTTTTTTTTTTTTTCCAGTTTTTAACATTTTATATCAGTGAACATTACCAAAAAATACTTATATATCAAATTTATTTACAAATTTTTTTTTAAAAAAGCGATACGTTTTATCAGTAAAATGTTAAAAATAAATGAAAAAAATGTATTTAAAAAAAAAAAGGTTTTTAAAAGTTGCTCTTTTGAATCCACCCTCATTTATTCATGTGAATTCTTGTAGCTGTTTTAGCTACGTAGCATTTTGAAAGAGAAAATCGCAACTTTTGGGCTCTGCGTCTCCTTGGAGCTTTGCTAAGCCGCGGGTAAACACATTCAAACTAACTTTATTAACAAGCGTCAACGTGCATGGTTGTGGTCGCTCCGATGTCGTCGTGGTAACACATGCAGGTTGTAGCCACTGGGTGTCCCTCTTTATTAAAACCCTATCGTCCCTGCTCTCCGTGATAGCTGTCAGCAGACATCAACAGCCTCTCTCTGTCTCTCTCTCCTCGCTGACGTTCCGCTGAGCCAGCTGCAGCAACAAGCATCACATGGAGGGAGATAACGTGTGTGTGTGTGTGTGTGTGTGTGTGTGTGCGTGCGTGCGTGCCCACTCACCAGAACTTAATGGGATTGTGTTGGCTTGGAGGCCAAGAAGACATCAGGCCTCCATTAGGGAGTCATGTAACCTAGAATGCTTATGCAGGGTTCTTAATGGGGTTGTGTGTGTGTGTGTGTGTGTGTGTGTGTGTGTGTGTGTGTGTGTGTGTGTGTGTGTGTGTGTGTGTGTGTGTGTGTGGTGGGGGGGGGTCTGACTTTGCCCTGATAGCACAACTTCACACGTTACTAGACAGGCGATTCCTGGGAAAACATCTGGGTGTCGCCCCCCTGTTTTAAGATCTCATCATCTGGTCGCCCGCATGCGTTTTCACGCTGCACTGATGCTGTGTCTAATAACAGGAGGTGAACATGCACCGCTGAGTGGGATTAGGGTGGAGCGACCCAAACTACACCTCCCAGGGGGCACTGCTTGTGTAGGTACAACAACAACTTCCTGACCTCAGGCTTTTAGCGTTAGCCATAAGGAAGAAAGCTAATTGTTAAAGCACCAGTCAGCTTGGTGTAAAATGTAGGCAGTTAAGTGCCCTTCGGTGTGTGTGTGTGTGTGTGTGTGTGTGTGTGTGTGTGTGTGTGTGTGTTAAGTGCTTGGATGTGCTGCAAATATGCTTGTATAAGTGTTTTTTTCCCTCTCACGCAGAAGTTTAGTGGCATTTCAAACACGTTCAAACCTTTCAAGCCGCATTGACACGAAAACCTCCAAAAAAAAAATTCCGCCGGAGAAGTAAAAAGGTTTTAAAGGGTAAAAGGAAAAATGAAGAGAAATATGATCAAGTAAAGTAAACAACAGGAGTGCCCGAAAAGAGCCGAAACCAGGAACAAACGACTCCCGCAAACAAACGGCTCACATCGACAGAAGGGTGTAAAGAAGGATTGTTTGCATCTCACTTGGTTTGGTTTTTAGGGATTTATTTCAACCACGAATATCTGCTTACACACACGCGCGCGCGCGTGATTCGTTCTCTTCACGTGTTCAACGTGGAATGAGCCGAATCCTGAGGAGCCGTTTGGTTTCAAGATCCCTCCGCTCGTGAGCGACATCGGCAAAGGAAATCGGAGACGTTCCTTCACTTCTTCATCATGTAGAACATCTGGAATCATCAATTGTGATCATATTTTATTGAGAAGTGATTAAAGTGGAGGAGCTGGCTGCACCATTAAAGCTGGGGAAGAAGCTCGAGGGGATTCAAGGATCTCCTCCATCTGTTGTGCAGCCGCTATCTTGTACTGTTTATCGCAGGAATGTTGTTTCCTCGTCGCTTTCTCCTCCTTCTCCCTCTCCTCCACGCAGGAGCACGCAAACATCCCAGAGGACCAAACGCTATAGGTTCTATAGGTTGTGACGGTCTGGTTCCCCAACATGTGCGACGGAAAAGCCGCTAATTAACAGCAGCCGTTACCGTGTCGGCCTGTAAAAAGTGAAGTCACTCGCTATTTAGAACAGCATGTAGCTTTAATAGGGAACCCTGAGGAGAAGTGGAAAAATGTTAAATGTTCTTTTTTTTGTGGATTATAAACACTGGTTCTCTGTGTGTGGGTGGGAAGCCCCCCTTGGCCCCCCCTGCTGCTGGAACAACACCCTGCAGAGACACATGGCTGCAACTAAAGGTCAAAAGTTGTGTTTATGAGGATGCAGCATTTTGAGGTTGCACCTGAAAAGCCGGAACGCAGCAGTTTGAAAGCCCCTTGGATGGGAACTTTTTAAAAAATGTCTCCATCAAGATTTTAGCATCAGCACCTCCGCAGGCGCTTTGCTGTTCCAAATATCCAAACATCTCCGGTGGATTTACCGAAAGCTGGAGTGTTGATCATTTCCATAATTCATGGACGCGCGTGCTGGACCAAGAGTACATTAGCGGCGTTTGTTATCATCTCGCTGCTTCATGTCTGTGAGCTAAATACGTGGAACGTAAACACTGGGGGCCGTGCTTCAAACCCCCAGGACGTATCACACTCAATACAGTCACACATGTCACGTGTAGAAATGTAATGTAGCGTTGGCGTGCAAAAACATCAAGCGCGGACACTTTGAATGCTGTGGCGCTGTCATTCCTGTAGCGTGAAATGACCACAAACTGTTTGTGATTATATTTTGAAAACATATCCGTGCTAATAAATCCAAGTGAGATCTTACTCTTCGTTTTCGGTGTGCAACGTATCCTGCGTTTGACTGAGTTCAAAGGCAGCATTCGCAATCACCTCAAAACTCTGGGAAAACTTAAAGTAATACTTCACCTTTTGATTCTGCTCAAGCACTCGTACACAGGTGTGTTTCTGGAGTGCACTGAGGTGCTTTTTTCGCCACTGCTTCACTTCTTTGTGGCCCCAGAATGTAGAAAAAAACGTATATTTAGCTTGAGGCTAACATCAACTTAGGGCTAACAACAGCAAAACTACCCACAATTCTCAGTTTACAAACTCCGGAGGACACCGTCTGTTATCCGCGCATCTTCTTTATCCATACAAATGTTCAAAAATCCACAAAAGATTCTATAAATTGATGTTTTTTGGGGGGGGGGCGGGGCGTCATTTTCTCATCGCGTTAGCTTCAAGCTAAATATTTGTGGCTAGCGTCACGAAGAAGTGAGGCAGCAATGAAAACGCATCCTAGAGACCCTGTTTATGAAGTACTTAACAGGATAAACACACTTTGGGGTGAAATGTTGTTTGTGAGTGAGTAACTTTTACAGGACTATGACAGCAGAGGACCGTCCCCTCTGTCTCAGTGCTAGCTTGAAGGTGCTAGCCAACGAGTGTTTGCCAGCAGCCAGAAACTAAACGTAGATAAAACTGGTCCGGACCCGGCTGAGGCAGAGCGTTATTTCTATACGTTTTATTAGCTCACAAAAGGTTTTATTTGTAACTCGAGGGAACTTGGAGGGCACGTACCTCCGCCAAGGCCTCCTTAACTTAACTTCATGTAAAAGAACAAATGGTGTTTTTGCTGTTTTGAATGGAGCTGGCAGCCCCCCTCCAGCAAACATGGTGAAAATCGGTGCAGATATCTAGAGAAGTGGAGCTCAAATAGAAATACGAAGGTGAAGTTGCATCACACAGAGAAACTAATGAATAAGAGCTTGTGACTCTTTTCGCACTCCTGTTTTTAACCCCAAACGCGAGCCGACATGTTCTCCAGCGGTACGTGGTATCATAAAGCCCCGTGGGCCGGGTTTGTGCTGAGCATCTTCAGCAGCTCCTCTCGTGGCGAGGAGGGAACGCCAGTTTGATGCTGCAACAAACACGCGCTCGCACCCGGGAGAAGCTGGCTCTCCCTGCGTCTTTGTAGTTATATATAGAGCCGCTCCTGCAAGGCTGTCAGATTGCATTTGTCTGCGTGGAGCTCTCCTCGTTCACACTTCACACCCTCTAGACTTTCCAAACACACACACACACACACACACACACACACACACACACACACACACACACACACACACATTACCGGGATGTGATATTCTTGTCCCGCTGAGGTCAGCTGATGTTTGGAGGGGGGGTTAAAATGTTCCTCTGAGTTCCTCTAAGGGGTCAGAGGTCGAGTCTTCTCCTTGGCTTGCTTCAAGGACACTTCTAGCATCCTTCGCATCACTCTTCCCACTCTCATCCCTCCATCTCTCCAGCCGGAGCCGGTCTCCCCGCC